>NC_133176.1:60252500-60587500 GCF_049306965.1 Danio rerio
AAAATATTATCATACATACTGTGAAAATTTCCTGAATCTGTTAAACATCATTTGGAAAAAATAAAAATAAAATAAATAAATAAAAATAAAAATAAAAGGGGGGCTAATAATTCTGACTTTAACTGTACATACAGGATATGTCTCCTATATAGCTCATATCTCACTTTGGCAACTGTCAAAGCTTAGCTCATATATTCAGCTCATGTGCGAATGCTTGAAATTGGTATCACATGTAACTGGCATGTTATGGAATTTAACTCTGGACAATGGAAAATGGCCGATTTTATATATGTCACTTATATTAAAAACCTATCTCAAAACCCACATTGAATCAGATATGTTTATATAGGTTATTCCCGTTTGGGAGTGGTTATTTCTTGTTTATACTCCACATTAAACTGACTGACATTGAAACTTTGTGTCAAATAAGTCTTCTCAGTCCAATTCTATGGTTAAGCACTTAGTTATTAACATCCACAAGTTCTTGTCTTTTTCTATATCCTGTGGTTCGAGAACATTCTCCTACCCGCCCCCTCTTATCCTATTGGTTAGTTCTAATATCAATCATACAATCTCTATGACACTTTGAGCATGATATCTGAAATAATGATATTATTAATATACAGCAGAGTCTCTGTACATTGCATAGAGGTTCGTGGGGTTATATTACATGTAATCAGATGTGTATATACTTGAAAAATAAAATTAACATTAATATTAAAAAATAAACATGTAACATTACGTTTTATTGGCGTTACTGTGTTATAATCAGTATATGCCACTAGAGGGTGCAATCAGTGATTGTTAAGAAGGAAGTAAACAGGGCGCAATCGGTGGGCACAATCGGTGATTGTTAAGAAGGAAGTAAACAGAAGGAGAGTCTGATTAAGAAGATTTGTATTTTGTACCAGGCCATTTATAGTTGTATTGTTTACTTTGTTCAATAAATTATATATATTTTTTTAGAATTCCCCAGTACTGGGTTGTGGCAGAAATTGCATCCACTCCATAAAGCATATGCTGGAATAGTTGCCTGTTCATTCCGCTATGGCAAGCTTTGATAAATAAGGGACTGAGCTGAAGGAAAATTAATGAATGAACTTATTATAAAGAGTGCTGAGCTAAACTTCATTAATGAATTAATAATAATAATAAACAAACAGTTCATTTTTTTTAAATGGCATCACCATTTGCTTAAAATAATAAAAATTAATGTTGTTTACATCTTGAAAAAATGTGTCATATACTGTTAATATTATTCCTACAGGTATGTTTTTTTTTATATTGTTCAAGTTCAGCTATTTCCATACAATATTTAAATCTACTCCCTTTTGCTTCCACTTCAATTCAGATGCAGCAAATAAAATCACTGCAAAAATTCATCAAATAAACACATAAATAAAGAGCACATCAAGGTGAGTAGAAAGCTCATGGTTTATCTTATAAATAGTACAGATAGTGTTTGATCAACATTTTAATGTAGAAAACAAAAATGTTGATTGAATGGAAATTATAATGTGAAGTGTGAAAAGTCCCTATAGTTGTTTGTTAATATATTTACAAATTTGCACAAGAAGTACTAATAGCCTATTGTAAACAAATTGCTATTAAACTGATCAAATTCAAAACTACAAACTATGAAAGCAAAGCATTAACACTCTGCCTGAATAATGATGTAGAATAGATTAGTATATATACTATATAGTAGAAGATTTATATATAAAGATATTTTTTACTTATATATAAAAATATTTTTTCCTCTGGAGAAAGTCCTATTTGCTTTATTTCAGCTAGAATGAAAGCAGTTTGTAAATTTTAAACACCATTTTAATCAATTATTAGCCCCTTTAAGCTATAAATTTATTTTTTCAATAGTCTACAAAACAAACCATCGTTATACAATAACTTGCCAAATTACCCTAACCTGCCTATAGTTAAACTAAATAGTTAAGTGTCTTGAAGAATATCTAGTCTAATATTATTTACTGTCATCATGGTAAAGATAAAATAAATCAGTTATTAGAGATGAGTTATTAAAACTATTATGATTAGAAATGTTCTGAAGAAATCTGCTCTCCGTTAAACAGAAATTGGGGGGAAAAACACCATTTGCCAAATATCTGAAAAATAATTTGTCATAAACTGTCAGGTTATCTTTGGTAACTCTTTATTAAGTTTTGCTTAAATATTATATATTGCTGAATATATGTTGTTGTACATCATATGTTTATGTTAATGCATTAAATAACACATTAATATATGTTTAGTTAACTTTAATAAACATTAATTATTGCTTTGTTCACTGTTAACTAACATTAACTAATACATCTGTATTATAGTGTTACCAAAATGTTTAGCAATGTTATTATTTTATTGTAATTTTATGTTTTGAGCAAGCAGCTTTCTTAAATCATCAAATCTAAGAGCAATATTTCATTTTATAAGAGACTTTAAACCTGAATAACCACAGCAAATCGCATAGTCTATTTTTGAACGTCCACCAAACGGCATTATCTTATAATATTTCAGTATTTATGTAAATCCACACATTGTAAAATCCTTGATTGTGACTGATTTAATTGGACAGTAAGGTCTGACTTTGCTTTGACTAAAGTCTCATCACTGAACAGAAATAATGTCCAGTATAGAATATAAAGTCCTGCTGCAGTGGAGACAGACTGAATATTGTGTCTGACTCCATCATGAGCTTGGAGGACTGCATCCATACATCTCTGCTAATCACTTATCAATAAAGTCATCTGGAATGGCAAATACAGCGTTCTTCCGGGACTCCCAGAGTTCATCAAGACTCTTTGGGTTCATCTTCAATGCCTTCTTCTTCATCTTACCCTAGACATACTCATTAATGTTCATGTCTGGTGACTGGGCTGGCCAATCCTGGAGCAGCTTGACCTTCTTTGCTTTCAGGAGCTTTGATGTGGAGGCTGAAGTATGAGAAGGAGCGCTATCTTGCTGGAGAATTTGCCCTCGCCTGTGGTTTGTAATGTAATGGGCAGCACAAATGTCTTGATACCTCAGGCTGTTGATCTTGCAGATCTCTCACACGCCCCCGTACTGAATGTAACCCCAAACTATGATTTTTCCTTCACCAAATTTGACTGATTTCTGTGAGAATCTTGGGTTAATGCAAGCTCTTATAGGTCTTCTCCTTTTATGTCGACACATGTCAAGCACAAAACTGCCTTAACAGCATTAAAAATATGATTCAAGAATGTAGGCCAAACACAAGAGACTTTCATGCACAAAGAGCCAGACAATGAGAGTTGTTTATTTTATTTAGCAATACATTAGCTATACATTTATTCAGCGTTAATTGTTGCAGGAGACAGTTGATGTTATACATGTAAATTTGGATACAGAATATTGATTTTATATTATTTTACATTAGAGCTGCCACTAACAACTATATATTTATTACAATTAATCTATTGTCTATTAATTGATTATTTGACTAGTCTAAAAACATTTATTTGACATAACATTGTTTTATTTAACTTGCAACTTTGATATTCAGTAGTACACCAAAAAAAAAAAAAAAAAGTACAAATGTATACAAGCCCTTGACAAAATGGAATAGTAGAACATAAGGTCACACTTTATTTTGCTGGTTTGTTTGTTGAATTAAGTTTTATTGGATCTACATGCCAACTAATTCTCATTAGATTATAAGTAGACTGTTAGGTTGTGGTTAGTGTAAGTTGACATGTACTTGAAAAGTTTCTTATAGTCAGTTAAATGTCTGTTGAAGAAGCAGTATCAACAGATATTAAGCACACAGTCTACTAATACTCAAATGGACCATCAAAATAAAGAGTAACCAACAGTAGAAAATTAAAAATGAGAAAACAGAAAAGTGTGATTTAAAAAAAAAAAGATACAAGTGTTTGTACGATGCTTGATTCATCATTGTAAATCATTTTTCATTTGCTATTGGAGGTTTTTCCAGTGTGATAAGAAAGATTAATTTCCTTGTGATAACTGATTTGATGACGGTAAATGCTTTGATTGATGGAGAGTCATTTGTTTTCACAAAAGAAGACCCACTCCCTCCTAATGAATCTGTCAAAGTCAGGCTCATGAAGTAATAAAACATCATCTCATAGAAACAACCCAGGCTCATTCTGATTACATACCCCTGTATACATTTCTGGAGAGAGGAAATTACGTCCCAGGAGATATGTTTTTGTGCAGTTTTCGTTTTGGTGAATCCACCAGAGGCCGCTGTGTATGCTTTTTCAGATCTCTAATTTCTCTCACATGTGCCTTCAAGCCTGCTGTTTTCTCATACATCCACCAGAGCCCGCTGTCAACTGACTGAATTACTGACTGACCAATTGACCCCATCCTCTTCTCTAAACTCAACCTCAAAATTTTCAAAAGCAACCTGGAAAAAGAAAAAAATCCTTCACCTGATTTTACACGTTTTCAGATTTTACCACATTCCCACCCTGTTATTTACTTTATTTTATTTTTGGGTTTTTTTTTTATCTGCTTCCTCTCCGGACTTGAACCTCATTGTTGAGGTCAATTCCTTTCTGCATCTCAAGTCTGCCTATTTGTTGAGCTACCGACAAACTGGTAACAGCTCAGCTGGTAGGGTCGAAATGAACGCCATCACACCGCCACGTATCGGTCATTTAAACAATGAAATGCAGCCATACGTAGATCTGGTTACATATTTTGCAATCTCCAGAAATGTATATAGGGATATGTTTTCAGAATGAGCCAGTGTTTATTATTAGCACTAAGAATTAATAATAACTGTTGGAATGTTTAGCGTAAGGGAAATTGTAGCATGTTCGCTGATTATAATTGGGTAGATTGTGGTTTCTTATGTGCTGTGTAATGCTGCGTTCACACCAAACGTGGAAGAAGTGTCAAGCACGAGTGATTTACATGTTAAGTCAATGCAAAGGTGCGAAGAAACACCCTGTGGCGCGATACATTCGAATGTAATGAGAGATATAGGTGCATAAACAGACGTAGAAAGCTATAATAAAACAGATACATAAAAATGGTTGTAAACTTCATATATGTGTATAAGTGGTAGGAAGGTAATCCAAGACATGAGCTTTGTGGAAGGTGGTTTGGCTTACAATGTCTGGTGGAAGTTAGGGAAATCCTTAATCATCACTTCAGGGTTGTCGGATAGTTGTCGAATGGTTGAAGATCAGTTTGTCATGCATGCATCTGGATAGAATGTCGAGGATCATCTGTTACATTGTTTTGTTTTCTTTTATAGCTTTATCCATGTGTTCGCCAAGTGTTCTGACAAGATTTAAAAGGGACTTATTGAATTGCTCTAGTTTATTGATGTGGTTGCAAGGTAATTCCAGACTTGACTTACTGTAAGTGATCTCATTTCAGTATGTAGCATGATCAAAAACTCTAGCTTGTTTCTTTTTAATGGATGCAAGTACACTGACCTCAATGTCTGCAGTTTGTCGATAACTGGTGTCTATATGACGTCTTTTCTCTTTTGTTTGGATTTGAAGTGCTTTCTTGCATGATGTCTTTATCCATTTTACATTGGTTGTTCAAAGTATGCCTGCAATGTATTGTATTGTTACAGTGAGTACATCTCACTCATTAACATGTGCTGCCATGAAGAGTCTTTCCCTTTCAGTGTGGTCCTGCGTAGCAGGCACATCCCTAGTTACATATTTTCTTGAAAGCCAATACACACCAGCACAAGCTGCTACTCCTACCAGAAGTGCTCCTCCTGCTGATACAATTAGTGCTCCTTTTCCTAGAGTTAATGCAACTGCTCCTGCTTTAGCAGCGATTGCTCCTCCTGCTGCACCAGCTGCACCTCCTGCTGCACCTCCTGCTGCTGCTCCTTTAAGACAATTTTTGCGCAAGAGATTTCTCTGAGCCATGGCATAGTCCTTCTCAGTGTATCTCCTGTATTCGTTTATCATCATCAGTTTGTTTATCTGATGTAAAAGTGCAGTGACTTGAGATCTGTCTTTGTTTCTGTTGTTGAAAACATGAAATCTACCTGAAAACTTTTCAAGCAAGTACTGCAGTGTCTGAGACCTACTAAGATAATCTTCTATGGGCACAGACAACTGATCTCCATAAGTAAAGAGCACTATTGTGTGTTGAAAGAATTTTTCTCCAAAATTATCCTTGATCCACTGCACAACTGCACTTCTCTCCTTTGTAAAGACATGGCCGAGTTTGATCACCAGCAGAAACACATCAAGGTTTATACGCCGTATCATCTGCTCCATTTCAGTCTGAGCATCTGTGATTTTCATCTGGTTTGTATCAGAGAGTCCCACGGTATCAATCACTGTGATTGTTTTTCCATCCAATTCTGTTTGTTCTGACTGACAGATTCTGGTCACAGCCTCAGGTAAAAAATCTTCTTGAAATATGTGCTCAGCTCCTAAGATGGTGTTTGCAGATGCACTCTTTCCTTCTCCAGTACCCCCCAAAAGCATAATATTCAAATCTAACACTGTAAACAAGGGCGGACACAGAAATGAATGAACTGATGGATGGATAATAATATTAATTATTCAGTACTTACTTCGAAGACGCTGGTAATTGTGTCTTCTTCTGTTTTCCATTCTTCTTATGAGGCCAAATCAAGGTATTAATTTACTTTCTCTCCTGGAAATATGCAAATATGGGCAATTAATAAATAAAAACTTTTTGGGTTTGCATTTCTTTCTGGATCTTCATGTGATCACCTATAATATATAACTGGCATGCCAAGATGAATATTTTTAAGATAGCGATTACTGTTAGTATGTCTATTCTTGTAATGCTTCATACTGAAAGTGTGTAAGCCATGCATCAGGGTATTAAAAGAAGGATCCAGTTGCAGTGATGGACAGAACAATGTGTTTGTTGAAAGGACAAGGTACAGGTAGACAAACAAGAGGTGAAAAGATTCAAAATGTTGAGACAATAACACACAGAAGGTCGCCAGAGAGACAACATTATAATCAACAGCCTGCCAGGAGTAAGAGCAGCAGTAAAAAGAACCAGTAGATATACGAAGCTCACAACATAAACTCCAGACTGGCAGGGCAGGAATATTAGGACAGGGGACAGAACTGCAATAGTACAAGACACTCAAGAGACAAAATAGGACAAAAAACAAGCAGAAATAATTACTCAGATCTATTTTCATTTAAAACAAAATGATGGCTTACAACCATAATATATATATATATATATATATATATATATATATATATATATATATATATACACACACACACACACACACACACACACACACACAAACATAAACATACATATACATACATACACACACACTGCCAGTTTAACCTGACTATTTAAATTCTATCATCTAGCAGCATTGCAAGATTGAAAAATATGATATTTTAGTGATAAAAAAGGGTAGTCTAGAGTGAAAAAAATATGTGCAAATTTACTTATGTACAGCTAAAACTGATGAAGCTTTCAGACATTTAAAAAAACAGAAACACGTTTCTTTTATTTTTTTCTTGGCCAAAGTTTATTTTCTACAAATTAATTTTACAAATGACTTGTCACTGATTACTTGAGTAAAAGTACAGACACCAGCTAATAACCAATATCCATGTTGAAAGCACACACATCCATGTCCCGATACCCAATATCTATGCTAAAATAAAAGGCACTAAAAATTTTTAAGATCACAGTTATTTCTTTCAGTTGAAACAATCTATTTACAAGACATACATTTCAATCAGTGATTTGGTTAGAGCATTGGGGTAGCCAGGGGAAACTGGGGAAACTGTTCAAACCAATCAGCGTGCTCTATTGTGTATGTGGTGCAACTTCATTAATATGCATGATAGCTTTGAAGACCTGTTACAGTGTTCAGACGGCAGAGAGACGCCATGTTGTGTTGCCAAGACAAGTGGAAGAACAAGAATTGTTTGTAGATACGGGTCGTCAGTATTGTGTTCATGAATGTGCTGCACCAAAGGTTTTGTTTTCATTTTCCTGCTATGAGAACGCAGCTGGACTCACGTGTGAATAACAGTGCAAGGGACAGAAATGTGTTTTTAAGGAAAAACTCTTTCTCGAGAGCTTTTCGCATGTGGAAATGGTGAAATCCGGATTTGCTGCTTGTCTTCTTTAAATAAAGACGTGGCTCCAGTTGGTGTTGAATGTCCTGTCTCTACAGATTTGGTAAGTGAGTAATCAGTGGTCTTTGTTTATTCAGAGGCAAAGTTAGTTTGTATCATCAGCAGTACTCTTTCAGTGTTTAAAGACATTACGTTAAAGACAGTACGTTAATATCACTACAATATTATGGACTGAAAAATCTGCTGTAAATGCTGCTCTCCGAATGTAAACATGTAAATACCGCAATAAAACTATTAATGACGTGTAGGATTTTTGCCTTATTTTGTGACAGGATAGTCTATACCAGGGGTAGGCAAACTCAGTCCTGGAGGGCCGGTGTCCTGCACAGTTTAGCACCAGCTCTAATCAAACACTCAAACATCAAACACCATCTCAAAAGAGTCATGGATGGATGAAGTCAAGCTCTAGGTGAGTTCAGTTTTTTTGTGGGTCAGTTTGGTGCATTTTGATTGACATATTGATGACACCAGAGATCTTACAGTGTGACATGAAGATCATATTCATGCAGTCTTACATACTACAATCATTTAGGATTATTAAATATTACACAGTATGGGCTATGCTTAATCTTGAGTTTAAATGCTCTTAGGACAAATAACATTTTTATGATTATTTTGTTACCATTTCTGCTTGTACATGTTGGACACATTAATTCAATTTTGGTGAAACATTTTCAATTTAATTCTATTAAAATTATAAAACATTTAAATTACTATGTAATTTACACGTTAAATCTGGTTGAAAAAGGCAAATATAAATTGTATATTTTAACTTTGCTGCAAACTTTGCACACAGGGTCATAGAGTGCAAATTTAAATAAAAACACATTGCCATTTTACACGTCATAGCTGTTTTACACTACATTTCAAAAATAATTTTGCGACTTGTATGATTTCATATTTAGAGATACTCAGATGTACAACAGTATAGATTGCAAGGTAATCTACAACTGAATTTGTTTTCTGATTATTTATGCTGTCCAACTAACAAATATTTTAAACCAATAGTTATTGAAACAGTTATGACCATTATACATCCAAACTTCATCCCATCCTTCAACATTTGTTGTTTCTGTGTGTTGTTGATGGTGTAGTGTTTGTTTCCATTGTTTTCTACTATTGCATTGATCTTCTCCAGCAGTTCGGTGACTTGAGCACCATACTTCTGCAGGTTATTGAAGACATAATATCTTCCCTCATATTCATCTACTAATTTCTGCAGATCTTTGTTTTCTGGTAGATAATCTTCTAATGGTCTCTTTAATTGATCAGCTCCTGTAACCAACAGAATGGTGAATCTCTTTGCTTCTTCTCCAAGTGTTTTCTGAATCCATATCACTGCATTCTTCTCTTCTTCTGTGAATCTCCCAAGCCTAATGATCAACAAAAAGACATGGGGACCAGGAGCAGACATCTCCAGACTCTTCTCAATCTCTGCCTTCACCTGTCTTTCACTCATGAACATGTGAAAAACTCCAGGAGTGTCGATCACTGAGATGTTTCTACCTTCCACAAGCACCTCATGTTTCTCACAGTGTTGAGTTGTAGATTCAGAATAGTCTCCCACTTTGAACACCTTTCGGCCCAGGATGGTGTTTCCTGTTGCACTTTTCCCTGCTCCAGTTTTACCAAGCAGCACAATCCTGAGTTCAGACACTGTGAAACAAAAATTAAAATAAACATATCCTTTTTGGTACAAATTAAAAAAAAAAAAAAAAAAAAACTTAATCTTGTGAAAAAATATATCCCAAATTATATAAGTCCGAATTTAGTCTTTATTCTCCACATTATTTTGTTGGCATTAATGTGCAGTCACACAACATTTCTTAATCCAGTAATATATATGCAAATGCTGGAGACAGAAAGCTAAATGTGTCATGTGAAGATGTTGCTCTTTTCACTGCATTCCAAAGGTAATGTTGGTCTTTTAAGTCTTTTAAGAGCAAATAAATGGCTCCAATTACTTAAAAAGCAGACAACTGTGCACAATTCACTGCTTTTGAGTTTGCTGGACAGTCTTTCAATGACACTGAAGTACAGCGGAGCCCCGGAGCCACTATTTTACCTCTAGGAAAAACCTTTGAACTGCTGGCATGTCCCCTTTTGAGGCAGACCCGTGTCTTCCCTACCAGCTAACCCGGTAATCATATGTAGTGCTCCCCCTTAGGGCTAGCCCATATGCCCATCTCGCCGTCAGGTATCCACATTTTGGTAGCAGGTGGCCTCAGTAGTATCCTCCCTCTTCAGGGACTGGCACGTTTTCTCAACGTATTCTTGTAATTATAAAATCCCGAGTCTATATTAACTAGGTAAAAGTATATTTACAACCCCTAAATCTAAGTTCTTCTAAATTATTATCACGTAA
This sequence comes from Danio rerio, assembly GCF_049306965.1. Classification (NCBI taxonomy): domain Eukaryota; kingdom Metazoa; phylum Chordata; class Actinopteri; order Cypriniformes; family Danionidae; genus Danio; species Danio rerio. The sequence goes on from NC_133176.1 coordinate 60,263,004, forward strand.
TGGTATTTAAGGGCTCAAGGGACATTGCTAAGTTTGTTAAATCTGTTTTGGTGATGCTTGTGCGCTCACGCTATGCTTGACAAACTTTAAATTGGGGCGTGACAGGCTTAGCTGCTGTGTTGTTTTCCATACACTCTCCCAAAAATGTCTTCCAGACACACGTTGGCATTCCTATGAAGGGGAATGTCTCAGTTACTAAAGTAAGCTCCAATCCCTGAATAGGAAATAGAGATGTTTCTGTAGTGACAGAGAACACTGTCCTAGTGTTCGGCTCTTCAGCAGGCTTTTATATATATATATATATATTCCTCCGGGTGCTCCAGTTTCCCCCACAGTCCAAACACATGCGCTATAGGGCAATGGGATGAGCTATATTGGACAGTGTATGAGAGTGAATACAGGAGTGTATGGCTGTTTCCCAGTGTTGGGTTGTGGCTGGAAGGGTATCTGCTGTATAAAACATATGCCGGATAAGTTGGTGGTTCATTCCACTATGGCAACCTCTGATTAATAAAGGGACTAAGGCGAAAATAAATTGAATGAATAAATGTAGCATTGTGTATGAACTGTGATGCACCAATTTAACTGAACCAAACCGAATTGATGACATTGATAATTGAACCATGACACCTGTCTAGGTTCACACCCTTGCTGCGTGATTTGCTTCTTTTGGGCTTCTTTTGGGCCACACCGTAACTTTTGCATGTGGGAAAGACAGTAAAGGTGGACTCATCAGAGAACAATATATGTATGTTTCATATTGTCCACAACCCAAGAGTCACCAAAGAATTGCAGCCCGGCTGTGTATATTGACCCTGTGGAGCTCCTGATAAACAGTTTAAACAGCTCGTCAGAATTGTTGCTTCAGACCCGATCTGAGACTAAAGAACCCTTCTGCTGAGCTTTCTTCCAACGTTGAAGAAAGAATTTCCCTCACTAGTGCGGAAGAAGATGTTTTAGCGGTGGTTGAGCTGGGTTTCCCGTCCCCTTGGTGTTTCGCTGGGGATCTAAAAGAGCAGTTTCTACAAAGAGCAGAATTCCCTAAGACAGCACATGGTCGTACAGCGCGTCTTTCTAAAGATGTTGTTTCGATCGTGCGTTTCTGGATGCGGTGGTTTCCTCACCCCGGATGACAGGCACGAGTATTGCCTCACATGCTTGGGGGTCCAACATGTTGATGCGGTGCTCGCAGACAAATCTTGCCCGAATTGCAATGGCTCGACTGTTGTGCAACTGAGGTCGCGGCAAGCTCTTTTATTAGGGCAAGTCACCCCTGCTGCTCCCCGCCAAGCGGTTAGCACTCGGGCAGGCTTGAGGGTTACAGTGGGGTCTATTCCCTCACCTTCGGGCCTGCGGACCCCTCGCTCCTCGTCAGTGCGCTCTGTCTCTGCTACGAGTGCGAGCGCTGGTCCATCCTCTGGGTTCGCATCGCTTTCATTAGATGGCACCACAGACGTTATGTCCATCGCTGCATTGGAGGGCGGGTTAACATGCTCCGATGAAGATCCGGACCCCCTGCCACCCTCCGGGATTGTCAGTGAGGTTTCGGACCTGGAGTCAGAAATGTTAGCCATGTTATTCCGGGCTGCTTCAGCCGTGGGACTGAAGATGGCTTGTCCCCCAAAACCGTGACCGGACAGCTTAGACGGGTGCTTCCTGGGGGCAAAGCTGTAGCCTTTTAGACCCCCACCCCCTTCCTCTCGGAGGTACACAGAGAGCTCACGCAGGCATGGGGGGCACCTTTTTCTGCCCGGACCTTGTGCGCTCCTGCTCTCACCTCCCTCGATGGCGGAGCCGCCAGGAGATATGAGGCGATTTTCCCCGAGTGGAGCGTGCTATCGCGGTCAATCTTTGTCCGTGGGGCCACACCACTCAGAGAGATTAGCCCAAACTCCCTTCCAAAGCGTGCAGGTTATCTGATTCTCTCATGGCCATAGCCTACACTGATGCGGGCCATGCCGCCTCCGTTAGGCACGCTATGGCCACCTATCAACGCTCCCAAGCCGAGAAGCTGGCCGAGATGCAGGAGGGTGGTTCTCCCCCAGGCTTGCTGCATGAGCTCCGCACGCCAACCGATTATGCTGTCATAACCACCAAATCGCCTGCCATTGCCCTGGGGAAGACGTCCTGTTAAGTCCGGTAAACGGTTCCCAAAGCGTTCCCTGGACTGGCCATTCGGAGAAGAGGGGACCTGCTCTTTCCTCGGTGGAGGGCTGAGGATTATTACATCAGTCCACAATGACTCTAAACTCATCGCTGCCGGCCTCCGGGCCAACGGCAACCAAATTTCCAAAAGAGCAGTTTCCTCTCTCTCCGGATGCACAAACCCGAGCACTGCCAGTCTTCCAGCTTGCAGCGCCAGGACCCCTCGCCTCAGGCTCTCAGAGTGCAGCAGAACGGACTCCTTTCTCTCACTCTGGCCTCATCGCGGGATCCAGGGAGGAAGGTAAGAGAAATTCTCTTATTTTCAGCTCTTCCTCGGGACGCACTGCTTGCCGGGATGAGCACTCCCATCCTGAGCTGCCCCTCCTCTGGCACGTCAGCAATCGCTCTGATGGTGCCATTAGCGCGCACTGTATTGGCTTGATTAGCGCCGCTCAGTGCGTCGCGGTGGCTCATACCAACGGTCAGACTCGGCTATGTGATTCAGTTTGCTATTCGCCCTCCCAAGTTCACGGGTGTCCTTTTCACAAGGGTTATCCCCGAGAGTGCCCTGTCTTGCGAGAGGAGATTGCTGTCCTCCTGGCGAAGGACACATTCAAGCAGGTCCCCTCAGCTAATGAGGTCCGGGTTTTACAGCCCATATTTCATCGTGCCCAAACAGAGCGGTGGGTTAAGGCAAATCCCAAATCTGCGCAGACTAAACTGTCATTTATACAAAATGCCTTTCACAATGCTCACTCAGAAATGCTTGATTCAGAGCGTCAGTCCACAGGATTGGTTTGCAGCGATAGACCTGAAGGATGCATGTTTTCACGTCTCCATTCTTCCACGCCACCGCCCTTTTCTCCGGTTCGCTTTCGAAGGACGAGCGTGGCAATACAAAGTCCTCCCCTACAGGCTCTCTCTGTCTACGCGGGTTTTCACCAAGCTCGCGGAGGATGCCCTAGCGCATGGCACGTGGACATGCACTGGGTGCGCATCACTCTGCTGTGTCTCCGTACCCTCAGCCCTTTGACAGATCTGGTTTTTCTACGGGCTGGAGTGCTCCTAGGGCTAGTATCCAGGCATGTTGTCGTATCAATGCGCTTTCACGGCAGCTAGTTTCCCGGGGAGAGTGGAGACTCCACCCCAATTCGGTCCAGCTGATATGGGTGCGCTTAGAGGATAGATCTGTTTGCTTCCACCGAGAACGCACATTGCCAGCTGTTTTACTCCGTGACCGAGGCCCCCCTCGGCACGGATGCACTGGCTCACAGCTGGCCATCGGGCATGTGGAAATATGCGTTTCCCCCAGTGAGCCTAATCGCACAAACTTTGTGCAAAGTCAGGGAGGACAAGGAGCAGGTCTTGTTTTTTGCACCCTTCTGGCCCAACTGGACCTGGGTTTCGAAGCTCACACTCCTTGCATCGGCCCCTCCTTGAGGCATTCCCCTAAGGGAGGGCCTCCTCTCTCTCCCAGATCTCTGGAACCTCTACGTGTGGACCATAGACAGAGCGTGGAAGACTTAGGTGACTTACCGCCCACGGTACTTAACACCATCACTCAGGCTAGAGCCCTGAAGTGGATTCTATTATCTGAATGGTGCGCTTCTCGCCGAGAAGATCCCCAAACTTGCTAGATTAGCATTGCGTTATCCTTCCTTCAGGATAAGCTGGAGTGTTTACGTGACTGCGATCTCCGCTCATCATAATGCGGTAGATGGCAACAAGATGGAAGCATGATCTAATCATCTGATTCCTCAGAGGCACGCGGGGGTTAAATCTGTCCCGGCTCCTCTCATGCCCTCTTGGGATCTCTCTCTAGTCCTAGCGGGTCTGCAGAGAGATCCGTTCGAGCCACTCGAGTCAGTATGTCTTTAAATTCTGTCATTTAAAGACAGCTCTGCTGATCGCATTGGCGTCATTCAAGAGAGTTGGGGATCTGGAGGCATTTTCGTTCAGCGACTCCTGCCTTGAATTCGGGCCCGGTTACTCTCACGTTGTCCTTAGACCTTGGCTATGTGCCCAAGGTTTCTACCACCCCATTTAGAGATCAGATGGTGAACCTGCAAGCGCTGCCTTTGGAGGAGACAGGCTCAACCCACTCACTGCTTTGTCCCGTTCGCGCTTTGCACCTTTACGTGGAACAAACGCAAAATGTAATATCATGTGAACAGCTCTTTGTCTGTTATGGTGGTCGGCAGAAGGGAAGGGCCGTATCAAAACAGAGGTTGGCCCACTGGTTAGTTGATGCCATCGCCCTTGCTTATCAATGCCTACCGTGAGAGCGCACTCTACTAAAAGTGTCGCTACCTCATGGGCGTTATCACGTGGCGTCTCTCTCACAGATATCTGCAGAGCTGCGGGTTGGGCGACACCTAACATACTCTATAATCTTCAAATGGAGCCAGTTTCCTCCCGGTTATTGGGTAACCCCAATCAATTGAAGGGGAATTAAGCTCGGTGTCACAAACGCTTGCTGCGCCATGCTCCCTAACCATGAGATGCGTGCGCTTTTTTCTACTCTGCTAATAAATTCCCCTTTTCAGGCGAATGCTAGAGAGTTCCTCTTTACCATCAGGTCTCCCCTTCTGGGTAGAAGGTGGTCTCCGCCGCATCCTCCCCCTGCGGGGACTGACGCTTTTCCAACATACTGTTGTAGTTCCAAAAATCCCTAATCTATATTAGCTAGGTAAAAGCAAACTTACAACCCCAATTAAACTTTAAACATTTATTCCCATGTAAAGGTAATATGTTGGGCCTAGGGGACGTTGGAAGGTTGCGCTCTTGGTGATGTCAGTGCGTTCGCGCTTTGGCTTGACAAACTACACATTAGGAGTGTGATGGGCTTTGGTTGCTTAGGCGCTTTCCATACAGTCTCCCAAAGTCTGTTTATACAGACACACATAGATGTTCCCATAAAGGGGAACATCCTAGTTACGTACATAACCCACGTTCCCTGAATAGAACGGAGATGTGTGTCTCCACTGCCACAGCACCTGAGTCTCCAGCTGAAAGCTGAGCGATCCGCTCTGCAGCAGGCAAAATTCTGACGAGTTAACTCACACAGCAGACTGATATAGCCCTAATTGACTCATCAGTTTCAGCTGTGGAGCTAAGCTCCGCCAATTTAATTGGCATTTCATTGGCCCGTTTTTATATCTTCAGAAATGATTGGTCGTTTAAAGCACTCGCAAAGTCTGTTTATACAGACACACGTCTCCATTCCCTATTCGTGGATTGTGTTACATACTTAACCAGGACATTACTCCTGGTTGTGGTTCTTCTTCTTGGTGGTTTGCTGACATTACTCTACATACCGTGGCACTTGATAATCACAAAAACATGCTGCGTCACAGATTGAAAACTATTGTTTTGGGAAACATTCATCACTTCATTAATTATTTCCCAAATGATACATCGTACAGTGGGAATAGAAATTTATACAATCTAGTTCCAAATTAGCAATAATCTATATATAACTGAAAGTTATACTATTTGGTTTTTAGGGTGTGACAGACCTTAAAATCTCTTTGTCTCCTGAGCTCTGACTGTCTCCAAAGCAATGCAAATTGACAGTTTTACAGCACAGCAGTGTCTATTGTCTAACAAATGGCCAGGCCAGTCAACTGGTCGGACAGGTTCTGTCTACAAAACATCATTGTTTTCATGCTAAAATGTATCGGGAATGGGTACTTATATGCTGATGAGATCGGGCTGGAAAGGCAATTTACCCAACCGACATCCGACTTCATTTGCATGCTTTGTTTTAGATTGTCCCCACCTACATGCATCAATGTCTGTAAAAATGTATTTAAACGAAATGTCTGCTTTACCAGTTTAGAGTTCTTTCGATGATGCTTCTTATTAAAGGATTCTGCTTTGAAGATACCCAAAAGTTCTCCCTGGTTTTTGGTTTGTCTTAGAATTTCACAACAGTTTTGGTGCCATGAGCCAGAGAAATTCACAACAGTGCTATGGTAGTTTAGCCACTAGTTGCATCGTTGTTTGGCAAACACCCCAGATCAGCTCAAATTACATGCATATCTGCTGCTTCAAATAAATTACCCAGCGGCACCTATAATTTGCCCTATTATCAACTTATTATTTTTTATTTGTTGTAAGTGTTTGTATAAAATAAAGTTGTGCCCATATTAGCCTGCATTTTATTAATACAATAAACACAGACTTATTACTCTTTTCAGACTTTAATGAAAACATCACTTTCTCATGGAGACCAGTCTTGCCAGGTTTTCCCAGAAGAATGAACATGAAAGTAAGTACAAACATAGAAACCATGTGAAAACTGAGATGATATTCTTCATTTCATTGTAAAGAGTGACCCCTCACCCCAATCCACACATTTTGGATAGAGAAAAAAGTCATAAGCAAAACTTACTTATTGATGTTGGCTTCGCTAAAGGCTTGTAACCTCAGATGTGTTGGACCCTGATCTGCAGCTCACAGGTGTGGAGAAGAATTACACAGACACCAGAGTCTGTTTGATTTAAAGCACCTCCTACTCATTTTAATAAATATTCATATGCTCAAAGAAAAACAAGATTATGTGTGTTTTTTTTTTTTTTTGTAAACCAAGGACGTTCTTGTAAGACCATTTAAACTCAAAAGGGTGGTGGGGTAGGGTTGTAAATGTGTCATACTGCTCGCTTGTTCCTCTATACACAATAATGGTAGCTAAGATAGAAAGACAGTTTCATAAACATTTGACAAACAGTTTATTTGCTGAGGACATAAACCTCTGACTAGTCTTTCCTCTGACTCCTTGGAGTCTTTCAAATCTCTCTGTGAACAACAGTATAGGTGCAGATATATCTGTACCTGCTCTGCTACTTGAATCCCAAAATTAATTATGGTGTTAACTTGGTGGTATGACGCTGGACATCATGTTTTAGGGTCCCCTTAAAGCATTTATGTTGTTTTCCATGCTATTTGCATGTGGTGTGAGAAAATGCAGCTAGCTTTCAATGTGTGTGCATTATGATGATTTGCAATAAAGATTTTTCTTAATATGTTGCCATTTTTGTAATTGCATGCTTTTTTATAGCAGCATGTTAAGCTCTCTCAGCCACTGTAGAATGCAGCCTTGTGTTGACACGTCTTTCCAGATCTGCCTGTATGACGTAAGCAGGATCAGTTAAAAAGTCAAATTATAGTATTTGCATTGCTGTCTGGTTTTCTTGATGAAATAATGCATGTGCAAACCACAAAGTATCCTAGTAGCATCATTCAATATCACAAAATTGTAGACAGAGCCCTCTAATGATTTTGTCATCAGAAGCTGCAATGAAACATAACTGGAGCAATGCAAAAATGTAGTCTGAGGCATGCACATATTTTCAATGAGCCAGGTCAGCATATAAATATTTGGATGTACAGGAGGTCAGAGGTGACAACCTGAAAACTGTTGGCTCATAAGTAATTTTTATTGACACAATCCATAATTTCTTCTGCTATTGCAGGTTGTCATAAGAACGTCACTAGGTAAATTGTGTTCCCCAAACACACCTTCAGTTGGTGGATGCTGGTAACTTTTACTTTCATGTTCCATGACTCACTCTTGTTTACTTGCTCATAGTCAAACAGTATGTCATGCAATATCTGCACTATTGCTGTGTGAAAAAAAAAAGTTTTAACTGAATTGTTTTAAGAAACAAAATCAATTTGAATTTAGCTGTTTACTCTAAAAATTCTTAAAATGACAGACTAGTTATTCTATAGTTTCTTCACCTAAAAAGTGCTCAGCTGATTCTATATTAAAAAGCACTTTGCCCCATTATAAATTATCTACATACAGTTTTAATTAATATGTGTACTAGGATTAGCTCCATCAAAGAATAGTTAAATATGTGCATACATTATATTTCAGTATACTGTACAATATAATTCACTTCAAGCCCTGTAATTTTGTAAGGCTGAATGTCTTGGCTTTGACAAGAACAAGTCCTACAAGGTAACACTGATCTTAATGTGTAGATCTGTCTTTTGTTGAAAAAGATGCTGGAAGATTAGTCATCTCAATATGATTTTCTGTCTGTTAAAAATTATACATTTCCACATTTTACATATAAATCTATAATATGATTGTAAAGGGGATGTGACACTGACAACAGGGGTGCGGATCCAATTGCAGGTTTTTATTAACAGGATGGTCAAGAAATCAATGGTCAACACATGGGCAAACAGATGTACACGCAATTCAAAAACAATGTCAAAGAAACAGGCAAGTGGTCAAAAAGCAAGCAGCAGACAGGGACAAATAGATTAACAAGGCGAGGATCAAAACACGGCAAAGCAAAACAAAGTAAGCGCATTGTAATGTCACTTAACAGATAACAAGACTCAGCGACTACCGTGAGTGTTTGTGCTATTTAAAAAGTGTGTGTAACAATCCTCCGTGGTGTGTGTGTGTGTGTGTGTGTGAGGGAGATGCATGACTGGGTTTTGTAGCCCATAATGTGGCGGATTTGTAGTCCATGTGAATGTGAGTTTTTGCCCGTCATCTCTGGCTGTTAGATCGCTGGTGATCGTGACAATGATACTGAGATGATTCCTGCATACTATTATTATATGATATCATTGAAGTGAGATAAACCATTAAAATAATAGGGAAGAAGGGGAAGAGGTGGTTTTGTTTCAGGAAATAACATGGACAAAAAAATGAAGCTGAAAACAAAGAAACATTGTTACATTAGGGAAATCGCATGAGGAACAATGCAAATAATTTGACCTTTAAGTTGATCCTGCTTACTGTATTTGAGGGGGAAGTGGCCTGAAAACTGAGATATGCCAGAGACACACACAGATAAAGTTTAAAATCTAAATACAGCACTACAAACTCTCATATGACATAAATGAATGTTAGACTGTTGGTTGGCAACTTCAAAGAAAACCATTTAATGTCAAAACAAATAGATGTGCTTCTTAGGTCCTGGAGATAACATTAAATGTGATTTATGACTGAGTGATTGTGGATCTCAAATGTTCTGTGTTGCTCATGTCACAACCTTTTGCCACAGTTTAAATTAGATTACCCCCTTGTTTAAGTGGGATTGTGAAACTAATGAACAAAGTGTCATGTTATTGCAATAGTCACAGGAGATCATAACTGCACGATTGAAATCAGCAGTTTTTCTTGCTGCATTTGCCCTTAAAATGACCAAAATTGTTGTGCCATGCATAAAAAAAAATATTTTTAGGTAGAGAGAAAAAAGTTTTACAGCACAATAATTCATTTTTATGGTGTAGTTTCTCCTTTTGTGGCCAATACAACATCAGTTGGTCTTGCGAGATGACGGATACAAGTCCTGCCCATTCTTCTTGCAGTTTAGTGTTCAGGTCATGTGATGCTGCTGGAGGAAAACATTGTCGGACCTGCTCCTCCAAAACACCCCAAAGTGGCTGAATATTTATATCTGGTGACTGTGCAGGCCATGGGAGATGTTTAACTTCACTTTCCTGTTCATCAAACCTGTCACCAGTTTTGCTCTGTGTATTGGTGTTTTATCATCCTTATCATCTTTATCTCCCTTTCATTGGCAAAATCATTGAAAAGGTTGTTTTTAACCAGGTTAACAAGTTCTTAAACTTCAGGGGGTGTTTAGACAATTTTCAATCTGGTTTCAGAGCACATCACAGTACAGAGAGCGCTCTTATAAAGATAATCAATGATATACGCCTAAATACAGATTCAGGTAAAATAACAGTGCTGGTATTGCTCGATCTCAGTGCTGCATTTGACACTGTCGATCACAGCATACTTCTGGATAGGCTGGAAAACTGGGTTGGGCTGTCTGGCACGGTCCTCAAATGGTTTAGATCTTACCTTGAAGGTAGAGGTTACCATGTCAGTATAGGTGACCATAGGTCGAGGTGGACACCCATGACGTGTGGAGTCCCACAAGGCTCGATTCTGGCACCTCTCCTGTTCAACCTTTACATGCTCCCTCTGAGCCAAAAAATGAGAAAGAACCAAATCTCCTACCACAGCTATGCTGATGACACTCAGATCTACCTAGCCTTACTGCCTAATGACTACAGCCCCATTGACACCCTCTGCCAATGCATTGATGAAATGAGCAATTGGATGTGCCAAAACTTTCTTCAGTTAAACAAAGAGAAAACTGAAATGATTGTGTTTGGAAACAAAGATGAGGTTCTCAAGGTAAATGCGTACCTTGGCACTAAAGGTCAAACGACAAAAAATAAGGTCAAGAATCTTGGTGTGACTCTGGAGTCAGATCTGAGTTTCAACAGTCATGTCAAAGCAGTCAGTAAATCAGCATACTATCATCTCAAAAACATAGCAAGAATCAGATGCTTTGTTTCTAGTGAAGATTTAGAAAAACTTGTTCATGCTTTTATCAGCAGCAGGGTGGATTACTGTAATGGACTCCTCACTGGTCTTCCTAAAAAGACAGTCAGACAGTTACAGCTCATCCAGAACGCTGCAGCCAGAATTCTAACCAGAACCAGAAAATCAGAGCACATCACACCTGTCCTCAGGTCTCTACACTGGCTGCCAGTTACATTCAGAATAGATTTTAAAGTATTATTACTGATCTATAAATCACTAAATGGCCTAGAACCTCAATACATTACAGATATGCTCACTGAATACAAACCTAACAGATCACTCAGATCATTAGGATCATATAAACTAGAAGTTCCAAGAGTTCAGTCAAAGCAGGGTGAATCGGCTTTTAGCCACTACGCCCCCCGCTGCTGGAATCAGCTTCCAGAAATGATCAGATGTGCTCCAACATTAGGCACATTCAAATCAAGACTGAACACACATCTGTTCAGCTGTGCCTTTACTGAATGAGCACTGTGCTGCGTCCGACAGATTGCACTATCATGTTTTTCTCTTCTTCTTCATTCGTTCATACCACATTTTACGTGTTTTTATGTTTTGTTTTGTTTTTACGCATTTTTATTATTTGTTTTTATTTTTATTTTACTTGTTTCTTTTATTCTTGTTTATGTAAAGCACTTTGAATTGCCATTGTGTATGAAATGTGCTATATAAATAAACTTGCCTTGCCTTGCCTTATACATGGCGCCACCTTTAGGATACATTGTTTAAACCATTGGGTGCAAATAGTCCTGCAGAATGGTTGGGTAGTACCTGGCAGAGACCCAGCATTCATTTAGCACCAGTATTGGGCATAGGGAAAGCCATGACATTGAGCTCAAACCATCACTGATCCACCCCCATGCTTCACTCTGGGCATCAGCAGTCTGGGTGGGATACTTCTTTAGGGCTTCACCACACCATAACTCTTCTAGATGTGGGAAGGACACTGAAGGTGAGGGTGGATCAGAGAACAAGACATGTTTCACATTGTCCACTGCTCAAGATTTTTTACTTCTGGCACCATTGAAACAGTTTTAGTCTCAGGCTCCGTTTGCACTAATGCGTTTTAGTTTGAAAACGCATACGTTTTGCTACGGTTACACCATCCGTCCACACTACGCCGGAGTTTTCGAGCGGCGAAAACTTGAAGAGGCTGTTTTCATTCTAAAACGCTGCTGCTCCGTCTTAGTGTGGATGAGGGAAAACGGAGACATCTAAAACGGAGGCGGGGCTGCTGACATTCGCCTCTACGATTGGGGCTTTTCCTCAATATTAAGTAGCCTACACACACAGTTAAGCTCTGCATCCTCTCCTTGTAAGTTCAGACTTTGCAAGTTTGATATGGAAAAGAGACTCCCGAGAATATGTCAGGTAAATCTTCAAACGAAACAGTGTACTTTATAACTTCATTCACATCACCCTGGCTACGTTGTTTCACTTTCTTAACAATAAAATAAAAACATGAAGGAACTGCTATTTTTAGTTTGATATTAAAACTTTTGACAGACAGCAGAAATGTTGATTCGTTGTGCTGCATATATGAGCGTCATCTTCACTGTGTGCATATTTATAACAATATAACAACATGAGCCTAAAACATCACTGCCTCCTTTCATTCTCATTGAAAATACAAAACACACCCTCTCTTTTGCTGAATAACAGTTTTAATAATCAATAATGGCCATTATAAAAGTATTACGTACAATAAGTTTATACATTATAGAAAATAAAGGCAAACAATTACTCAATATACAAAATGTACATGGTTAGATTAATTATTAATTTATCTCTGCGATCAGCCAAAACATGTTACCCCGAGAATAAGTAGCCTAATAATTCAAAATATCAAAGTCGGGGAATATGTCGTCACATACACATTCATTCATTCATTCATTCATTAATTCATTCATTCATTCATTCATTCATTCATTCATTCATTCATTCATTCATTCATTCATTCATTCATTCATTTTCTTTTTGGCTTTGTCCTTTTATTAACCCAGGGTTGCCACAGCGGAATGAACATCTTGTAAAAAGAGGCATAATAAGTAAATCTTTACTGAATTAATATAATCAACTGGTTAGTTTTAAATGTTAACTTTTACTGAAGTTTGAATCTCAGGTGCTCTTTACATCTGTGTGCAGGGGACTCATCTGAAACATTATAAATTGTTTTGTACTGAAGCTGTCTAATTAACATGCAGCAGTGGCATCACATGGATTGACAAAAGTACTCAATAGTAACAACAGGAAGTCAATAGTACTGTTATTGTATTATAGTTCCCTTATAAACAAAAAAACAAATATAGTAAATGAAATATGCAAAATTGAATTTAGCTAAATTAGACTTTTTTATTTTAATTTTATGCATTCTTTCTGTATTAGCTATGGTGTGTTTATTCACCCGTGTGATTGTATAATCTTTGTGCTTATATATATATATATATATATATATATATATATATATATATATATATATATATATATATATATATATATATATATATATATATATATATATATATATACAGCCCTTTTTATTCTGATAGCCTACAGAACAAATCATCGTTATACAATAACGATGGTTTAATAAATGTCACTTTAAGCTTCAAAGAAGTATCTTGAGCAACATCAGTAATTAAAGATGAGTTATTTAAACTATTATGATTAGAAATGTGTTAAAAAATTTCTTCGTTAAACAGAAATTGGGGGAAAAAAAACAGGAGGGCTAATAATTTAGGGTGGCTAATTATTCTGACTTCAATTATTTATATATATATATATATATATATATATATATATATATATATATATATATATGAGAGAATAGTTTTGCATAATGTAAATGTTTTAAAGGATAAATAGACATATTTAAATAGCTTCATGATGCTGTGGGTTTAGTTTTAGAGTTTTTGTTTTCAAAGCAAGTAAATGCAAATAGTGCTGTTTAATAACTGATGTATGAGATATATGTTTTTGTCATGGTAACAACTGCATTAAAGTCCAATATCAATGATAAAAAGTAAACGCTTTCTTTCTGCTTTTGTGTACTTATACATGGAGCGCCACCGAGTGGACAGACAGGGTTAAGCAAGAGTGGAATTATCTGGATTTTGCCCACTTCCGTCTTCCATCAGCCCCCATATAATTTTTTTATGGTTAAAAAAGCCAATTCTTGCTTTATTCTTATTGCTATATGAAAATGTAAAAAGTATCAAAAATTGTTAACACTTTGTGTCTTCTAAAATCTTTTCAGCTTCAGTTGTCCTCAACGTAAAAAAAAAAAAAAAAAAAAATATATATATATATATATATATATATATATATATATATATATATATATATATATATATATATATCAAAACATTTTATAAAATCTGTATAACATATAAGAAATCTTAAACATGGCAGTTTATGCAAATCTGTCGTTCTGACACCTGCAGATACTGACAGTATGTGTGATACTAACATAGCTACTATACCAACCCAGACTATACGCAGTCTAAAGGTGTGGACAAGGGTGGAGAATGAAACACTATGTACTGATTTTAACATTGCATTTCACCATTCAGAGTCAACCATGTTCTTGGATCAACTGAATACAGGTTTATTTGGCTGATATAACAGGTAAATTATTTCACATTCAAAAACTATTCCTGATTACACTTTTATCTAATAAGCACACTTTATATAGTTAAGGTTTTTCTTTCCTTGGTCTTTGATATGGTGTGGGAATGTGAACTTTTTAAAAATTTAAACGGAAGTTTCTTTTGATGTGCGCGCTTTGATTATAGCGCTCGTTTAAAGTTTAACTATTACTAAGGGCTTTAGAACATTTACACTGGGTAATTATAATTAGAGACATGTTTTTAATAAATTAAACACAACTGGATCACTCGGTAAAAGAACTGGATTGAAAAACTAGCTTGACGTTTTTACCTTTTTACAATTTAAAGAAAATTTAGGGTCGTAATACTACATTGGTTTATATACAAAGCATTATTATAGTAATAATAGACATATAATAATAGCAGCCTAACAATAACATAAAAATGCAATTTCAATAAATTCAAGTCAGTCAGCCAGCCAGTCAGTCAGTCAGTTAATTAACCAACTAGCTAGTCATTCAGTCAATAAACCAATTAACCAATCAACCAACCAATCAATCAATTATTCAAACAGTCAATACTTGACTGCAATACTTGACTTGAATACTAAACTTGACAAAAGTCTAAGGAGGAACATTTGTATATGATAATTGGAGTGACTTAACTTGTCACACTTTACAATAAGGTTCATTAGTTAATGTTAATTAATGCATTTGCTAACATGAACAAACAATGAACAATACATCTACTACTGTATTTGTTCATGTTAGTTAATGTTAGTTAATGAAAATACAGTTGTTCATTGTTAGTTCATGTTAACTCATGGTGCATCAAATAATGTTAACAAACATGGACTTGGATGTTAATAATGCATTAGTAAATGTTCAATTATGATTAATAAATGCTGTACAAGTGTTGTTCATGATAAGTTAATGTTAGTAAATGCATTAACTAATGAACCTTATTGTAAAGTGTTACCACTTAATTTTTAAATGTAACAATTGATATTCCCTCTTATTGCAGCAGATTTGCGGATTATGATTCTTGGTTAAACTGATGTGGGAAAGAGTACAATGGCGAACACCATCCTGGGCAGAGATGCATTTAATCCAGGAGGTCTAACTAGTACTTGAACCTGTACGAAACAAAAAGCAGTGGTTAGTGGAAAAAACATCTCAATAATTGATACTCCAGGACTCCTAGATGCCCCGTGGTACAAGATTCTGCCAGGTGAGCGTAAGCGTAATATTGAGAAAGGTTTAAAATTGTCTGCGCCTGGTCCTCATGTCTTTCTGCTGGTCATTAAACTCAATGGAAAATACAGAGAGGAGGAGAAAAACACAGTGAAATGGATTCAGGAGAACTTTGGAGAAGAAGCTGTTCGCCATACTTTGGTTCTGTTCACTCATGTAGATTTGCTGACCGCTGAATCTCTGGATCAGTATATCAGAAGAAGTCCTGATCTACAATTACTGATTGCTAGATGCAGTGGAAGATTTCTCTCATTTAATAACCAGAATAGACACAATGAAAACCAAGTCACTGACCTCCTGGAGAGGATTGAACAACTGGTGAAGGACAACAGTGAACAACATTATGACAGAAAGAAGAGCCAAAAGATGGTACAAATATGTAGTCTAGAGACCACAGAGAGCCACTTCGATGAACTGCATAGACAAACAGGAAATCTCTTGTGTCTCATGTTGAGTCTTCAGTTAAATGAGTTGGCCATGACAATGTCTCTATTGAGACCAATGGCACAGAGCAATCTGTCGAAACAAGGTAAGTACTAAATCATATGTGATTTTATTTCATCCCACATTTTCTTGTAGTCATGCATGTGTATAATATTATTATAATGTTTGCATTAGCTGCTTATGTTATATATGACATGTCTAGTCATATATTGACAATACACAGAAGATATTTCAGAGGGACTTGACTTTCTTTATAAGCCACTAGTGGAAATGTATCTTTGGCTTTACCACATAATTAGATCAACATCCATATCACATATATCACAAAATAAACTGGTAACATAAATACATTCAATATCATCACATAAATCACAATAAAAACAGATCTATTCATACAACTGACCCTATCCATACTTAAAACCCAGTATGTAAAATTCAAATGGCAGTTGACACATAAATGTTATATCTACTTTTAAAGCACTAACAAATGTAAAATTTGAAATTATATTTGAGTAAAGTTTTAAATGACATACAAGTGACCACTGCCCTAATTAAGGCTAATGGCTCATTTATAACAAGTTGCACAAATCAGGATAGCACAATATAGTATAATTCGATACAGCTAACTCCTAATAAGGCTTGCATTTCCATGCCAGCAATATCCTTACTTGATAGGTGTGATGTATGCCAGGCAGCAGATTAACATTATTCTTGTGTGATGAAGACGTTCTTGTGTAAAAGGCAAATATGCAGCAGATACTGTTCTTGCTTCTTTTTTTCACCATGCTATTCAGTTTCGTATTTACCTTTTGTTCACCGATATACACAGGAAGGTCTGCACCCAAGGGTGTCACAAGTGGGGGGGAAAGGGTGACAGAGTGCATAGTGCCCTGGCCCTGAGCCTTTTTTGGGGACCACAGTCCCCGCTATTCAGCCGTCCACACACCTCCCCCCTTTAACTTTGTCAAACTAGCCCCTCCACCCCTCTCAACTTTGTAAATCCCTCATCCATTTAACTTTGCCACGCTCCACCCCTTCAACTTCGCCACCACCCTTCGGCTTCGTCAACCAACATCCCTTCAACTTTGTCAACCCCTCACTTTTTCAACCTTGCAACCCCCCAACCATTCAACTTCATCAACCTGCCACTTTTGCCCATCTTCACCTATTCTGCTTTTAGAATGTGTTACCATCACACAGACCACAGCACCAAAGGTCCCACTATTGAATAATCTTGCATAGAACCCAAAGATTACTGGCAGCAGCTCTGTCTCCACCTCTCTGGTTAATATGGTCCATTTATGCATGCCATCATTGTATTAGTACAGTATTGTGTTTCAGTTATGTATTTAAAAATATGGGGCATGTGCTTTGTCTTTTCCAGGCTCAGTTCTCTGCAAATCAATCAGCATTCAGTAGTCAGCCTAACTTTGCAGTTAACTATAATTCAGACTTGGAATTGCTGAGCCTGTTATGTGACTATTGTGAATGCGTACATTATGATAACAATGCTGAAACAATTTATTGTGCAGCCCTAATCATAACCCTCTCATTCTTACAGACTTGAGGATTGTGCTTCTGGGTTTAGTGGGATCAAGAAAGAGTTCAGCTGGAAACACCATCCTGGGCAAAGATGTGTTTAGAGTCAGTCGCGTGTCAGTCAGGAACAACTGTGAGAAACAAGCAGCAGTGGTGTGTGAAAAAAACCATCTCAATCATAGACACTCCACCCATCATTCAAGAGCATGCTATGAGGCTCATTCTACAGCATAAAATCGAGAAAAGCTTGGAAATGTCTGCTCCTAGACCTCATGTGTTTCTGCTGGTGGTGGAAGTGCAGAGATTCATAATGAGGAAAGCAAAAGCAGTGAAGTGGATTCAAGAGAACATTGAAAAAGATGCTTTAAATCACACAATAATTCTATTCACTCACACTGATCTGTTGAAATCGCAAATAACAGAACCTTTGAAAGTGTATTTCGGATTGTACGAGGAGCTGGAATCCCTGGTTGACAACTGTGGTGGCAGATATCAATCATTTAGCAATGAGGAAACCAGAAACCCATTTCAGGTCATACAACTGCTGCAGAAGTGTGATGAGTTGGTAGAGAAAAATGAAGGAGGCCACTAAACCAAACCAAACATCTTTAAAAGCGTCCAGCCAACAAACACAAAACAAAAAGATGATGATAATAGTTGCCAAATTCAATAAAACTGATAATGTATACATATACTATTCCCTGGGAATTGGGAGGGGAAAAAAATTATAAAAAAATCTGTTAAGAAAAAAAAACATCAAATTTAAAGATTTTTATATAATACTCGTAAATGTCAAGATATGAAAATTAAATTTATTATCCAATATTTGGATATCTTTAAATTATTTCAATATAGCTTAGGCTATTTTATTTGGATATGACACTATTGTGTTGAGCTTACAAATGTGGACATGTAATTTGTAAAGTTTTATGTCTTTCTGTTGTATTCATTTGTGAATACAAATATGTATTCATTATCTCCAAAATAAAGAAAGTTGTTCCTTGCACCACCTGCATGGTGGCTATTGCGCAAAGCACAAAAAAAGTGTTATTTTTTTATGAAAAGGTGGCCTTTGCTGCTGCAGTCAGAGCTTAGAATGACCAAGAGGCGACACTCAATAGAACGTTCCATTGCTACAGCAGCGCCCAGCAACAGTCCCGGATTCCGCCATTTTTGAGTGAAAGCGATCGGCTGTCCATTGGATCTTATTGCTGTCGCGATGGCAAGCAGCTGCATTGTTTTTTATTTATTTATTTAATAAGCGCATTAAAGCTTGGTGATTCTATGCTCATTGCTGCAGTACTACACATGACTGCGCATGACAAATCGCATGTTCATGTATGTTAATAAATGGACACGTACAAAGCAATATTTCAAAATATATGTTGCTTTTTAATTTGTATGCCATATATGTATGGTTTGAGGTTGACAATACATGTTGCACGTATCAGATTTCAATGTAGAAATAGACAATGACATCTTTATTTTTAGGTACAAATTGTACGATTCTTATTACTCCAGTACTGTAAGTGAAATAATGAAATGATAGCTATAGATGAGGATAATACATGACTGCTACTAAAGTGGTAATTTGTGCTTATTCAATTATCTCATATGCTTAGATGCCATCAATACTTAAACTACTAACATTTTTATGAACAAAAAGGAAGATATTTTGAAGAATGCTGAAAATCTGTAGCCAATAAATTCTGTAGCAGATTAACAAATACTATGGAATTCAATGGTTACAGCTTTTTAGGAAATAATGTGAATAAAATACATTTATTTAACGAAACCAACAAAGCTGTAATAATTTGTTTTATATGTAATATTTGCTGGCTGAGTACACATATTTTAGTATTTGCTGCCTCACATTGTACTGAACAGCATCTTTTAATATAATTAATATTAACAATAATGTAAATTATGCGGCGAGGCAGTGGCACAGTAGGTAGTGCTGTCGCCTTACAGCAAGAAGGTCGCTGGGTTGCTGGTTCGAACCTCGGCTCAGTTGCCGTTTCTGTATGGAGTTGGCATGTTCTCTCTGCCTTTGCGTGGGTTTCCTCCAGGTGCTCCAGTTTCCCTCACAGTCCAAAGACATGTGGTACAGGTGAATTGGGTAGGCTAAATTGTCTGTAGTGTATGAGTGTATTATTATCAGCAAAATACAATATTAATTTAAATATTTATATTCCTAAAACTAAATATCCCAAATGCACAATACAAATATTTTCTTTGAATACTGGAAAAAGTAAATCCATTTAACATTTATTTAAGTATGAAACCGTCATTTTCCCTAAAAGTCTGCTACAGAAATTACATTTTTGTTTAGCAGTACAGCATTAGGTTCAGCCCACTGAATAATTATCATCTGTACATATTTAATATGCTTTTCCACTGCTGTTGAAAGAATAATCTGGACCACATGTGTCAAACTCAGTTTCTGAAGGGCTCATGTTCTGCACAGTTTAGTTCCCACCCTAATCATACTACTTGAGTGCTTTAGGCTTGTTTGAAAACTACATATAAATAGGAACATTAAACCAGGGTTGGAGCTAAACTCTACTGTCACAATCACCAGGGATCTAATACTTGCAGATCACTGGTAAACACAAATATCGCTATAGAACTACAAATTTGCCGTTATTTGGACTACATATCCAGTCATACACCGCTCACAAACACCTGTTCCAGTTTCCATTGATAACACAAACACATAGCTAGATGATCTGACTACAAGGACTATTTAAACAGCACAAACACGCATCATGGGCTGAGTCTTGTTTAATTGTACTTTGCTTTGCTTTGCCATGTCAGACCCTTGTTTTGTTTTATTGTTTATTTCTGTCTGCTGCCTGCCTTTGACCATACAAGTGTTTATTGACCATGATTCTGGATTACCTGTATGTACCTGTTTGACCCTGTTTGCTTGCCTGACCATTCTCCCAATAAACCTGCATTTGAAACCTCAACTCTGTTGTCAACGTCCTGTTCACAATAGATCTGCAGGTCTGTGGCCTCAAGGAATTGAGTTTGGCACCCCTGATCTGGACTAATGAAGAGAGTAACTCTTCTACTTCTCAGTATTTCCAGCCGGATTTCATGAGGAAACTTGCTTATTTTATGTTTTTAGTGGCTAATTTGCACGAATTTATATAATTTCATTGCTGATTTTTAAAAGAAGGTATGGCATCAAATCCATCACTAAACCTAATCATCATTGGGGAGGAGAAAATCAAACTAAAATGTATAAAGTTGATCATATAAATTTATAAGGATTAGCCATTAAATTAAAAAGTTAGGAATGGGAAAAACGTTGGTATTTTCCAGCTGTTTGTCCATATATAGTTTTATAGTATATATATATATATATATAGTCCATATATAGTCCATATATAGTATATAACATTTTGTTCATATATAGTTTGTTTATTTCAGATGTTCTTCATCTATCAAGTCCACTCTGAGCCACCGCAGCAGCAGCCAAAGCCCCGATTAACAAAATAAACACTGCTTTCCACCAGTTAAATGAGTTTTGATTCACTTTCTCGCTTTTATAGCTCATTTTCACTATACTGTAGTGTTTTCCTCCATTCTCCTCCACCATCTTCTCAATCTTCTCCATCAGTTCAGTGACCTGTGTTTGATTATTCACGTCTTCATTGTTGAATGAGTGAAATCTGCCTCCAAACTCATCAGCAATGGCCTGGAGGTCTTTATTTTCTCTAATATACTCGTTCAATGGTTTTCCCTTCAGATAATCAGCATGGGTGAACAGAATGATGGTGTAACGTAGAGCTTTTTCTCCAAAGTTCGCCTGAATCCATTTGACTGTGTTTTTCTTGTCTTCTGTGAACATTTCATCCAGTCTGATGTTCAGCAGAAACACATGAGGACCAGGAGCAGATAATTCAGCACACTTCTGAATTTCATCCTTCATCTGTTCTCTTGGCATTGATGGATCACACAGTATTGGAGATTCGATTACTGAGACGTTTCTTCCACGTGTGTTTGCTTCTTGTTTCTCACAGGTTTTATTTATCTTATTTATTTTAAGTGCATCACTTTTGCCCAAAATAGTGTTTCCTGTTGAACTCTTTCCTGATCTGCTTTTCCCCAGAAGAACAATCCTCAGATCAGATCCTGCAAACAAAATGAGATGCAAATTAATTTTCTGACTTAAAAGGCACCAGTGGTTTAGTTGGGGCTATACCAACACAATCTCACGGCAATTCGAAGCTTTTTGATTTAGTGGCTAATTCGTTTGAATTTGTACGATCTAATTCGTACAATTTAGTATGATTTGCTCATCACCCAATGACTGTTGGGGTTAGGGGTGGGGTCAGGTAACACGCCTCCTTTTTAAAATCCTACATTTTTGTACGATTGAACTCATATGAATTTGTAAGAATTAGTCACTAAACTGACAAAACGTTCCTAGTGAGATCAGGCTGGCTATACGCATGTATACTCCATATGCCTACTTTTTTCCATGAGCTGTTTGGGTATTACGATTAATGAATATACCCTCGGTATTCTCACATGTTTTGCTGATTAGACTTAATTTATGTGTACTCGCGTCCCCTTTAACTGTATACGAAATTATTTTTACTCACATATTAAATTGTAGCAATCAGTGCATTTTTGTTTAATTTACGCCATTCCCCGCCCCCTGATGATCGCAGCAACTGTGAGAAAATTTTGCCAGTTTGTTGAAGATGATAACAAGTCAACTGAAAGATGATAGTAACATTTTCAGGTAGCATTTTAAAACAGCATGGCGTCACCTTAGCACCCCTATATTTCTATTCTTCTTTTTTTTTCTTCTGTTGAATGCAGTGGAAGATATTTTGAACTTGAACTTAAAACCTGTGAGCATTGACTTCATAGTATAACACTAATAATGTTTTCTAACTCTCTGAAACTGACCATTTTAGGCTTTGATCCTAATTGTGGCGTTTTGGTCGCTTTAAATTCAAATAAGATTGAGCTCATTTTAGAGGAGGGTGGAGCTAATAATGCCTGTGTGTCAGCATAGTAGCAGATTCAAATTCAAGACTAATGTTATCTGTGTGGAAATGGTTTAATTGTGTTGTTTTGCTCTGATGACCATATTTTAATTTTTGTAATGTTTTATGTATTTATATAGCGCATTTATTGTGTATGGCCATACACCCAAAGCACTGCACAATCATGATAGTGGTCTCTGCACACCAACACTAGTGTGCAGCAAGCACTTAGATCAGGGGTGTCCAAATTCGGTCCTGGTGAGCCGGTGTACTGCTAAGTTTAGTTCCAACTTCCTTCAACACACCTCCCAGGAAGTTTCCAGTATACATAGAAAAACCTTGATCAACTGGTTCAGATGTGTTTAATTGGGGTTGGAACTAAAATATGCAGGACACCGGCCCTCCAGGACTGAGTTTGTACACCCCTGACTTAGATTATGCTTTTGGAGTCACAGGACAATGACGCCAGTGAGCTCACAACAAACCAATCCGGGGGATGGGGATGACTGGGAAGGGGATAAAAATGGATAAGGGCCAATTGAAGGAATTTAGCCAAGACACTGGGGTTACACCCCTACTATTTTACCAGAAGTACTATGGGATTTTTAATGAGCACAGAGAGTCAGGACCTCAGTTTAACGTCTCATCCGAAAGATGGCGCTCACTGACAGTGTAGTGTCTCCTTCACTTTACTCGGGCATTAGGACTCACACAGACCACAGGTTGAGCATCCCCTGCTGTCCTCATTAACACAACATTTTGGATGAACTATCCCTTTAAGAGTTTAGGTCAACAATAATATGGATAAATAAATAAATGGCTTTATGATATTTAAAGCATATAAGATTTTAAGAGTCAACACACTGAAAAATATCTAGAAAATGATAAAAAGGCCATATTCTTAAAATTTGTTAACTAATTACAATAGTGAATTGTGTATTCATCTGTACATTTATTTAAATTTTAAACTGTAAATTGTTATATAATATTCTATATATATATATATATATATATATATATATATATATATATATATATATATATATATATATATATATATATATATATATATATCAGATCAGACATTGCAAGAAAAAAAATATTTTCAAATAGTATATTTTCCAACACATCTTACTTGATAAAAAAAATAATAAATTGATTACTTGATTTTCAATGGTTGTTTAATATTTAATTAATTATTTAATTTATTTTTTTGCAGTTTTAATTTATTGTTTTGAGGCTTAAAACACTATAATAAATGACTACACTGCTACACTGATTTGTTTTTTTTTTTTTGTATTGTTTTTGGTCCTAAAATCTTCAAATTCTCAAATTGAGAAGCCTTTTCTAGACAAGCCCAAATTCTTGTCTTGTTTTCAGAAATAATGACCTAAAATGAACTAAGCTTTTCCCTAAAACAAGCAAAATAATCTGTCAGTGGTGTAAGTGAAATAATATTGCTTCTTCTTTTGACATTAGATTGTTTTGCTTACACCTTTAACTGATTTTTTTGCTAATTTTAAAGGAAAAATTATTTAATTTTGAATTATTATTTCTTAAAAAAAAAAATATTTCCTTCGCTAGAAAATGTTTCTCGATTTAAATATTTTTGCATATTTGAACTAGAAACAAGACTGAAGATCTGAGGAAATAAAAGCATGTTCATAAAGCAAATAATACAAAAATATAGTTAGAGTTGCTCAAATGTATGCATGAACCTTGAAAATTAGGAATATATAAACAATTTATAAATATATTCCAATATATTTTCACATCAAACATTTGCACTGAAATGTATTAACTTTAGTCATAAACATCTTAATATTTACCTGTTATTGAACACTTTTCTGTCATTTCTTTCTTCTCCTCCGGGATCAAACTAACTTTAAATGTTCTGCTAATTTCACTTCCCCCCGAAGAGCTTTTTTCTCCATCATTTTCTGCAGTTTGCTCTTTCTGCTCACTCTTATCATTGTTTTCATCCTCTCCGACATGCAGATCTAACCTGTTCTCCTCTTTCTTCTGCTCGACTTGTACATGTTGTATCTTCACCTCATCTTCACCATTCTCCAAGCAGATCTCTTTAACGTAATGCTCTCTTCTGTTCTTCCTCACCACCTCCTCGATGTTCTCCATCAAGCTGGCGATCTGCTTTTTATCCCTCTTATTCCTATGAATAATAACGTGACATTTCTCCTCAAAGAAGCTCAGCAGTTCTCTAGTCTTTCTGCTCAGCCTGAACTCGATCCACTCTCGTTTCGACATCGCTTCTTTTCCGATGAACAGCACCATCGTGAACCTGAACGCTGATCTCCCGAAGTGCTGGTGGATGGTTTTGACAGTGTTTGCCACGTTGTCTGTGAAGTTCTCCAGGTTGATGATGAGCAGAAACACATGAGGTCCAGGAGAACAGAGATCCAGGCTCTTCTTCATCTGCATCTGCAGCTCTTCATCAGTCAGGTGAGTGTTGAAGAATCCTGGAGTGTCGATGATGGAGATGTTTCTGGCTTCTACTCTTCCTCTCTGTATCTCACTCTCTCTCGTTCTGCTCTCTTTAAACACCTCTTCACCCAGTATTGCGTTTCCTATTGTGGTCTTTCCAGCTCCGCTTCTTCCAATCAGCATAATCCTCAGCTCCAGGAAAGCAAGAGCTTCGTCAGACTCTGGGAGAGTACAAAGGAAATCAAAACTTAACCCTATTGATTTTGTTAGCTCAAATTGTTAGATTTGTGGTCAACTATTCATCTGAGCGTGTCATAAGGACAAATACTTTGCCTTGTTATCTTTAATAAAATCTCAAAATGCACTTGTTTGGTTTCAGTCAAATTTCTTAGATTTGGTCTGAGGTATTGGGCGTGGCTAGTATACTTAACCACACCCCTCCAGCTGTCAGTTTTGATATTGCTATGACAACAAGCACAAATGATTAGGAGGAGGAGTCTGTTAGGTTATATTAACTCTTCTAAAAAAAACATCTTTCTGAATGACACGCCTACTTTACTACCACGCCACGCCCACTATTTTTTCTCATTTAAAATCCTGTTTCTCAATGAACAGTCACAATATGAAAAAAGTTCAAGCTTCCAGTTCATGCAGACTTTAATGTCAGCTTTTAATGTTAAAACATTACAAAATCCCAATTGAAAGCAAAAGGAGATTGATCTTTCTGAAATGGATTTGTTTATTTGTAGCTAAAAATGTAATAGGAACTAACAGAAGAGAAAGCCCTTATATCCGTGCTAGTTTTGGAAATATGCACTAGTTTCTTTTAAAGTGGTCATGAATAGACCCAGCAGGGACACAACATCATAAGACATTAATATTAGGTTAGGTTTAGTTCATGATGTCAGATGACCAAAATCCAATGTCTAGCCTAACGACAACGTTATTTTGACATCCGAAAATTACATCAAATTATGATGATCTTAGGTTGTGTTGGAAAGTGACCAAACCCAACATCTGATAGATGTCATAGTGGTGATGTCTACACAACATCAAGGTGTCATTCTTCTTTGGCTCTCACGAAGGCGGTCACACTTTTTCCCTCTCCATCCATCTCTCCTTGCTAGCTCCATTTGTCTTAATCTATCTCTGAGCCTCTCCGTGCCCTGCTATCCAAACGAGTAAGGAATTATGGATTTGATTAACTGCTCTCTGAATGCAATTGACGCCATCTTCTCAACAAGAAGTTTGGGCTCAGGAGAGCCCACTTGTCCTGCGGGGACGTTTGCAGGTGGATACGTGATGGACGGGTGGGAGAAGTTGCGCGTCCAGTGCCTGGCTGCTCTGCCTCTGGAGGATATTGAAGATATTTACCTATTCAGAACTTTGATAAAAGGGTTTCTGCTGATGGGCTAATGCGGGGCCCTGGGATATCGACGATTGATGAAAGATGCTCAGATTATGGTCCTAGACCCCAAATCGGTCAATATTACTATATGAAAGTGTATGTGGCAAATAAAGGCCTGATTTTTAACATAATTAGACGTTGAGAAATGGGTTGATTTTAGGTTGGACATTGATGTTGGCCAGGCATTGGATTTTAACTTCAACCCAATTTTCATTTCCAAACAAAATCCAACGTCCCTACGATATTGGGGTACAACATCAATACGACATCATGTTGACGTCCTGTGCCTGCAGGGGAGAAAACAAATTTCCGTAGGTCCTTTTAACACATACAAACTTATAGTTCAATTAAAAAAAAATTATAATAATAATTGTGGTTCCCTAAATTCAGCTTATATTGAAGGCAGCCTGACTAAACCACAGCTTCTGGAGTGTAAGTGTAAAAAAGCCTCGCCCCCATGGAAGATTGACGCCCACTTCTACTTCACTGCCTATTTAAGGAACTGATCACACCAAACACAATTTTAACTTTCCAAAAACGCAAGGCGCACCACACTGCCATTTTTGTTGACAAGAAAAAAGAAGTGCGGGCCGCGCTTTTTATGATTTATTACTAAATCAGCTGCGTATTGTGTGCAAGTGTTGCTCTTGATATGCTTAAAATTGTAATATTTAATAGCCTTCAAGATTTGTACAGTCATACAGTTCTGGATAACACAAACACTGCTGTCACCTCAGTGGAAACCCCGCCTCTGCTTTTATGTGATTGAAGAATGTAAAAGATGCGACCGACGTAATGCACAAAAATGTGAGTTGCAGCAGGCGGTTAAAACGCAAGGCTCGCAGGGTGCATAGGCAGCACACAAAACATTTGCGGGCATTAGTAAACCATTCAAAACCATGCAAAAAGCGTGTTCGGTGTCATCCGCACCTAATATGCAAAACTGTCAGCCAATTACAGCTGTGGGCGTTTAATTCTAAATTTACAATCGGTCACTCCCACATACAGAGCAGTCTGATAATAAGGGTTAAAAATAGCACAGGAATTAAATAAATACTTTTATATTAAGATTTTTTTTAAAACATTTTTAATGACATTATACTGTAATTAACCTCAGAGAAAAGAACAAAATATAATAAAAAATACACAGCGTCTTAAATACCACACACACCACATACAGATATTACACAATAATAACTAAATCATAAAGTAAACAACTAAATTTATTTATATATACTCAAACTTTACGTAAACTCTGATGCTTGATACGATACGATGATACCGCAGCCAGAGAAAATTAAAAAATATACTTTTACATATATATCAGATTTATATAAAAAAGCACAACAAAATAATCAATTATAAGACTTAATTTCAATCACGCCAGTCTGAAATTACAAAATTAAAAAATATATATATTACAAATTCTCCAAAATGATTATATGAATATGAACTGTAGTAATAATACAGGCTAAATCACAGTTGTTATTATATAAGGTTTATGTAAAAAGCACACAAAAAAATCAAACATTACACTTAATCTCAATAACTTCAGCCTAAAATGACAAAATATAAATAAAAAGATGATATCTTCTCCAAAATAACTACAATAACAGATCACACACTTGATAGCCTGACAGCACACAGACATCCATGGTGTCTATATGTCAACAAAGGGTTTACAATTTTAGTTATTATGCTGTTAGATTAAATTTAGACAAACCTTTGATGTACAGAAGCACTGTTTTTACATGAAAGTCTATATATAAAGTGGATATAGTCTAAATCTTAATAAGAGTTTAAAGCAGACGAGTGCTATTTTGAGATCAGCAATGATCTGGTTAAACTGGTTTTGTTTGTGTGCGTTTTGCTTCTGAACATACAGAATGAGTGTAATGGTTGGTTATGATTATGGCAGATTAATTCAGAGACGTACCTGTGAGTGTTGAGTTCATCTCTCTATGCTGGTTTTGCTGGACGTTTTTAGTGTAAATCCAGAAAAACGGTGAAGTTTTCTGAGCTCGAGTTGTTGTGACACTGAAACTCCCTCTATTGTGATCTGTTCATGACAATAACATGAGTAATGCTTTGGTGTGGCTCACTTAAAGCATCCTGGCACATGTTTTATGTTTTTTTTTTTTTTTTTTTTAAGCCATATTTTTTGAAAGCATTGCTTTGTTAACCTTCATTAATGAAGTAGAAATATTCAGGGTGTAATCTAATACTATGAAATGTAATTAATTTAATTCAATTGTAAATCATTCCATCAGCTGTACTTCAATACTAAAGTTTTATGCTTAAAATTTTAACAAATGTTTTTGTTGCTTGAGTTCATCTCTTTATTAGAAAGTCACGTCTATCCACAGCTATTTTTACAGATTTCAATAAAACAAAGTTATTTTGACACTGAAACTCCCTCTATTGTCATGATTTTATTTTTTTTTTCCTTTGTAGTTCTACTATTAACATTAAGCAGCCTGATCTCAAGAGAAAGTGGCTAATTTGTACGAATTCGTACCAGTTCAGACATATGAGATTGTACGATTTTAAAAAGGAGGCGTGGCACCTAACCCCACCCCTAAACCCAACCGTCATTTGGGAAATTGTACTAAAATGTATGAATAAGATCGTACGAATTCGTACAAATTAGCCACTAAATGAAAAAGTTACGAATTGCCGTGAGAATGTAAGATAAGTGAGAGCTAAGTGGTCTTAGCTCTTATGATTACATGAAAATCATTTAGTACAATGCACTTATTGTGTACATCCATTTTCACAATATATATTTACATATTTAAATGCCTTTAATTACATCTGTAATTAATGTCTGTAGTGACATTTATAATTACACTGTTAACCCATCCCTAACTGCTTAACCCAACCTTAAAAACACCTTTACCTCCACCTTAACCTGTCTCTAGCATGCCTTAATGCTACCTCAACAGCAACTACCTCAATAGTATTATTTAAGATAAACACAATATTGTAAATTAAATTTTATTTTCATCCACTTTTCTGGGGCAGCAGTCTTAGGAGAAAACTCCAGACTTCCCTCTCCCCAGACACCTCCTCCAACTCCTCTAGGGGGATCCTGAGGCGTTCCCAGGCCTGCTGAGAAACATAGTGTTCCAGCATGTCATGGGTCTTCCCCAAGGACTCCTCCAGGTGGGACATGCCTGATACACCTCTCTAGGTAGGCAGAAACAAAATGCTCGAGCAACCTGATTTCACCCGATGTGGAGGAGCAGCGGCTCAACTCCGAGCTCCTCCCGGGTGACAGATCCCATCACTCTGTGGGTGTGCCCTGCCACCATGTGAAGGAAACTCATTTCGGCTGCTTGTATCTGAGATTTTGTCTTTTCGGTCATGACCCAAAGCTCATGACCACAGGGTATTGTAAATACATTGCATTGACATTTGCTGTAAGTAGATAAGGCTGTTTAGTGTAAATTAAACATTAAGTAGAAAATACATTTGATGGTTGTCTTAAAGTAGAGCTATTATGCCCGATTTTACATGTTTAAAAATGCATCTCTGATGCATCTCTGAAATGCATCTCTGAAAATAACACAAATAAGGCTTTACGACTCTCTGAAACAAGGCTTTGATTTAAATTGTACCTTTTGGTGACTGTCGCTTTAAATTCAAATGAGACTGCTCCTTTTAAAAGAGGGTGGAGCTACAAATGCCTGTGCATCTGCATAGTGGCAGATAGAAAACAGGACAAATGTTATCTGTGTGTCATGGTGTGCTTCATGCTTCTGCCAATCTATGTAGACTCCTGTCGCTGTTCATTTGTGCTTCATCTAAAACTCCACATCTATAATCCTCTTAGTCTATGCTGACATTATCTTCAGCAGCTCAAACACTCTAATGGCTAATGGACAGACGGCTGCTTCTCACTCAGGGCTGCTGTTTATGCTAATGAGGGAGAGATGGGCACTAGTGGGCGGGGCTTTTCCCCTTTGATGACACGTACAAAGGGTGAATGTCAATCAAAGTGTTTCTGCAGACTGACTTTATCAAGTCTGATTATATAAAATAGAATTAATTCACTTTTACCATTGGACACCACACAATTGTGTTAAAACCCATTATAAAAGTGATTTTTGCATAATAGGTGCCTTTTAGTTCATGTAGAATCCATGATTAATGAGAAAAATGAATTAAAACGTCCTATTTAAACAGCAAAACAAGCTGTAATTTCATTGACAGAACTAAATCAAGCTGAACAGGGAAACGTCTCTGAATTCTTTAGTGTGTTTCTGTTCTCCACCCTTCGGCACACGTTTAACCTGTTTGACTATTAGATCAGACGCAGTGAGCTACACCTGAAGAGTCTGTTTACTCAGGGTTCAGGAATTTCCTCTGCCGTCTTTCTATCATTGTCATCAGTTAACTGTTAGAATCCTCACATGCACAGAGAGACCTTTTATATTCAGAGGCACTGAGAGCAAATGAAAAATAGGATAAAGAATAATAATCATTTTAATGCTTTACAAACTGTTTGTGGGACAGCATGATGGCACAGTGGGTAGTGCTGTCGCCTCACAGCAAGAAGGTCGCTGGTTCGAGCCTCAGCTGATTTAGTTGGCATTTCTGTGTGGAGTTTGCAGGTTCTCCCTCTGTTGGCGTGGATTTCCTCCAGGTGAGTTTCCCTCACAAGTTCGAACACATGCGCTATAGGGGACTTGGGTAAGCTAAAAATGTCCATAGTGTATGGTTGTGTATGG
The DNA here is from genome assembly GCF_049306965.1 of Danio rerio. Lineage (NCBI taxonomy): Eukaryota > Metazoa > Chordata > Actinopteri > Cypriniformes > Danionidae > Danio > Danio rerio. The sequence goes on from NC_133176.1 coordinate 60,293,956, forward strand.
ATGTTTCCCAGTAATGGGTTGCGGCTGGAAGGGTATCTGCTGCATAAAACATATGCTGGATTAGATGTCAGTTCATTCCACTGTGGCATCAAAAGCTTTTATCAATAGTTTGTCAATGACATCAATGGTCTATATATAGCGCTCAGTATAAATGAACACACCCCCTTTTGAAAATTAATGTTTTTATCCATTTCTCAATGAATACAGACAACATACCTTTGTGCACTTGCGCACCAATTTTTATTTTTATTAAACACTTATATTCAATAAAATAAAAGTTTGGTCACAAAACATTTTTAAGAATAAAAAGATAATGCATTCAATTCCAACGAGTTACTGCAACAAAATAATAATAATAATAATAATTATAATTATAATAATATTACAAACTACTAAATTTAAGCAAATTTGAACATGTTTTAAGCTTTTCTTGATTTTTCATGTTTATTAAAATGTAATTTAAATATTGTCCCCAACATAATACTATGTGTGTGCTTATTAAATATTAAATACTTATTAACGTATTTTCATACGTAGGTATTTCAAGGTAATTTCAGATCAATGTTCTCTCCTGCAGCGGCAGTACACGGCCGCTAGAGCGCGCTGTCAGCATCAGTAATGACAGACAGATAGCAACACGCACCAAACAACATTTCATCGTGTTTGTGTAATAATATCACATTCATGAATGTAGATGGGTGAAAGGTAAGCCTAGTTTTGTGCATTTTAAGTTTGAGCTTGGTCATTATTTTAAAACACTGGAGGCTGTTAGATGCTAAAGAAAAAAAAAGTTTTATCCTTTTTGTTTTTATTTAGTATTTAAAGATATAGATTTGTTTCTAATGCCCCTTTGTGTGTAGTTCACTATAATAATAATATTAATAATAATAATAATAATAATAATAATGTTTCCCAGAGATAGGTTGCGGCTGGAAGGGCCTCTGCTGTGTAAAAACATGCTAGAATAAGTTGGCGGTTCATTCTGATGTGGCGACCTCGAATTAATAAAGGGACTAAGCTGAAAAGAAAATTAATGAATAATAATAATAATAATAATAATAATAATAATAATAATAATGATAATAATAATAACAAAACATCCTTGCAATAATTGTTTCACTGTTTTCATGTGAGAAAGGTTTCTACTGCTTTATTGTTTGTTTTAGTGGTAGACTGTGCAGTAAAATATCCTGCATTATTCATTAAATTTCATTTGAAATGTCACTTGACTATTGATAATATGAAAATAACTAGTATTGATATGTGCATTGTTAATATCCTACTTTATATATTAATAAGCGTTATTAATTTGCACAAGCTTTAGCCTGTGCTGTTAAATCAACCCAGGTTCATTCTGTAAACCTACCTCTATATATATTTCTGGAGAGCGCCAAATATGTCCCAGGAGGTATGTTTTATTCCAGTTTTTGTTTTGCAAATCCACCAGAGGATGCTTTTTCAGATCTCAAATTTCTCTCGCGAGTGAATCCACCAGAGGCCGCTGTCGACTGGCTGACTGACTGACCCAACCAATAGTGTTTTCAAAAGCACACATCAACCCGCCCATCCCCTTCCCCAAACCCAATCGACAGTTCAAAAATAAAACAATCCAGAAAAAGAAAATCCTGATTCTTACCATGATTTCAGATTTGGCTTCTGTTTTTGTCTTACCCACTTTCTGGAACTGTTCTTCTGACGTTCGCAGTGAGCTACTTGATTAACTGGTAACAGCAGGAAAGCCATCCATACTGAAGTAAGCAGTCAGCTGGTAAGCGAGAGAAGGAACGGCGAAAAACCACCTCGTAGTGTTCATTTCAAAAAAAAAAAAAAAAGCAACCAAACCTACCTTTGGCTACATAACTTACGATCTCCAGGAATGTATATAGGGCTACGTTTTCACAATGAGCCTATGTTGTGTTAAACATAATGAATTAATTTGACACAATACTAATGACAAAAAGACACATGTACATGATTCGGTCTTTGCATAATAGCTTATTATTGTGTTAAATATCTGTGTTATGCACAGAACATATTTGCTGACGTCTAACTGATGTTACAGTAAGCGTACACACAGAGACGCTCCCCTGATTATTCAATTGTTTTCCTGTAAACGAGCACTATTACTGTTTTTACGAGCATTATAATTAAAGGTGCTTTTAGAACCTCCAGATGGCCCGTCATAACATTCTTCTCATTCCTGCCTGTGCTTTGTATTAGAGAGCATAGGCGGTTTTATGACCACATGCATTAAATGTTTAGTTGCTGTGTCACATTGTGTTGCTAAACCACAGACATGTTATGCAAAATATGTCATTTCAATGACAACCATCCTTTATTGTGCTGAACTGCATTTTATAACTTTATCATGTGACTTTTCACTATATGATGATTTTTTTTTTGTCTCATACTGTAACAACATCAACAAAACAAAACAGTCAATAGTAACACGGTATTCAAGTTTGGGTTTGATATTCAAGTTTAGCAGGACCTGCCTTTAGTGATGGGAAAATGTTTGCTTGTTTGTTCAGTTGCTGGGAATTTCTTTTGATTGCAAACCAATATCCCATTTGCACTCGCATCATACAAAATAAACAAATATAAATTTTGACTTTTACCCATATTTTTTAAAAATAATTTCAGATATTTTTAACCCAGGATCTTTCTGAAAACGTACCTCTATTAACATTTCTGGAGAGCATCAAATATGTCTCAGGAGCTATATATTGTTTTTGTTTTCGGGACTCCACCAGAGGCCGTTGAGTATGCTTTTTCAGTTCTTAAATTTCTCTCACGAGTGCCATTTGCCCCTACTGTTTTCGCTTACATCCACCAGAGGTCGCTGATAACTGTTTGACTGACTGATTGACTGACCAATTGACTGACTCACCCTCCTCCTTCCCTAAACCTGACCAGTCATATTTTAAAAAGCACCGATTGATCCGCCCTTCCCCTTCCCTAAATCCAACCGACAAATTTAAAAAGCAATCCAGAAAAAGAAAACCCCTCGCCTGTTTTCATATTTTACCACATTCTCACCCTGTTAATTACTTGCTTATTTTATTTTTTTTATTTTTTTATTTGTCTTACCTGCTTTCTGGAACTGTTCTTCACCAGACACGAATCGCATCATCGCGGTATATTCCTCTCTGTGTTTCAAGTCCGCCGACGTACATGGTGAGCTAACTAGACAAACTGCTAACAGCGGGAAAGCCATCCATACGGAGGTAAGCAGTCAGCAGGTAAGCATGAAAAGAAATGGTCTAGAAAATGAAATGCAGCCATACGTATTTCTGGATACATAATTCACAATCTCCAAAACGTATATAGGGCTACATTTTTTAGAAAGAGCCTATGTTGGTGATTTTACAGATTACGTTTAGAAAAATAAAGTGTTAGAGTGTTACAATTGCAGCAGGGTACCCCATTACAAGTAACACAAGTTACATAATAATATTACTTCTCTAAGTAATGAATAAAGAAATGCATTACTTTAAAAAAGTATAATTTAGCTACTTTTTAAAATTGTAATGTAAGTTATTTTTTACGATAATTATAACTTTAAAAAAATAAACTGCTGGGTTAAAATTAACGTGATCATTTTATTTAATTTTTTATTTAATATTATTTATTTATTTAGTTTTTTTTTCTTTCAGAGGATATGTTTGTTTATAATTCATATATTTAATTTATTTCATTTTTAGGGGATAGTGGGAAAATAAAAAAAATACGACAATCTGTAATTTTCTTATATTGTATTGAATACTTTGATGTATTGTCTTGTTAAACACCAAAAATAAAAAAATTAACGTGATCAAACTAAATCACGTGTACAGTTCTGCAACATGGAAGCAAAGTAAAAAAAAAAAGAATTGCTTCAATGACCAAGGATTTACTTAACTAACAACACAAAAAGTACCTATCTACTAAAGTGGACAAGCATGTTTTCTAAAAAATTTATTGATGTGGTCCAAGCTAATATTTCCTTACTGTGTTGACCCCGCACCTCATGATTTCTCATCTGGATTTCAGGATTTCCCATTAATTTAAGGAAGGATTTTGATTTTGGTGGAGCTGACTGGAAATCTGTCCGACACAGTGTATTTCATTACTGAACTGTTGAAATTCATGCAAAACTATTATACATTCTTATCCCAATAGTAAATATAAATACATACATACATACATACATACATACATATATATATATATATATATATATATATATATATATATATATATATATATATATATATATATTTTATATATATATATATATATATATAGAGAGAGAGAGAGAGAGAGAGAGAGAGAGAGAGAGAGTATGGAAAAAAGTGCTTGAAGATTATATCTGTTTTATCTTTAAATATCTAGAGAAAATGTAAAGGTACTAGATACCAACAAATGTAAACACTAATCTTAACCATGGTGTTAGGTCTTTAATTTTTTTAGTAAAGAAGTGCAATAACCTAAGTCACATTCTGATATAATTTGACTGGGTATTTTTGACAGTAAATCAGTCTGGAGAGCACCCTTAATTAGTTGTCATCACAAATAGAAAATAAATTATGTGAAGAATGAGGAAATAAAATTTTCTGAACATGCTTGTGTGGTTTATAAGCCCTAGACAACATCTAACCGTTCAGTGGAATCCGAATGTACTCAGAGAGTATTGCGTTAGATTTGTGCGCTTGCAAATTATTACAAATACATGATTAAATATATCCAATTTAACACTTTGTTTTTTTTAGTTGAGTATCAAAACCTAACCCAAAAAAAAAACAACAAAAAACTAAAATGAGTAAATACGGTGAGTACATTTTTCAGTATTTTACCTTGCATTTAATCTTAATATAGTCTGTATATAATCAACACACAATAAATGCTTAAATATCCTATTGATTAAAGTGTGTTAAAATAATCTTGAAATACATTTTTGTGTCTTTGTTGTATGACAGTAGTTTATATGTCAAGTTATTTTTGTTTGTGTAAATGCATAATTAGCAGAATTGATTAATATTTCCTGTTTCATTTCAGGAAAGCTCTCGATTTATTTTCGATTTATTTTTATTTTCCTATTCTCAAATATGGTTATGAGCCTTAGGTCATGACCAAAAGGAAACAATCTCAGATACAAGCGGCTAAAATGAGTTTCCTTTACAGAGTGGTAGGGTGTACCCTTAGAGATAGGTTGAGGAGCTCTGTATCCTTAGAGGAGCTTGGAATGAGGGCCAGCTGAGGGGCTCTGGCATCTGTTTTGGATGCCTCCCGGACACCTACCTAGGGAGGTGTTCTAGGTTTGTCCCATGGGAAGAAGACCCTGTGGAAAGCCAAGGACATGTTGGTGGGTCAATGACTCTCGGCTTGACTGGGAATGCCTCAGGATCCACCCAGAGAAGCTGGAGAAAATGTTTGAGGAGAGGGAGGTTTTCTCTTGATATAGCAGCCCTCGTGACCTTGCCCCAGATAAGCGGCAGTTAATGATGATGATAATGAATCAAGGATTTTTATTTTCAATGTTTCTGTATAGTTTTTTTATTATCTTAAATGCATTGTGCTAAGAAGAACAAGAATATATCTACTTTTCAATTAAAAATGCATGTCGTGTGCTTTTTTAGAACACAAAACATCTGCTGTGAGGAGATCTAAAAATGTAAGATCAAAAAATCGGTCTTATGTTCATGATGATTCAGAGGCTTTGGATACGACTCAACAAATGCCACAAAACAAGAATATAGGTAAATACTTTAAGGTTATATTTCATCGTAAAGTCAAAGCTCTTAAAGTTTCAGATATCCATCTTGAATAATCATTAATCACATCAAATATAAAAGTTATTATTAACTAAATATATTTGTGCATTCTATGTATATTTATGTGTATACAAATATATACAGGCATATATATAAAAAAAAAAAAAAATATATATATATATATATATATATATATATATATATATATATATATATATATATATATTATATATATATTATATATATATATATATATATATATATATATATATATATATATATATATATATATATATATGTGTGTGTGTGTGTGTGTGTGTGTGTGTAAATACTTTTTTAGATTTATATTTTGTGTGTAAAAAATATTTCTTTTGTACTGTATATATTTTTTTATTTTATGCAATATAGGCTCATTCTGAAAATGTAGCCCTATATGTGTTTCTAAAGACAGTGAAATACATCCCAAGAGGTGTGTTTTTTTATAGTTTTTGTTTTCACGACTCCACCAGAGGCCAATGTGTACGCTTTTTCAGATCTCAAATTTCTCTCTCTAGTGCCATTCATGCCTGCTGTTCTTGCGTAAACCCATCAGAGGCCGCTGTTGACTGACTGTTTGACCGACTCACTGGCTCACTGACTGACTGATCAACCAATCCACCCTCCTCTTTTTCTAAACCCAAACAATTTCATTGATTTGACTCCCCCACCCACTTCCTTAAACTCAACCAACAATTTTTAAAAGCAATCCAGAAAAAGAAAAACCCTTGTCTGATTTTTATGAAATTTTACCAGCTTCTCACCTTGTTATCTACTTGTTTATTTAATTTTTTGGCTTCTGTTTTTGTCTTACCTGCTTTCTGGAACCGTCTTTCACCGGACTCGAACCCCATCATTGTGGTCAACCACTGTCTGTGTCTCAAGTCTGCCAACATATACGGCGAGCTGATGAGACAAACTGGTTACAGCAGGAAAGCCATCCATACGGAGGTAAGCAGTCAGCTGGTAAGCGCGAAAAGCACTGGCTTCATACCACCCTGTATTTAAAAAATGAAATGCAGCCACATATACCTCTGCCTACATAAGTTGCGGTCTCCAGAAACGTATGTAGGGCTACGTTTTCAAAATAAGCCTGGCTTGATTTTATGTGCAGTTCGTGTGTGTATTTTTACACATATACATAAGTATACACAGTACATACTTATATAGCATGTATATAAATAACATGTTTATCTTGGATGTGATTAATTGTGATCAATAATTTAACAGCACTGTTAATTATATACAAATAATTAACAGCACAAATATTTTCATTGAAAGGACCGGCTTCACCTGAACTCAGGATTGTTCTTCTGGGTAAAACTGGAGCAGGTAAGAGTTCAGCTGCAAACACTATACTGGGAAGACAGAATTTTGAGGCGGATGATTCAGCAGACTCTGTTACTAAAACTTGTGAGAGAGGACAAGTTGAGATTGATGGAAAGAAGGTCTCAGTCATCGACACTCCAGGACTGTTTGATACAAGACTCACAGAACAAGAAATGAAGCCAGAAATTGAGAAATGTGTCTACAAATCTGTTCCTGGTCCTCATGTGTTTCTGCTGGTCATCAGACTGGGCGTGAGATTCACAGAAGAAGAGAAAAACACAGTCAAATGGATTCAGGAGAACTTTGGAGAAGAAGCTCCATCTTACACCATCATTCTGTTTACTCATGCTGATGCACTCAAAAGACCATTAGATGAGCATATCAAAAGCAGCAGTCACCTCAAGGTTCTTGTTGACGAGTATGGCAGCAGATATCACTCATTCAACAATGAAGACATGAATGATCGTTCTCAGGTCAGAAAACTGATGGATAAAATCGATATCTTGCTGAAGAAGAATAAAGGAGAGCATTACACTAATGAAATGTACCATGACGCTCAGAAGAAGTTAAACAGAGAAAGGTTCTGTAAGTGTGTTTGTGGTTTGTCCTGTTTCCTTCATCAGTATTACACTACCTGACAAAAGTCTTGTCACCTATCTAAGTTGTAGGAATAACAAATAATAAGTTGACTTCTAGTTGATGATTTGGTATCAGAAGTGGCTAATATGAAAGGCAAAGGTCTCTATATTACGCTTATTTTACCAAAATACAACATGATCATGGCTTGATTATGTAATGCTAAGCCAAAGTCTTGTCACATCTTTAAAGGATTCCTCCAATCACAAATTTGAGCATCACCTGTTACAAATACTGTAATTAACACATTCCCAGGTGTGTACAAGAAGAACCCCGACACACCTAGCCTTCATTTGAAATTAATCCTGACCTGACAACATGCCAAAAATTCAAGAACCTGAAGACCAAGTTTCCTGCTGAGGTGGCAGATGTCTTTAATGTATCTAAAGGCAAATGGAGAGGTAAAAAAAAAAAAAGAAGAAGAAACGGGTGAACTTCATGATAGGCCCAGGTCAGGCAGACCCTGTAGGACAACAGTTTGAGAGGACTGTTTATTGGTTTGACAGTCCATGGCTTTTTTGCAACTGCAGCAAAGCTACATAACAACTGGTTACCAGAAACCCATGTATCTACAAGGACAGTTTGTCGATTCTCTCATGCAGTGGTCTCAATGGTCAAATTGACCCAAACCAGCATTAAACAGAAGACAATAAAAAAAACGTGTTGCATTTGCCAATCCTCACAGCTTGCAGAAAGGATGGACTGTGGAAAAGTGGCAGAAGGTCAATTTTTTTTTAGATGAATCATCTATTGATCTATATTCCAATTATCACAAATACTGCAGAAGACCTATTGGAACTCGCATGGACCCAAGATTCTCACAGAAATCAGTCAAGATTGGTGAGGGAAAAGTCATGGTTTGGGGTTACATTCAGTATGGGGGCGTGGGAGAGATCTGCAACATCAACAGCCTGAGGTATCAAGACATTTGTGCTGCCCATTACATTACAAACCACTGGGAGAGGGACAATTCTCCAGCAGGATAGCGCTCCTTCTCAAACTTCAGCCTCCACATCAAAGCTCCTGAAAGCAAAGAAGGTCAAGCTGGCCAGCCCAGTCACCAGATAGGAACATTATTGAGCATGTCTGGGGTAAGATGAAGGAGGAGGCACTGGAGATGAACCCAAAGACTCTTGATGAGCTCTAGAAGTCCTGTAAGAAGGCTTTTTTTGACATTCCAGATGACTTTATTAATCAGTGATTTGAGTTAGTGCAGAGATGTATGGATGCAGTCCTCCAAGCTCATGATGGAGTCAGGCACAACATTCATTCTGTCTCCACTGCAGCAGGACTTTATATTCTATACTGGACATTATTCCTGTTCAGTGATGACACTTTAGTCAAAGCAAAGTCAGACCTTACTGTCCTGATGAAATAATAAAAATTCAAGACATGATACAATTTTATTTTGAAAAAAATAATAATAATAAGCGTAATATAGAGGCCTTTGCCTTTCATATTAGCCACTTCTGATACCACACAATCAACTAGAAGTCAAGTTATTATTTGCTGTTCCTAAAACTCGTATAGACGACAAGACTTTTGTCAGGTAGTGTATTACCATTGTAAAAGATATTTGGAAACTAAATCTATCTAGTTAATCCTTACCTAATATCTGCTTTGTAAATGTGTGAATTCAAATGACAGGGTCTGCAGAACCTTGGATTGTGCTGCTGGGTAAACCTGGATCAGGAATGACCAGTACATTAGAAACTATTTTGAGTAGAAAGAGTTCTGCAAAAACCAACAAAGCAGAAGAAGTGAACATACATGGAAAGAAAGTGAAAATAATCAACACTTCAGGACTGATTGATGTACCAGAGAAGATGATAAAGAGTGAAATAGAGAAAGTGATCAACAAATCTGCTCCTGGTCCTCACGTGTTTCTTCTGGTCATCAGACTGGACGAGACACCGAAAAAAACAGAGAAGAGTGCACTGGAATGGATCGAGGAAAACTTGGGTGAAGAAGCTGTTGATTTCACTGTAGTTATCTTTACTCATGTTGATAAGCTGAAGGGAAAATCTTTAACTGACCATATTAAAGAGAGAAGTGATCTACAGTCACTGGTGAACCGCTGTGGTGACAGATTTCACTCATTCAACAATCAAGACAGTCAGGTTACAGAGCTGCTGGGAAAGATTGAAAAAATTGTAGAGGTGAAAGGATTGCTGAACTACACCAATGAAATGTTCCAGAAAGCTCAGGAAAAGAAACAGTTCTGTAAGTGTTTGTCTTTAAGACATTCTCACCATGACATAATCCTGTAAAAGCCTTCATCCCTGTTTGGTATCATTTTGTACTGACATAATGCAATCAATGTGAATCTAGAAGATGCATGGAAGCACTTAAATGTAGTGCTTATTCGTTGATTTTTAACAATTATTGTATTTGACATTTTGACTTTCAGGGTCTGGGAAACCGAGGGTTGTTCTGCTGGGTAAAAGCAGATCGGGAAAGAGCTCAGCAGGAAACACTATTGTGGGCAAAGAGAAGTTTAAGAGGAGAAATTCAGCAGATTTTGCAACCAAAACCTGTGAACTACATAAAGCAAATGTGGCCAGAAAGATCATAAAAATTATCGATACGCCGGGACTTACTTATGCACCGAATGATATTATGCGGAAAGAGATGAAGAAGTGTGTAGAGATGTCTGCTCCCGGTCCTCACGTGTTTCTACTGGTCATCAGACTGGATGTGAAATTCACAGAAGAAGAGAAAAACATGGTGAAATGGATTCAGGAGAACTTTGGAGAAGAAGCTGCTCGATACACCATCATTCTGTTCACTCATGCTGACCATCTGAATGAGAGACCACTGAATGAGTACATTAAGAACAGATCAGACCTACAGGCATTCACTCAGATATTTGGTGGTAGATTTCACTCATTCAACAATGAAGACATGGAGAACCGCTCTCAGGTCACTGAACTGATGGAGAAGATCGACAGCATGGTGAGAGAGAATGATGGAAAACACTACTCTAATGAAATGCGCCAGGAAGCTAAGAAAAGGATGTCGTTTTGTAAGTGTGTGTTTCTTTTTGTACATTAATGTGCAAAATCATGACCTACAAAAGTGGCTAAAAGTGATGCCTAGTCAGGACTTTTTAATTTATTTGCTTTTAATGACTCTATAATAGAATCAAACTTAATTTTGCAACACTCAGTATGTAAACTTAAAAAGACATAACAAATTCAACTTTAATCTTAGGTCTTTAATGAACCTAAAAGAGCACATGTCACTCCGCTGCTCATCCGTTTGCACTGGCTGCCAGTTGCTGCTCGCATCAAATTCAAAACTCTGATGTTTGCTTACAAAGCGACTTCTGGCTTTGCTCCTTCTTATCTGCTCTCACTTCTGCAGATGTATGTGCCCTCCAGAAACTTGCGTTCTGTGAATGAACGTCGCCTCGTGGTTCCATCCCAAAGAGGGAAAAAATCACTTTCCCGAACGCTCGCGCTCAATCTGCCCAGTTGGTGGAATGAACTCCCTAACTGCATCAGAACGGCAGAGTCACTCGCTGTCTTCAAGACACGACTAAAAACTCAACTATTTAGTCTCCACTTTCCTTCCTAATCTGCAATTGCCTCTCTGGCTCCACCGCTAACTGTATTACAGAAAAAAACAATTACTAATCTTCTGTGTCTTACACTTTACATACCTGAAACTTGCCTACAGCACTTATTCATTGTTGCTCTTATAGTTGTGTAAATTGCTTGTCCTCATTTGTAAGTCGCTTTGGATAAAAGCATCTGCAAAATGACTAAATGTTAATGTAAACTACACAATGCAGGCTCATTGGGAATATGTGTCCAGGCAGAGCCCCACCAAGCTGAACTGGTGCTCTAGGTAAACGATGATCATGCCGCCCTCAACCCGAAAATGTAAAATGAAAACAGAAGTGGCCAGTTCACGAAGTGAAGAGCGTGAGGGATGGGGTCTCGCAGACAAAAGTGAGGACAGGGGTTGGTGTGTTTAGTTACATGTAACTATTTACAAATACTCAAAGTACTGTAATTGAGTAGTTTTTCTCAGGAATTGTAATTTACAAAGTAGTTTTATAAATGTGCTCTTTTACTTTTACTTGAGTACATTTTTTGTGCTGTATCGGTACTTTTGCTTCACTACTTTCCTTCATCCTGCAGTCACTACTTTATTTTTCCTGTCTATGGGGATTATAAAAATCAGTCCTGTGATTCCTGTCCAATCAAATCACATATAGAAGGTAAATCTTATCATAATGCACTACCTCAACACATGGGGGATTTATAATTGCTCAAACTGTTTGGAGGCATTAGGTGTCTAAGAAGATGTCCATAATCTTTACATGCATTGACCCTGAGACTGTTTAGATGCAGGTCACTGATGAGAAGATGACGGATGTTTACTGTTTGATGACAGAAATATCAAGCACCCAGTATGCACAAGACGTCAACATGGTGTCAGATTTGTTTGCAAATGAAAATCGGGTTGACGTTAGAACTCAACATCAGCCCAACATCAATGTCCAACGTACAAACCTAAAATCAACCAAATGTCAATGTTTAATGATTTTACAGCTTAACATCGTGTGGAGGTTACCACTATGACGTCTATCAGATGTTGGATTTTGGGTGCCATGCCTACGGAATAAATGTCAGTATTTGATGTTAATTTGACGTTGGTTTAAAAAGTTGGCTCGACGATAGATTTTGGTCACTTTCTAACAACCTAAAATAAACCAAATATCAACGTCATGTGATGCCGTTACTGGACATCAAAATAACATTGTCCTTGGATGCTAACTAGACATTGAGTTTTAATCACCTGACATCACAACCTAAATCTAACCTAATATTAATGTCTTATGATGTTGTGTGCCTGCTGGGCAACAACTATGCACTACTGAATGTTACGTTTACACACACACATGCACAAATTACAGGTAAATGCGTCAGCTTTTAACAGCGTAATACTCTCACTACTTTTGAGTACTTTTAAAATATTTATTTTTTACTCCTACTTTCAGTAATATTTACAACAAACACTTTAACTCTACTGGCATTACATTTTTAGGCAAGTAATAGTACTTTTATTTGAGTATGACTTTTGTGTACTCTATCCACCACTGGGTGTGTTAATGGGGTGTCCCGGATAAAAGTGAGAAACGGCAGGGCAGGGGTGATGGTGTCACAAACGAAAGTGAGGACCAGAGGGAAGGATGAGGCTGTCGCAGACGCCGCCCTCACTATTCTGCCGTTTTAGGCCGCTGCCTAGGTTGCCTCTATGGATGTGCTGACCCTGTGTCCAGGGCTAAACTATTGGGAAACCACATCTGCCTGTAGTTTGTGGGGTACAACAAATGCTCTGAGGTTCCGCAGGTAACTTCTGTTTATTTTAAGGCAACTTCTGACATTTTTATAGGGGAAAATCATCAACAGATAAAAGCTTGTTTTTGCACAGCTGTTCATGCAGCACCAAATAAAAAGCACCAAAACAAATTCACTTTGCCTGCTTATCTTTGTAAGCAGTACCGATTTGCCCTATATGCCTAGAACCCCACAAGTTTCGGAAGCCCACCACCAACTCCCCAATATTTAGCCTAGGATCAACTCCGTTTATATGAGCAGTCAGTTTGCTTGGTAGCTCACCTTGTATGGCATCAGACAAAAAGCAATGTGAAAACTGTGGTAAAAGCATGAGACACTATGTGCTTTTTTCTTCTGCTTTGCTTTTGAAAACACTATCGGTTGCATTTTGGAAAGGGGGTGAGCCAGTCAATCTCAAAGTGATATATTATGCATGACAAGCCTGCCAGCTACTTAGGGCCCAAGAATGTATTTGAGATTTGCAGATATGTTCTTTGGATGAGACGTTAAAGCGAGGTCCTGACTCATTAAATATCCCAAGGCACTTCTTATGAAGAGTAGGGTGTAACCTTGATGTCCTAGCCAAATTCTGCTCTTACCCATCATGGCCTCCCAATTATCCCCAAACAGTGAATTGGTACTATCATGGTATCTCCTCTCCAACTATAGCTGGTGTGTAATTAGAGGATTGGCACAGTTGTCATGTGACAGCTGTCACATCATCCAAGTAGATGCTGCACACTGGTGGTAGTGAGGAGAAGATGCCCTTTCATGATTGTAAAGAACTTTTGGGTATATGGGTATATATGAATGCGCATCACATTACATTACAGAACGGCTTCTAAATTGACATCTAAATGGCACGTATCTCCAATGAGCCTGGGTTAAAACTACAGTTAACTACAATAGCAGCTCTACAATAATGAGATGTGCCATAAAGGTTACAGAACATGGCAATGCAAATGTGTTTTATTTCTATGATTTGGACATTATAATCATGAAGTAACATAATATTATGAACAAAACCATCTTCCTGATAAATCTTAGTTAAAAATAGTAGCAATACTTGACTTACTAGCTGTTTATGCTCAGTTTAAGCACATATATTTTACTCTGATTCACAGCTTCAACTTCATCTGAACTCAGGATTGTTCTTCTGGGTAAAACCGGATCTGGAAAGAGTTCGGCTGGAAACAGTATACTGAATCTGGAGTACTTTGAGAAAGATGATACCTCTGAGTCAGTTACTAAAGCCTGTGAGATTGGAGCAGGAGAGATGGATACAAAGACTATCTCAATCATCGACACTCCAGGCCTGTTTCACACGACAACACATGATAAAATTGGGAAAAATATATCAAAGCATGTCCACAAGTCTTCTGGTCCTCATGTGTTTCTGCTGGTCATCAGACTAGACGAGACACTCACAGAAGAAGAGAAAAACACTTTGAAATGGATTCAGGAAACTTTTGGAGAAGAAGCTGTTCAATGCACCATCGTCCTGTTCACTCACGCTGATCTACTAAAGAGAAAAGCACTGGAAGAGTATATCAGAGAAAAAAATAGCGATCTCTATGGTCTAGTTAGTCAGTGTGGAGGCAGATTTCACTTATTCAACAATGAAGACATGAGTAATCGAACACAGGTCGCTGAACTGATGGAGAAGATTGAGAAGATGATGGAGGAGAATGAAGGACTGCACTACACTAATGAGATCTGCCAAAATGCTCAGTCAAGTAACCAGCTCTGTAAGTGTGTGTATGCGTGTTTGTTTCATTACCACAAGATTAAATGTTGAGTTTATTATCATAAGATTACATGTTTAAGGATTAATAGTTTGCTGTACATGATTGTTAGGCTCTGAACAAGCTTTTTTTCTTTTACCTTTGGATTGGCAGGGTCTGCAAAATCAAATATTGTGCTGCTGGGTAAATCCGGATCTGGAAAGACCAGCACATTAGAAACTATCATGGGTAGAGAGAGTTTTACTAAAAACTGTAAAGCAGAAGATGCACATGTGGATGGAAAGAACCTTAAAATATTTGACACTCCAGGACTGATTGATACATCAGAGAAAATGATAAAGACTGAAAAAGAGAAAATTATCAGTAAATCTGCTCCTGGTCCTCATGTGTTTCTGCTGGTCATCAGACTGGATGAGAGATTTGTAGATGAGGTTAAAAACGCAGTCAAATGGCTTCAGCAGAACTTTGGCAAAGAAGCTGTAAATCACACCATCATTCTGTTCACACACACTGATCTGAGGGGTAAATCTTTAGATGATTATATCAGTGCGAGGATGCGTCTTAAATTACCGGTTATCAGTAACGGTAGATATCACTCATTTAACAATGAGGACAAAAACGATCAAAGTCAGGTAAAGGAACTGCTGAAAAAAATTGAAATAATGGCAGAGGAAAACACATGGAGGTACTACACAAATAGAGAAAGGTTTCAGAACACAACCAATAGTTATATATGTAAACTGCATAACGCGGCAGAAGGAATTGGACCAGTGAGAGCAGTAGCGATGATAGCAGGGGGCATCGTCCTGGGAGTGACAGAGATTATCGTCGCTCCAGCAGTGCTAGTTGCAGTAGGAGGCGCCGTTTTAATCAGAGCTGCCATTTTTCAAGTGGTCACAAAACTAAAAAGAAATTAGCACACTGTTGCTAATCAGTTCTCTGCATAAACACACCACACCATAACACATATAACAAGACTAATAAAATAATTGAAATATTTGGCCTAAATTAGCTGAAAATGTAGGCTTTTTGTACATTAATCAGATGTAATATCTATAGACTTTCTTGAGGCAGGGTCATATCTCCCTCCTGTTTTTTCCAACTCAGGCTCATTCTGAAATGTACCCCTGTATACATTTCTGGAAAACGCTAAATACATACCTGGAGCTATGTTTTTTGCAGTTTTTGTTTCCATGAATCCACCAGAGGCTGCTGTGTATGCTTTTACAGATCTGAAACTTCTCTCTTGACTGCCATTGGCAAGTGCTGTTCTTACGTAAATCCACGAGAGGCCGCTGTCCACTGACTGATTTACTAACTGACCAATCGACTCATCCCCCACCCTCCTTCTTTCCTAAACCCAACCAATATTGTTTTCAAAAGCACAGATTGGCCACCGTCCCACTTCCCTAAACCCAACCAACAGTTTTAAAAAGTAATCTAGAAAAAGAAAAGCCCTCGCCTGATCTTTACCATGTTTTTAGATTTTACCACATTTTCACCCTATTATTTACTTGTTTATTTTATTTTTATTAGCTTTTGTTTTTGTTTTACTCGCCTCTGGAACTGTTCTTCACCAGAATCAAACATTGTCGTGGTCAACTCCTCTCTGTGTCTCAATTCCAACAACGTACACGGCGAGCCATTGGGCAAAGTTGTAACAGTAGGAAAGCCATCCATATGGAGGTAAGCGGTCAGTTGGTAGTGCGAAAAGGAACAACATCATACCTCCCTGTAGCATTTGTTTTAAAAATGAAATGCGATCACCAGCGATCTAAACACCAGAGATCACTGGAAAACACTCACACGAACTACAATCCTGCCTCGTAATGGACAACAAATCCCAGTCATGCAACACACACTCACCTGCTCCAAATCACTACTGATTAAACACTCACAGCTAAACTTGCTTTTGGACTGATTACATAGACTACATTTACACCTCTCATACACACACATTGATCAAGGTTGGTTTTGATCCTCGCCTTGTTTATCTGTGTATTCCTGTCAGCTGCCTGCCTTCTGACCATCTGCCTGTGTATTTGACTACGACTCTGGATTGTCCGTATAGATCTGTTTCCCCCTGTGTTGACCATTGCTTACCTGACTTCGCCAATAAACCTGCCTTTGGATCGGCACCCCTGTTGTCAGTGTCACATCCGCGTTACACGTACCTCTGGCTACATAATTCACGATCTCCAGAAATGTAAATAGGCTACGTTTTAAGAATTTCAGAATTTTATTTTCTCTCCTGCTTGCTCTCTTCTCCTTTACTTGCTGATATATTTACTCTTTTTGTTTGTATATGTATATTGTATAGAAAAAAATAAATAAATAATATATATATATATATCTTTAGAGCATGGCAGGGATTGGCTGGCCATAATGAGCACCGGAACATTTGAAGATGGCTTGATGGTCTGGCCTGCCACAGTGAATCTGGACTGCTCCTTTTATCCTCACCCCACCTCCCAAACAACCCTGCTTAGTTTATGATGCAATTCTATCTAAAATTTAGGTTCTTGTTCTCGTCATCATCGGTTATTTGAAAATATTCTGCAGCAGAGGGTGCTGACAAGGATTCTGGTAACCATGTGACTTGTATAAATTTTTGTGAACTCCTCAGTTCTCAAGCAAAACGTGAATGCTATCCCTTGTATATATTATATTTGTTAGCTGATAATTGGGAAGCATATGGGTAGTCTGCAATGAAGACTTTATTTATTTTTTATTTTATGTGTAGTTGGTCAGAGATTGATTTTTTTTTTATTTAAAACTGTTGGAAAAACAGTCTACTTTCCCGCGGCTGACCAGATTTCTGCATCGCGGTAATACATTTCCGAATAAAGGGATCGGTCGGTCACTGGTTTAATTTTGGACAGAAGCGGGCAGTCTAACAATATCTCTTCCGACAATCGAGAGAGCGATCGAGCACACGTATGTATGTGTGTGAATGAGACAGCGTGATGCTGCGTTTAGCTGTGTGTGTGTGTGTGTATGTGTGCGTGCAGGAATGAGAGAGAGAAAGCTGTGTGCTGTGTGTGTTTATGCAGACAGCTTGTTATAGGCTGTCTGGACTCTGTATAGCTGGGTGGTTTTCGGTTTTGTTCTCCCCCTGCTCTTTAGCAGGAACGGGCACGGCGGGTAGAAAACGGGGCGGGTCAGACAGCGGGACAGCAAATGATAAATATTATTATTACAATTACAATTATAGCTGATACATAAGGAAACTATCTTATTCAATATGCTGCTGTTTCTATTTGACTATTGTGAAAAAGAGGACAAACATATTGAATAATTGCAGGCTTTTCATTGTTTAATTGGATGTAAGCATTGCTTTATTTGTGGCATTAGTAGACATTATTAAAAGCTCTACCTTACTATACATTATTATAAGCCGATTAACATGCATAATGGTGACCCTGAAGAGCTTTTCTTTCTGTATCTGTGTGACAATATAATCTGTTTAAACCGAAAAGATAGATTGATACATATGATCGATTGGTTGATATGTTCTTTGTTTAAAAGTACATTTACTTATGTCCTTTGTTTTAGAAATAAATAAAACATTTGAATAAACTGTATGAAAGTATTGCACAATTTCCAATGAACATGTTTTGAAATAACAAACTTTACTAAAGGTATTTGCACAAATGGCTTGAACGCATGCAGGCAGAGCAGTTCATTTATTGTATATTTTTATTATAATATGAATTTAAAATTAAAATGCAGACAATCAAATCATCTCTGAATGTGAATAGGCTGATTATATACGCACAATTATCTTGTGAATCTTTCTGACAAGTTTATACAGGTGTATGCAGGTTTAGTCTTTCTCATAGATATGTATGAACTCTTCATTGCTGCACAAAGCTCAGCTCCACATTTTCACTGACTTCCACAACATCCAGCTCCGGCAGTTTAGTGAAGCGGTGGCTGAAAGTCTGTGGTTGTTCACCATTGACAAACACCTTATAGTGTTCACGACAGCAGATAATGCTGAGCTGCAACACATAGAAGAGACAAACATGAGCATATACCACTCAGGCAGAAAGGAGACTGGAGCTAGACTGCAAGAATGAATGTCAAAAAGTGAAATTACATTTTATTATTTAAAAAAGTCAATATTAAACAAATTTTTACATTTAAAAAAAATGTCTGCTAATTTGTGTGGTTCAAAACTTTTGTTCCTCTTACAGATTATAGTCTATAGGCTTATTTTAGCTGTTATCACTCTGATGCAGTGATCACACGTCAGATTCAGTCAGGGTTGCATAAATAACTTGTCTTGACATATGTTTGAAATGTACTGTTTGGTTCAGTTTTGGGTCTCTATCACTTTAAGGCTAATAAATAATTGAATAAATTCAAAAATGCTAAGTTGTTTAGATTTTGAATCTAATTAGAATCTAAGTTGCATTTGATAAAAGGTACTAAAAGAATAAATGTACTATAAAATTAAAGGTGGCTGTTTTGCACAAAGTGGAGACAGTTCTGTTGAATTTGCAATTGAAGAATGATCGGGACAATATTTGCCATTGAGACGATGAGTTTAAGTTTACAGAAGTCAGTATGTTTATTTTGTGACAGTTCATTTACAAAAGGATGGTCCGGGTAGGTGTGGAATTACCTGGCAAAATGTTGTGACCCAGTAGTCCGCCCCTGTTTGTATGACGTGGAAGATTTACCAGATAAGCTCCAGAACAAGATAAAGGTTTAGTTCAAACTGAAATAACTCCATGGTGTTTTAAACTGAGCATGGGTGTTTACAATTTATAATAACAAATGAGTGATTAAATATTTACAGTTTTAGCTATTTGTTATTAAGTATTCAAAACGTAAAGATGAGTGAGTGTGGTGAGTACATTTCTAAATATTTTTCATGCCATTTAATCTAAGTATAATCTGCATATAGCCAACACATATTCTGAATGATCACATTATTAAATATTAGTTACAATAATTCTTAGAAATGTATTTATGTTTTTGTAGAAAGTCTGATTTCAACAGATAATGAAAGCAGTTTTGAGGGTAAGTCATTTTTGTTCTGTATGAATACAAATTTAAGTTATTACCAATATTTACAGTCTCACTCCTGTTTTTCTTCTGTTCCTATTTCCTGTCAAATAAACAGTCATTTCCTATGTGCTACTAAATAGAAGTTGTAAATCAGCTTTTAAAGTTACTTGGTAGAAATCATATATTCATGTAAGGACAAAAACATGTACTGTTAATACTAAATTATTCTATGTTTATTTGCCTAAATGTTTAGCTCTAATATTTCATTTTTGTTTGTTTTTTTGTTTGTTTGTTTGTTTTGTTAACTATAGGGGTTAGAACTGTAGTTTTGCCAAATGACTAAAAAAGTTGACTTCTGCAATCTTATACAAAAAATGGAAATAAGAGCAGCATTGATAGCTAAAAATGTGGGAGAACGTTGATATTGTGTGATTGTATTACAATACGGAGCAATTAAGTGTTGATGTTAAATCAAACATAATTCACAAATACTTGAACATGAAATGATTTAATGACGATAATAACTGAATTAGTTATAAAATAACTGTATAAAATGATAAAACATGAAATGATAAAAACATGATATTATTTGTACCCAGCTTAAATGAAAAAAATAAAGTTACCTGACAGAGGGGGAGGGAAAGGGGGAAGGAAAGAGAGATAAACAGAGTAGATAGCCTGATAGCAGTAGAGACAGAAAAGATAGACTCCATCAGGAGAGGAGCAGAGGAGGAAAAAGAGACCGATCAAAGTTTATTCAACTATTTTGTCCCTTTCTTGACCATGTGACAAATGCCCAAATACTGAGGCCCGTTTACAATAATGCATTTTCGATTTAAAACTCATACGTTTTGCTGTGGTTACACCATTCATCCACACTTTGCCGGAGTTCTCGAGTGCCGAAAACAGAGCATTTTGGAAGCACTGAAGAGGGCATTTTTGTTTTAAAACGCTGCTGCACTGTCTCAGTGTGGATGGGGAAAAATGGAGACATCTGAAAAGGGCAACCCAAGCTCATTCTGAAAACGTAGTCCCGCGGACGTTTCTGGAGACAGCAGAATACGTCCCAGGGGGTACGTACGGCCGTGTTATTTTTTTCAAGCAAACGCTGCGGGGCGGTGTGACCCTGTTCCCTTTTGCGCTTGCCTTACCTCCTTGTGGAGGGCTTCCCCGCTGCAACCCGTTTGTCCACTCAGCTCAGCGTGTACGTCGGCAGGCTCGAGATGCAGAGAGGGGTCGACCACGGCGACCGGTTTCGAGTCCGCGGAAGAGCAGTTCCAGCAATCAGGTAAGACGAAAACAGAATCCCAAAAATTAAGTGAACGAGTTTCGTGACAGGGTGAGAATGCGGCGAAATCCGAAAACGCGGTGGAATAAAAAAAAATCAGGGCTTTTATTTTTTTGGACGGTTTTTGTGAACTGTCGCTCGGGTTTAGGGAAGCGAGCGGGCGGGCGGGTCGATCAGTAAAATTGGTTGGGTTTAAGGAAGGAGGAGGGCGAGTCGGCCGATTGGCCGGTCGCACAGTCAATCATCCGGTCAGTCGGACAGTGGCCTCCGGCGGGTTCACGCGAGAACAGCGCGGGCGCAAACCGTGCTCGCGAGAGGCGTCTGAGGTGCGAAAAAGCGCGCAACAGCGGCTTCTCGTGGATTCGGGAAAACAAAAACTGCAGCCGTACGTACCCGCCAGGAAATATTCCGCGGTCTCCAGAAACGTCCGCGGGACTACGTTTCTACAATGAGCCCGGGTTGGAAAAGGGAGACAGAGCTGCCAACATTCGTCTATCTGATTGGGGCTTTTCCTCAATATTAAGTAGCCTACACACAGTTAAAGTTCTGCATCCTCTCCTTGTAAGTTCAGACTTTGCACGTTTAATATGGAAAACAGACTCCCGAGGACATTTCGGGTAAATCTTCAAAAAGAAACAGCATATTTTATAACCTCTTTCATATCATCCTGGATACGTACATTGCTACCCTTTCTTAACAATAAAATAAAAACATGATTTAAGGAACTGCTATTTTCATTTTGATATTAACAACTTATCAGACAGCATAAATGTTTAGGCGTTGTACAGCATACATATGCGTCATCTTCACTGTGTGCATATTTATAACAAAATAGAGTCTATAACATCACTGCCTCCTTTCATTTTCATTCAGAATATGAAACACACCCTCTCTTTCACTGAATATCAGTCTTAATAATCAATAACTGTCATTATAAAAGTACAACGTAACAGTCCGACAAGCACAGCTCTGTGTGTGTGTGTGGTCACATGATATGAAAATGATATAATGTGAAACGCTAGTGTGGACTTGGATCGGTTTCATTCTAAAATGCTGTTTTAAAACTAAAACGTACTAGTGTAAACAGGGCCTGAGACATTCAAACTGACCAATCAACGTGTGACCACATCGTAAAACCCCAAAAGTCCACACACCAGGCCCTGATCTTATTAGTATCTGCCTTTGGAATCTGTATGCACCTTCTTGGTGAAAAATACATGTTTTTCTATATTAACAAATGCATATGATAATGTAAACTCTTACCCTTCAAAGTTTCAGTATCATTAGGTTTGTTTTCAAACTATGTTTGGAATAACAATAATAGATTGTTTAATTGTTTATATAGCATGCATCTGTCACAACTGAAGTACAGTGTATCATTTTAGAAAGTGAAACATTAGCTGTGAGGAGACACAGAAATATAAGATTTCAAAATCTGTCTTACCATCATGATGATGCTGAGGCTCAGGAGACGACTCAAAAATGGGTACAAGACAACACAGGTAATGTGAAAACTTTAACTAAGCTGATATTTTATCATGATGTTAAAGATACCATATAATGAAAGTCTGGATATACTGTACTTAGGCATACCTGAATAATGAGAGTTAAGTAGTACATGGAAATGGGCATACCGTAAGTCTCAAACACCATTGTTTCCATATTCTCATGTAAATACCAGGCCAGTTGGAATCAATCACAGACTTTACACATAGGACCATTAATATGGATGACCAAAACATAGTATTCATGATGAACTCTTATTTTGAAAATGGGAGATGCAGGGAAATTAAATAGAAGCAGAGAGCAACCATAGAATGTTCACAGCCATCAAAATTCAAAAGAAAAGGTATACAGATTATAAATTTATTCAGCACCCCCTGAAGAGACAAAACATCTGTTTTAGCATGTATATTGCAAAAATTACAGTGTATTTTCGTATTAAGACAACAAACATGTAAAAACTGCTGAATATACAATCACATTTATGCATGGTGTTGTATCTCTCAGCTCTTACTGTAATTGTTCTGCAGGTAAAGGATACCGATATGTTTTAATAAAGTCATCTGTCTATGCAGAAGCTAATATTTATTCCTGCTTGCATTTTCATGCACATTAAGGGGTCAAGCTACAACTTCAAATACAGGTGGGGTCAAAGGGTTGAGTATAGTTATAATTTAGACTATATTTTATTATGTTTTATTTTATTTTATTAGGGCTTAAAGATTGCTTATTCACTTCTTATTGCTAAAATAATCCTGTCCACCACTTAATTTGAAAAGATTTAACAAGGAATCTACTTAGTTCATTAAAACCTTTTTGCAATTAAGTATGAATATTTTGAATGTGTGTATTGCAATGTACCATAGGCTGTGTGCATTTGTGTGTTTGTGTGTATTTGTGTGTGAGAAAGAAAGAGAGAGAGAGACTTGGGTGAAGAAGCTGTTGATTTCACCATAGCAGGTATACTGAAAAGACATGCAGGAGTTTTAGAGCAGAGCCCATAATATTCAAGTTCCAAATATGGTCAAAACTGAACTTTTCATTCTAGGGGTAATTTATGTGGCTATGAACATATAAAACTATTTCTGGATAATTTACCTAAGCCACACATATTTAAGAAATTAAAAGCATTAAAAAATAGTAGAGCAACTGGGTTAGATAATATACCAGTGCAGTTCCTAAAAGACTCTGTGAAATTTATCTCTCCAATGGTTACACATATTATTAATCTTTCTATTTGTCTTGGTAAAGTTCCACATGAGCTGAAACAAGCAAGAGTTATTCCGCTTTTTAAGAAAGGTTGTAGGTTTGATGTTAATAATTATAGGCCGGTATCAATTTTGAGTTCTTTGTCTAAAGTGATGGAGAAAATTATTTATGAGCAGATTAAAAATTTCAATCGGGTTTTAGGAAAAATCATTCTACTGATTCAACAATTTTATATTTAACTGATTATATAAAGAGAGATATAGATAAAGGTAAGTTGAGTGGGATGGTTTTGTTAGACCTTCAAAAAGCATTTGATACAGTTGACCACAGCATATTGCTTTTAAAAGTAAAAGCAATGGGTTTTGGAAACTTGGCCTGTAAATGGATAAAATCTTACCTTGAAAATAGAAGTCAAATAGTAGATTTAAATGGAGTATTATCAGATTATTCACCCATCACTTATGGGTGTTCCACAAGGCAGTGTTTTAGGTTCGTTGCTTTTTTAAAATATATTAATGATTTGAAAATGGCTTGTTCAAATAAGCTTTTGTTATATGCGGACGATGCAGCTATAATTGTGTCTCATGATAGGAGTGAATTTATTGAAAACAAAATAAGTAAACAAATTGAGGAAGTCTCTGAATGGTTTTGTCTTAATATGTTATCCTTACATTTGGGTAAAACTGAATTTATTTTATTTGGTCCAGCTGCGAAATTAAGAAAATGTGTCAGGGCAAAGATAAAAGTAGGGGATCAAATTATTACTCCAAAACAGGTAGTAAAATACTTAGGTTGCAATTTAGATTTGACAGGTGAAAAGATGGCTGTTATAGTCCATTCAAAAATTTGTTCTAGAGTAAAGTTTTTAGCAAGACAGGCAGTGCTCCTAGATACCAAAACTTAACATTTTTTAGCTAGTGCATTAGTGCAGCCATACTTTGACTATGCTGCAGCTTTTTGGTACAGCGGTACTTCTAAAAAAATTTAAAATAAATTGCAGACAGCCAAAAATACGTTGTGTAGAATTATTATGAAAGTTCCTCCACTGACACATTTAAATAAGGAACATTATAGTCAAAATAATTTTTTAAAAGTTGAGAAGAGGTTAAAGTTTTAAAAATTAGTGATGGTTTTTAAGATTTTAAAGAAAACGGTCCCAAAATATTTTCTTAATTATTATGTTTAGTCAGCGAGGTGCACAGTCATTCTACAAGAGCACGCAGCAGGGATATTTACCCATATAGATTCAAGAGTGAATCAGGTAGAAATTCTTTTTTGTGTACAAGCTGCTTGGAATATTTTGCCCACCATTTTTAAAGAGATTCAAATTGAGAGTGTTATTAGAAGGCAAATTAAAAAGTGGTTGTTTTAAAGTTGAAGTTTTTTGTGCCGAGTTGCTGAGCTGTTGATGTTTGCAATCCATTAATGATTTGCTTGTCCATTTTTTAAGAATATCGAGGATTACAATGGAAATGAGCCTGTGGCTTTTTTGTGTATTTTATCCTCGACAGTTTTTAAAATATGTATGAATTAGTCTAACTGGACTTGTTTGCATATTTTTTGGTAAAATTGTCAAATAAAATCAATCAATCAATCAATCAATCAATCAATCAATCAATCAATCACATACCTACTACACGTGCTTCAGGAACAATTTAATGTATTGAGTCAATGCACTATATAGCACCTTTAAAAAAAAAAGTTTCTTATATTTTTAATTTTATAACAAAGTTAATTAACAGCTTACAAATTATTTACAGGATCAACATCACCTGAACTCAGGATTGTTCTTTTGGGTAAAACTGGGTCAGGAAAGAGTTCAGCTGCAAACAATATACTGGGAAAAGAGAGTTTTGAGACAGCAGTTTCAGCAGAATCAGTTACTAAAACCTGCGATAAAAGAGAAGCAGAGATTTATGAAAAGAGGATCTTCATCATCGACACTCCAGGACTATTTGATACGATGCTGGAAAAACAAGAAATAAAGCTTGAAATAGAAAAGTGTGTAGAGCTGTCTGTTCCCGGTCCTCATGTGTTTCTGCTGGTCATCAGACTGGATGTGAGATTCACAGAAGAAGAGAAAAACACTGTCAAATGGATTCAGGAGAACTTTGGAGAAGAAGCTGCTCGCTACACCATCATTCTGTTCACTCATGCTGATCAACTAAAGAGAAAACCACTGGAAGAGTATATTAGAGAAAGTGATGATCTACAGGGTCTTGTAAGTCAGTGCAGTGGCAGATTTCACTCATTCAACAATGAAGACACAAGCAATCGATCACAGGTCGCTGAACTGATGGAGAAGATTGAGAAGATGGTGGAGGAGAATGGAGGACAACACTACACTAATGAGATGTACCAGGCAGTTCAAAACCGAAATACATTCTGTAAGTTTTTGGTTTGACTCTGTATCTTTCATCATGGTTAATACCACAGTAAAAGATGTTTAGAAAATAAATCCTTTTAGTCCTTCCACTGTAATATCTGCTTTGTAAATGTGTGAATTCAAATGACAGGGTCTGCAGAACCTTGGATTGTGCTGCTGGGTAAACCTGGATCAGGAATGACCAGTACATTAGAAACTATTTTGAGTAGAAAGAGTTCTGCAAAAACCAACAAAGCAGAAGAAGTGAACATACATGGAAAGAAAGTGAAAATAATCAACACTTCAGGACTGATTGATGTACCAGAGAAGATGATAAAGAGTGAAATAGAGAAAGTGATCAACAAATCTGCTCCTGGTCCTCACGTGTTTCTTCTGGTCATCAGACTGGACGAGACACCGAAAAAAACAGAGAAGAGTGCACTGGAATGGATCGAGGAAAACTTGGGTGAAGAAGCTGTTGATTTCACTGTAGTTATCTTTACTCATGTTGATAAGCTGAAGGGAAAATCTTTAACTGACCATGTTAAAGAGAGAAGTGATCTACAGTCACTGGTGAACCGCTGTGGTGACAGATTTCACTCATTCAACAATCAAGACAGTCAGGTTACAGAGCTGCTGGAAAAGATTGAAAAGATTGTAGAGGTTAAAGGATTGCTGAACTACACCAATGAAATCTTTGAGAAAGCTCAAGAAAAAAAACAGTTCTGTAAGTATTTGTCTTTAAAACATCCTTATCATGAACAGGGCTGAATTAGGAACACATTAGGCTCTGGGCAAAGTAAAGGTGCAAAGCAAGCATTTAATAAAACATTTGCTTTCTAACTGGTTCAGTTAGACTTACGCAATATGATAGACATTTTAATAACTGCTGTTTGATAACTGCTGCTGTGGACACGAGCTAGTTTCTTAAGTTCATGAGGTTATGAGTCCATTCAGCATGATTCTGCCTATCCCGGCCATGACGAGCTTGGTAAACCTACCTTTGATTGGACGGTTTTCGCAGTAGTGCTGAAATAAGGGACTGTCCAGGGAAAATTGAGAAATCTGGTAACACTTATGGGTGACAAAAACAGATCTATTCAATATTCTGATTGGATTACAGCCACTCCGAGCCTCAGTTTGGAGCACTCTGACCACCAATGTCACTGTTTTTGAACAGCAGCAAACCAA
Source organism: Danio rerio (assembly GCF_049306965.1). NCBI lineage: Eukaryota > Metazoa > Chordata > Actinopteri > Cypriniformes > Danionidae > Danio > Danio rerio. The sequence goes on from NC_133176.1 coordinate 60,321,381, forward strand.
AAGAAATATTATCAACAAGAGAAAGCTATGGACAGTAAATCCTGCTAATTTTAAATAATTCAAATAAACATGGGAAATTAAAATGAAAACCAGATTAACTATTTCATTATCTTTATGTTACTGTGTGTTTTGGTTTTGACGATGTAATTCGCAGATTATCCCTAAAATTGCGTGCGCGAATGTCCGGCAAATATCAAGCCTAAAACCAACTTTAGCGAGCTAATTTATCTGTCTTTCAAATATTTGAGTAATAACAAGTTGTTAAAACGAAATCTTAGGGCAAAACGAAACTTTTTGATTTAGTGGCTAATTCGTATGAATTCGTACAATCTAACTTGTACAATTTAGTATGATTTGCTCATCTCCCAATGACGGATGGGTTTAGGGGTGGGGGTGGGTGCCACGCCTCCTTTTTAAAATCGTACAATTTCGTACGACTGAACTTGTACGAATTTGTACAAATTAGCCACTAAACTGACAAAATGTAAAAAACTTATGTTTTCTCATGAGATCAGGCTGGTTGTGAGCATCACAAGATCTAATACAGTATTCTATACAAATTTATCACAAGACCTGCCGTACTTGCGCTGCATGGTTTCTCTGCCCACCATAGAAGCCTGTGACTCCTGCTGTGGGATGAATTTTTAACGGTTGGTTATTCTGTGTCCTCTGTTCCTCTCAATGTACCAATGCAGCAGCTGCTTCACATAAAAGCTGATTAATAGTTTTTGCAATTTTACTTCTGTTATATATACATTAGTAATTCACGTTGTCCTAAATCATCAAAACCGTGCTTCTCCCCTCAGCCAATAAAAACACTCAACATCTCCTGAATAAATTTTATTTTTCAGTTTGGCTTTTCATTTTAATATTGGCAGTCTGGATGCGGAAATGCAGTAAAAATGAAATGTTAAAACGCCAACTTAATTTTATTTAGAGATTTGACAGGGACAATTTGTTGTCTTGGTGAAAATTAAAATAAATAATTTCAATTTTATATTGAATTATATTGAATTATATTTTGTGTACAGTGTTTTAAAATGAAATTGTTGATCTGGTTTTCATTTTAATTTACAATGTTTATTTGATTTATTTAAAATTGGAAGGATTTCAATTTTAAAACTAAAAGATGCATGGAAGCACTTATATGTAGTGCTTATTCGTTGATTTCTAACAATTATTGTATTTTACATTTTGACTTTCAGGGTCTGGGAAACCGAGGGTTGTTCTGCTGGGTAAAAGCAGATCGGGAAAGAGCTCAGCAGGAAACATTATTGTGGGCAAAGAGAAGTTTAAGAGGAGAAATTCAGCAGATTTTGCAACCAAAACATGTGAACTACATAAAGCAAATGTGGCCAGAAAGATCATAAAAATAATCGATACGCCGGGACTAACTTATGCACCGAATGAGATTATGAGCAAAGAGATGAAGAAGTGTGTAGAGATGTCTGCTCCCGGTCCTCATGTGTTTCTGCTGGTCGTCAGACTGGATGTGAAATTCACAGAAGAGGAGAAAAACATGGTGAAATGGATTCAGGAGAACTTCGGAGAAGAAGCTGCTCGCTACACCATCATTCTGTTCACTCATGCTGACCATCTGAATGGTCAATCACTGCATAAGTATATTGGTGAAAGTGATGATCTACAGGCTCTTGTTTTTCAATGTGGAGGCAGATTTCACTCATTCAACTATAAAGACATGGAAAACGGCTCACAAGTCACTGCGCTGATGGAGAAGATTGACATGATGATAACACTGAATGGAGGCCAACACTACACCATTACGCAAGAGATGTACCAGGAAGATTACAGAACACAGCCATGTAAATGTGTTTTTTATATGATTCTGGCATTATAACCATGAAGTAACATAATATTATGAACAAAACCATCTTCGTGATAAATCTTAGTTAAAAATAGTAGCAATACTTGATTTACTAGCTGTTTATGCTCAGTTTAAACACATCTATTTTACTCTGATTCACAGCTTCAACTTCATCTGAACTCAGGATTGTTCTTCTGGGTAAAAACGGATCTGGAAAGAGTTCGGCTGGAAACACTATACTGAATCTAGAGTACTTTGAGAAAGATGATACCTCTGAGTCAGTTACTAAAGCCTGTGAGATTGGAGCAGGAGAGATGGATACAAAGAGCATCTCAATCATCGACACTCCAGGCCTGTTTCACACGACAACACATGATAAAATTGGGAAAAATATATCAAAGCATGTCCACAAGTCTTCTGGTCCTCATGTGTTTCTGCTGGTCATCAGACTAGACGAGACACTCACAGAAGAAGAGAATAACACTTTGAAATGGATTCAGGAGACTTTTGGAGAAGAAGCTGTTCAATGCACCATCGTCCTGTTCACTCACGCTGATCTACTAAAGGGAAAACTACTGAAAGACTATATCAGTGAAAGTGATGATCTCCATGGTCTAGTTAGTCAGTGTGGAGGCAGATATCACTTATTCAACAATGAAGACACAAGCAATCGAACACAGGTCGCTGAACTGATGGAGAAGATTGAGAAGATGGTGGAGGAGAATGAAGGACTGCACTACACTAATGAGATCTGTCAAAATGCTCAGTCAAGAAATCAATTTTGTAAGTGTGTATGTGTGTGTGTGTGTGTGTGTGTGTGTGTGTAATTGTGTATTTTATACTAATTTGATTAAATGTTTAAAGGTCCCCTATGAAGAATATTCTGGTATAACAATTCATAGTCAAATAATATGAGTACAGTATATGGAAATGAGAATTCTGTGAGCCTTAAAGACCATTGTTAACTTGATCTCATGTAAGTTACATGAATTTGCCTCCCTTTTTTTTAAGTTTATATTACATTTACTACTGTATGTATGCAGGCCTCAGGAGTCACAGCAAGCCCCCCAGATCGTTTTCTATTGCTAAGCAACAAGTCCACCAGCCATCTGCTCACAGCTCTTTAGAATGCAATATGTGGGATATACAGATTATAAAAATTTTCAGCACCACCTCAAAGAGGCTGTTTTCTGAAGTGAAAGAATCAGGCACGTGCACACATAGGGCTCAACCTGTGCAGTGCACATACCCTTTTTAGGCTTGGATAGAAAGTGCCCTTCCAAAACGATCAAAAGTGCCCCCGCGATCTACCCCTACCGCCCTTTGGTAGATGCGCGACAACACCGCTGATCAGAACCTTTTTTGATCTAGAATTTTGTCTATATAATATCCACAAGACTCCTGAGCAAAATAGGTTACCCTGGTGGTTTATGTTAGAGAACTCAGTCCATGAACGTAAAAAAAAAAAAAATCTTCGCCACTTAAGTTAATTGGTTTTAACTATCAATTTGTTAATTTTTTTTGCCAAGTTAAGTATGATTATTTTGCACACATTTATTTTAGAGTACAGTGTGTGTATGTGTGTTTGTGTGTGTGTGTGTGTGAGAGAGAGAGAGAGAGAGATAATTAATACACCTTTATTTAATACAACATTTTAGACTACAACATTGATTGTGTTGATTTTTATTGATTTGTCTTAACATACCTTGTTACCTTTCGATTGGCAGGGTCTGGGAAATCAAAGATTGTGCTCCTGGGTAAATCTGGATCTGGAAAGACCAGCACATTAGAAAATATCATGGGTGAAAAGAGTTTTACTAAAACTTGTCAAGAAGAAGATGCACATGTTGATGGAAAGAACATTAAAATAATCTACACTCCAGGACTGACTGATGCATCAGAAAAGAAAATAAAGAATGAAATGGAGAACCTTGTCTACATGTCTGCTCCTGGTCCTCATGCGTTTCTGCTGGTCATCAGACTGGATGAGAGATTTGTAGATGAGGTTAAAAACGCAGTCAAATGGCTTCAGCAGAACTTTGGCAAAGAAGCTGTAAATCACACCATCATTCTGTTCACACACACTGATCTGAGGGGTAAATCTTTAGATGATTATATCAGTGCGAGGATGCGTCTTAAATTACCGGTTATCAGTAACGGTAGATATCACTCATTCAACAATGAGGACAAAAATGATCAAAGTCAGGTAAAGGAACTGCTGAAAAAGATTGAAATAATGGCAGAGGAAAACACATGGAGGTACTACACAAATGACAGGTTTCAGAATTTCAAAAGTTATAGACATAAACTACGTGATATGGCAGAAAATATTGGACCATTAGGAGCAGCTGCCATAATAACAGGAGGCATCGTTCTGGGAGTCACAGAGATTATCGTGGCACCAGCAGTGCTAGTTGCAGTAGGAGGCGCAGCTTTATTCGGAGCAGCAGTTTCTCAGGCGGTCAAACAACTAAAAAGAAATTAGCACACTGTTGTTCATTGGTTTCGTTTATAACTGTTGTAACCTTTATACTGGTTGTGAAGATCACACCATAACATATATAACAAGACTATAATAATTTGAATATTTATGAATATTTTATAAAATAATAATTATAATAATAATACATTTTATTTAAAGGTGCCTTTCTAGTAACTCAAGGACACCGTACAATCAACAAGAGCAATAAAACAACAAGAGAAATAATAAAATATACACAGAAATAGTGCAGATAAAATTAAGTATTAAAAGCCATCTTAAATAAGGGGGTTTTGAGTCTTGATTTGAACAGTGTAAGGGAGTCGATGTTTCTGATGGCAGGTGGTAGTGAGTTCCAAAGCCGCGGAGCAGAGCGGCTAAATGCTCTGTTGCCCAAAGTTGAAAGGCGAGAAGAGGGAACAGACAAGTGAAGAGAGGAAGAAGATCGCAGGGTGCGAGAAGGAACAGAAATGTGGATGAGGGCAGACAAATATGGAGGGGTGAGACTGTGGATGGCTTTGAATGTTAACATCAAGATTTTAAAGTCAATTGGAAAATGAACAGGTAACCAATGAAGCTGCTGCAGGACAGGGGTCTGGTGATGATACGGGCAGCTGAGTTCTGGACCAACTGAAGCTTACGGAGAGATTTATGAGTAAGACCAAAGAGAAGAGAGTTGCAGTTATCTAAACGAGATGTGACAAGGCTATGAACGAGAACAGCAGTGGCATGAGGGGTAAGAGAAGTGCGGAGACGGTTAATGTTGCGTAGGTGGAAGTAAGCAGAACGGGTGATGGTATTAATGTGAGAATTAAAGGATAGGGTGCTATCAAGGATGACACCCAGACTCTTAACCTTTTTAGAGGGATAAATGGAACAGTCGTCAATTGAGAGAGAAAAGCTGTCAGTTTTGGAGAGTGTTGATTTGGTACCAACACGCAAAACCTCAGTTTTTGAACTATTTAACTTGAGGAAGTTAAGAGAGAGCCAGGACTTGATTTCTGCTAAGCAGACTGTAAGGGATGTAAATGGAAAACAAGAAGAGGGTTTGCCAGAGAGATAGAGCTGGGTGTCATCCGCATAGCAGTGAAACTGTATGCTATATTTACGGAGAATATTACCGAGTGGAAGGAGATAGATGATAAAAAGTAGGGGCCCCAGGACTGAGCCCTGGGGAACACCCGAAGAAACTGTAAAGTGCTGAGAAGTGAATGATTTGAGTTGAATGAACTGAGTGCGGCCAGAGAGATAAGATTTAAACCAGTCAAGTGGGGTATTGGTGATGACAAGAGTGGATAGTCTATTGACGAGGGTGCTGTGAGAAATAGTGTCAAAGGCCGCACTCAGGTCTAAGAGAATGAGAATAGATATTAGTCCAGAATCAGCTGCCATGAGAAGGTCATTGGTGAATTTAATCAGGGCAGTTTCTGTGCTGTTGAGTGGGCGGAAGCCAGACTGGAACTGTTCATACAGGTTGTTCTGAGATAAGTGGGATTGAAGTTGTATTGCTACTATTTTTTCAAGGATTTTAGAAATAAATGGTAGATTTAAAAAATGTGCTTAAAACTTAGTATAAAGTTTGTTTGCAAATTAATCAGAAGTTGTTGTGGGTGTATCCTATGTTCCTTCTGGTGTTTTTTTTTTATTTCTCTTAATTTGCTTGCTCTCTTCTTTACCTGCCGATCCATAAAATCTTCTTTCCCTGATTCCACATTTCATATTGAAGCAATCCATCAATTAGGCATCTTGATGCTGGCCTATCCTCTGCCATTAAAATTTCCTGTGGCTGATTAAAGGGCGCTGAAAGAATGTAAGAATGTGTTCTTCTTTGATCTTGTTATAGCTAATTTTTGATACAATGATACTCATTTTACCTGTACGCCTTTGTTTGATATTAATTTGTGCAAATAAGGGGTAAAGTGGATAGGGAAGATGTCTTAAAACAACTATCTTTCCAACATAAATTTCTGTAAAAAAATAAAAATCTTTGTTTACTATTAGTGAACGATTTAGACTCCCCAATTAAGAAGTTAACGCCATCTCATTCTGGCTCTGGGACTTGATTTTCTGTTCATATTTAGTTGGGTCAGAGACTGAACTTGAGTTAAAACTGTTTTGATATGTTCTTTCCTTTGGCATAAATAACATTCCCTTACCAGTAAGTTAAATTATTTTGTTTGACACTTTATTTTGAACTTACTTAATTACATCTTCCTTATTGCATCCTATATTTTGAGTATTTGTATGGCTTAATTTTGCTTTTTGTACATTAAATCAGTTTTGTTGGCAGTTTGTTGTGCATGTTGTATTTTGCCTCCATCACCACCTTGTGAATTTGCTACACACTAAATGTTAGCTCTTTCCCCCTATAGACTACCATTAAAAGTTTGCACCAAGATAGCTAGGGACCAAATACGGATACTTGCGGTAGCCCACTGTGCACCTTTGATGAATAAGAAGCCTCTTCATTTACTTTTACAAAATGACTGCATTTACATGGACACCAATAATTCGATTTTAATGTGATTACGACAATACTCTGATTAAGAGTTCACCATGTAAAAAGCTATTTTCAAATCATAATCAAACAAAAGAGATATTGAATTAAGACATGTGGATATTGCCGATTTTAGTCATTATTGAAGTGCAGTGCAGACATGTAAACACCCTAATGGAACTATTACCGTCATGGAGGACTTTTCGCCGCGTTTTGCTACAGGATAGCGTGCACAGCTGTTTGACACTCGTTGCATCTACCGAGTCAGTGCAGACCACAGATACCTGCATCGTGAAATGCGGAGGTTTTTTTCTTCCATTCAGCATGCGGTATGAACTTCCATTGAAACAACACTCTTCCAGCGGTGCATAGTTGCGTCCAATATCTTGTTTGTCACAGAGAGAGGGTGCATGAAAATGCTCATGAATGAAAGTAAAAGTGCCAAACTGCAGATAAAAGTCAACAAACTAAAAACGAAACACCCGGAATTGCTTGAAACTCCTGAGAAAATGTGGATAGCAAGCGATATAAAATGTAAAACGGGATCATGAAAGAAACATTGAAAAAGCAACTAGGGTAAACACCTTAGTCTTATTATTCTCTTAATTAGATTAAATACAATAATTTGATTACTGATGTCCATATAAATGTAGTCACTGATAACCTAGTGTGACGAGGGTATAGAGTAGGGTTTAAATCTCTGTAAATAAAAATAACCGACTACGCCACCCCAGGAGTTACCCAGGGAAACAACTATTAGAAAAGGACACAGGTTCGTTTCTCCCAGAAAGGCACAGAGACGTGAGTTAATGAAAAGGTACAAAAATATTTATTTGGAATAAAACTACCAAATGGTACGGTTCTTAAAAATACATCAAAAACTCCCACTTCATTATTAAACACAAGAAACAATAAATAAACAAAACCAAACCAGGATTGGAGGTTCCCACTGACTGGGTACGAGTGGACAGACTTTACCCCAGCACACGCACACACCACAGTGCACTTCAAAAATCACGCTATCACGCACTCAGTGTCCACAGCACACGATAGAGAAACACCACCACCAGTGGAAAGTGCCCCGTCATCCACCGGGGGAAACCTCAATTCCTGAAATAAATAAAAATAAAAATCAATAACCAACAAAACACAAATAAGTGGGTCAATCAGGTTAACACCTACTTTACATGATCTAATTGAAAGATAGCTACAGCTGTATTTACACCATCTGACCTACACTAGACCCAACATTAACTGTTACTAGAACTAAGACTAAACTCACAAAAGAATACTCTTAATAACGAAAAACAAAAAAGTCAATACTTTGCATAAATAAAGACACAACAAAAAACAGAAGGATGCTTATGTTGACAAATCAATTATCCAACACAAATAAAAGAATGAAGGGGAGCACAAAGCAGCACGCTAAGAGTTATTGCAGGCAGTCCCCGCTAGCAGCTGCATTGGTGGTGTCCAAGCAGCAGCCAATACGCCGCCGTTAGCATTAGCAGCAGTTGCAGACGGTCTCCGGTAACCACGGCAATAGCGATGAACACGGGAGCTAGTACGCAAATGATACCAGAGGAAGATCCGACGTAAGAGAGAAAGAAAGGGGAAAAGGGAGGATCCTAAGGAGGAAAAGCGCAAACAAGCCCATTAACATGGTCCTTTAAATGATCACACCACATCATACGTGCTTCACTTACCAATGGGCGCACACTCAGACACGTTCTAAATCACTCGTTGGTCGATACAATACAGCGAGGTGCCGGAATTAATAGCTGTACAGCATGAAACACGCAGGTTAAAATGCGGCTAAACCCCATTACTCAGCCAGTTCAAAGCTATCACATACCTGCAACTGAACAGTCATCCAGCCACCACAGCCAAGGGAAAAGCCACCGCCACACGATGCACTAGAACAATGCCAAAAGAGAGCTTAACGTGGGTCGATTCAAACAACTTACAAAATTCAGAACGAGCGCAGAGCCTCTACCTGTAGCCGCGGCTACAGACACCCAAACCAGTGCATCGGAGTCGGACGTGACGTATCCCAAGCACCGACCAATCAGGTTTAAAAAGGCGGTGCTACGTGCCAATTGGCCGATGTCAATGCCAATCAGCTGCACAGCACCATCACATTTTGGTTACTCATTTCAATCAGCTGCACTACACCATCACACTAGGTAAGACCTGAACCAAGTCAATACTTCCAATAATACCAATTTCATTTTCAAGCCTGTCAAGGAGAATGTTATGATCAATAGTATCAAATAACATACAGTAAGTAACATAAATTTGAGGTCCAATAACACTACATAGAAATGCAACCATGGTTGAATGATACAAGCAGGTCATCCGTAACTCTTAGGACTGCTGTTTCAGTGCTATAAGATGCCATTTAATTCAGTCATTCATTTATTTATTCATTCATTTTTTTTTTTGACGCATTATTCCCTTTATATATTATATATATATAATATATTATATATTATATTAATCCGGGGTCGTCACAGCGGAATGAACCACCAACTTATCCAGCAACTTTTTTTTTTTTTTTTTTTACGCAGCGGATGCCCTTCCAGCCGCAACTCATCTCTGGAAAACTATTTAATTCATACTGGAGTTTCCTCATTGGATTGGAATAAGATTGCTTTTCTCTAAGAATGAACATAACTGAGTAGATTTGAAGGGAGAGGATTTGTAATGGATCTATAATTTTCTACTTCTTTGAGATTGAGCTGTATTATTTTTAAATACCATCACGGATATCTATCTAATAAGGTTGTAGGAACATGACCTATAAGTAAAAATGAATTTACAATGCAACTTCGGAGAACAATGGTTTTAATAGTTTAGTTGGTATATAATCTAACATAAACATTGTTGATTTGCTTCATACTGCTGAGATAGTTGGAAATATATCCCCTAACGAACTGCAGTTTTGTTGCAGATACATTTAAAGTGCTTATTTAGCCTCTGATAAGTTTTTTATAGAATTTAGCAAAAGTAGTCACACTATACAATATGGTTTAATTAGATAATTCACTAACATGAACTAAGTTTCAATACTTGTACATTATTTATTAATCATAGCTCAAAATTGACTAGTACCTTTTTAAAATCAAAATTCATGCTTGTTAACATTAGTTGATGCAATGTAAGGTAACATGAACAAACAACCAGTTAAACTCTGCAGACAATTTAGCCTACCCAATTCACCTGTAGCATGTCTTTGGACTGTGGGGGAAACCGGAGCACCCGGAGGAAACCCACGCGAAGGCAGGAAGAACATGCAAACTCCACACAGAAACGTCAACTGAGCCGAGGTTCAAACCAGCGACCTTCTTGCTGTGAGGCGATAATATTATATTAATATTAATGTGAAGACAAGAAAATCATAATATGTATATGAATATATTCTGAATGTGAATAAGCTGATTGCTATATAAACACAATTATTTTCTTTTGCATCTTTCTGACTTTTTGTTTATACAGGCGTATGCAGCTTCAGTTTGTCTTATATGAATGAACTCTTCATTGCTGCACAAGGCTCAGCTCCACATTTCCACTGATTTCCACAACATCCAGCTCCTCCAGTTTAGTGAAGCGATGACTGAAAGTCTGAGTGTGTTCACCATTGACAAACACCTCATAGTGTTCACGACGGCAGATAATGCTGAGCTGCAACACACAGAAGAGACAAACATGAGCAATCGTCCAATACTGCAAACTACAAATAAAGATTTCTCCCAGCCACTGTCCACTGGATTTCAACAGGAAAAGCCTTGATATACTTTAAACAAAGATATTTTTAGCTCTTTACTTCAATGCAAAAGACAGATTCAAAAGGCTGAGTGATGGTTTACTCTTTTTAGTGCATCATGGCTTTTATTTTACAGGGCTAATGTAAACACAACTGGCTTGTAATATGCTTACACATTTTTATTACAAGGTAGAGAAGATAATCTCTGTAATGTTATCTCTGTGAGTCAGGTCTGCATGTTGTCAGTGTGTCAGAAATCTTTTGTCAGTCTATGGAGACTCCTGCTGCTGTTTATTTGTGCTTCATCTAAAACTCCACATCTATAATCCTCTTAGTCTGTTGACATTATCTTCAACAGCTCAAACGCTCTAATGGCTAATGGACAGACGGCTGCTTCTCACTCAGGGCTGCTGTTTATGCTAATGAGGGAGAGATGGGCACTAGTGGGTGGGGCTTTCCCCCTCTGACGACATGAACAAAGGGAGAATGTCAATCAAAGTGTTTCTGCGAAGTGTTTTCATCAATAGTGATTAGAACAAACACAAATAATTAATGTTTACTATTAGAGGCTGGATATATTCACACACTGCTGACACGCAATTGGGTTTAAACCCCTTATAAAAATGATTTTTGCATTGTATGTCCTCTTTAATGGTACATTCAGGGATAAAGAAAGTCAGATGTGGGCGTACTTGCAGTATTTCCACTTTATCGAACGGTGTGATTTGATAACGCTCCTCATCGCCCCATTTTCCATCCTCATAGCTGTTGCACACAATCACACTCTCATTCACATGAATGCCATAGTAGAACGCAATTCCTGTTATGTGCAAATCTCCATTCTGTTTGGAAAAGAAGAGGAGATTGGATCATTAAAAAAGCATATCAGATGAAACCAGAGAGTAATTTTCAATGATTTTTATCAAACCCTTCAGGATTGAGGACACCCTGGATGAGGATGACTTTTCCAGGCTATAATCCACCATCAATGATGCTTTTGTATGGGACTTTCTGAATGTGGGAGAAAGGAAATTACTCTTAATAACTGATTTATTTTATTTTTGCCATGATGACAGCACATCACATTTGACTAAATTTTTTTCAAGACACTAGTATTTAGCTTAAAGTGACATTTAAAGGCTTAATTTTGATAATTAGGGTAAAGTTATGGTAATTAGGCAAGTCATTGTGCAATATTGGTTTGTTTAGTCTAAAGCAAATATTGCTTAAAGGGGCTAATAATATTGACCTCAAAATGAATTTAAAACAATTAAAACTGCTTTTATTCTAGCCAACATAAAACAAATAAGGCTTTCTCCAGAATAAATAATATTATAGGAAATACTGTGAAAAATTCCCTGCTCTGTTAAACATCATTTGGGAAATATTTGACAAAGAATTTCACAGAAAGGTGAATAATTATAATGACAAATTATTCAATGTTATTTCAATTTAAAGGTAATTAAGTACACATCTAGTTAAGTGTCTAGTTTTGAGTGATTTTAGATTGGAATATACAGTTATTTTCCCCAACACTGTTTTTATAGATCAACAGTTTATCATTTCCTTGAGGTAATCACTTTATTTCATTTCTGATGAGCAGATTTCTGAGATGCAAACCGGGAACATTTTAGTTTAGTGCTTAAAATAGTATTGAGATCTAACTTAAGAATATCTCCACATTAGAAATCACTAATAAGATTAAACAACAGCTGTCTCTTTAGTTTAGTTTCTAAATATTTAAATCACACAAAATCTGCAGAAACTTACGTCTGAACCAAGCCCCTCCCCTCTGAGATTGTCAGTCTTTTGCAATAGCTGATTGGCTTTTCCACTAGAAGGTGTGGCTTTATTCGCCATTTTGACCATTACACTTTTCCCCATTCAAAACTATCCAAGTGACACGTCTTGTGTATTCTATTGTCTAAATGAGTTAAAAAATGTGAGTTTTTAATTAAAATTGCTCCAGGCAGATACAAGTCTTCAAAATAAAATTAATAAAATAAGGACTGTGCCCAAAAACAGGAAGATCTGGTCAAATAAATTCAATTAAAAATTTAAATAATACAGGTAAGGATTTTAAAAATAATAATGATAATAAAGCATTGTTAATATTTCACAAAAAGTGTAAAAATAAGCCCAAAATTTGTTAATTAGCAACATATCTGCTGTAGGAAACACAAAAACAAAAGGAGAAAAAAATTTCAAAAGAAAAATAAAACATTGTAAACTGTATATTATAATAGTCTTCTGCCACAGATATGCTAATGACAGAGAAATAAAGTTCAATACTTGTTTAATAAAGTCTAAACACACGTATTAAAACACACACAGTGTGTAATGAATACTTTCCATGTGCTTTCCTCTCTGCACCACCAGAGGGAGCCAGAGGGAGTTCTGATACAACCTCAATATCCCATCATGCTACATTCCTGGGACTGATTTAGCGCAGCTGATCCTCATTGGAACTCTCCATTTAACCTCATTCACACAGCTCAGTGTGAAGTTTTGGTTTGCCCCGGCTGTCATTCCAAAGCAGTTTCCTTGTTGTTTGTTACAGGCTTGTTTATTGACCTTGGACTGACTGTAGTATCTGAAGTTTATCTGGCTGCTTTATAGTTCCAGGCTACTCATCGCCTGCCCTGACCACTGCCTGCATCACCATAGGGTACATGCCGAAGCATGCTTATAGGACTTTTAATTTGACAGTAACCTGGCTTAAGCGCTTCCGGCGAACTGAATGCCAATGCAAAAACTGGTGCATTTAAGGTCTGTTTTCTTTAAAAATCAGCGATCTCCACTAGCTGAGTGATGTCCGATTTAAAGTAGGCCTCAGATTACAAGAAGCACGGCATTACATTACATTTTCCACCTCCATGTCTTTATAATATGAGCATTTATTTTACCCCAGTATATTCAATGGAGCTTCTGTGCTAGCCTGCCGGTTCTGACGGGCGCGTGCGAGTAAACAGCTTTTTGTCTCGTTTTACGCTTGAGCAACTAAATAAATGTCAAAGTTTATTTAACTGAATGTATTTCAATAACATTACAGCATCGATGCTGTAAAAGGAACCGTATAAAATGGAAAAAAAGTTCACAATAACAGGTCACCAGAAGTTTATCAGCATGGGAACAGCACTAGCTCGGCATATACCCCATTGAGATGGTTTGCTGTCATCCTCGACCCTTGCCCGTCATTTACTCTGCCCTCAGGAAAGTTATCACTGTGTGTGAGTTGGTCTTTATTGTTGCTGTTACAATATAGAGTATGCACTTTAGTATGGTCCAAAAGCTATTTACTACACTGCAAAAAATGCTTTTCTTGCTTAGGTTTTTTGTCTTGTTTGTAGTTTAAATATCTAAAATTTCTTATATCAAGAAGCATTTTCTAGATAAGCAAAACATAGTGTCTTGTTTTAAGAAATAATATGCCAATATTAAGTGAGTTTTTCCTTAAAACAAGCAAAGTAATCTGCCAATGGGGTAAGCAAAATAATCTTGTTTTTTCTTTTGATGTAAGATTATTTTGCTTACCCCATTGGCAGATTATTTTGCTCGTTTTAAGGAAAAACTCACTTAATATTGTGAGTTTTAAGGAAAAACTCACTTAATAATTTTATATTTCTCAAAACGAGACAATGTGTTTTGTTTGTCTAGAAAATTCTTCTTGATTTAGGAATTTTTAGATATTTAGACTAGAAACAAAACAAAAAATCTAAGCAAGAAAAGCATTTTTTGCAGTGTATAAATTGAATTTATTTTCGGCTTGGTACCTTTATTATTCTGGGGTCGCCACAGCAGAATGAACCGCCAACTAATCCAGCATATGTTTGATGCAGCGGATGCTCTTCCAGCTACAACGCATCACTGGGAGGCACACTCATTTACACACATACCCAATTCCCCTATTGACCTTATTTTCCGCAGATGAGCGGGCGCTGCCATTTGAATCTTTTTGGCACGAGACTTCCGGTCTCATTCACTTCCCTTCATTTTTAGACATTAAAAACTGTTCGTTTCGCTGTTTGATGTTGCAAACTGATATTTCCTTGTTATATTATTCTACTTGGTCTGTATAGTCATGCAAACATTTGTTTGTAGAGCAAGTAGTTTGACCGTTTTTTGCCGTTTATTATTCCTTGTCATTTCTCCCATAGGCGAATGAAACGGAAGTTCTAAGACAATCGCGAAAACAGGCGCACTTCCGCATTTTAGAAAAAGGTCAATAGCGCATGTGTTTGGACTGTAGGGGAAACCCACTGTGCCACTGCAATGCCCACATTCTAAGAGCCCACACTGTTTTGGGCCCCAAGAGATACTAATAGGAGCCCATCATAACCTGCCCCTGCTTTTACTTTCAAAAACTGAAAGGACAAAATATAGACTTTGGTGGACGATGACTGTCTTAAAACATCATTAACTTTAGAGAGTTTCATCTCAGTGATGCTCAGTTAAAAGGAGGGACAGATGTTAACCACAGAAACTCCTTCACCGTAAAGGAGAAGTGCATGAGCTAAAATAGTCCGTCCATCAGTCACTGTTGATCTGCTGCTCTTCAACACGGTAAGACAAACAAACTGGTATTTGACTGATGATTAGTGTAGATGAAGCTCATATAACACATGATTTGTGACATGAGAAATATCTTGTGTTGATCTCAGTCATCAGTTGATTTACACACACTGATGTTGTGCATTAATAATCTGCAGATGTGTAAAGATCTTCCTAACACTAAGAGCTGTTTAGGGTGATGTACATTTACTGTTGATGAGTGTAGAAGTGATGATTAATGCTGGATTCTAGATAGATTTGATGCTGATGTGGCTCAGAATGGCTCCTGCTCTTCATCTGATCTTTCTGCTCATCATTCACAGTGAGTCAATCTTACATTCACATCACTGCTTTATTTCTCTGCATTTACACACACCACAATCAGACATTATTCAGCAGGTTTCTTTGCTCTGATCATGTTTTCTCTTATATGGGAAGTTGGCATAAGCAGGCAGATCATAACTATTCATGTTTATCTTTAGTTCTAACGTCATGCAGTGTATTTTCACACCTCTGACGTTTTTCTGCTGTGGTCAGATTAGGCAGTGTTGAAAGAGGAAGGGTATAAAACGAGGACATACATTACAAGCAAAAAGACACGCGTGATATTTTAAATACAGCTTGGCTAACTCTACATTGCAAAACACATGAACAGGATGAAGTAACTTTAAGGGCCCTATCATACACCCGGTGCAGTGTGGCGCAAGGCGTGGCGCAATAGTCTTTTGGTAGTTTCAGCTTAACGCAAGAGTGGTTTTGAGGCGTTGCGCTACGCTGTTTAAATAGCAAATGCATTAGCGCTCATATGTGCGCCCATAGGCGTTCTGGTCTAAAAAGGAAGGCGTTCTGAGGCGGACCGCTGGCGCGTTGCTATTTAGAGAAACTATAATAAATTTTTCATTAGACCAAAACAAACCCGGTCTAAACTCCGGCGCAAAGTTGCGCCTCGCTTACACACTGCTTAATACACACAAGAGAGCAATAGGCAAATATCTTTACATATGAAAAAATTTAAATATTAAGGATATATATAGGATATAATAAGAATAGATATAGAATATAAATATAAAGGATTAAAATATTACAAAACATATTATTTTCTAGCCTACATAAATATGAAAAATCACTGCTTTTATGTCTTCTTCATCTCGGGAGGCTTTTTCAGTTCATTCATAACAATTTGCTTTTGTATAATGTTATTATTATTAGCAATATTATTTATTATATCCATATTTATATTTGTTTTATTAAAAACAAGCTTAGATTTGTCCACCTGTCAGGTTTTAGACCATATGGGGCACAGCATGTGTTTTAGGGTATAACTCAGGTTTTTGAGCACATTTTGTTATTATTATTCATTTATTCGTTTGCTGGAAATTATAACTGAATTTAGAAATAGTTTTGAAACGAATATTTGCGCTTAGCAAACAAAAGTATTTATTTATAGGCTAATTGATGTCTGTGCGTAAAGGTTTCCCTATCCAAGAGCGAAAGTGAAAGTAGATCCATTATCTCTCATTCTCACGCAGTAGATGCTCTGTTTAACTGTTTTCTGTTAAAAAACTGTCAACTGTCTGCTTGTGAAATGCTCAGTTTTTCCACTTATCCTTACTTTGCGTCCTGTAAATAGTGAATGCGCTCTTGGCTCGACGCAGCTGACTCTTAAAGGGAATGGGAGATGAGACTCTTTTTGGTTTATTCTCAAAACACACCTATAACTCATTAAGAAAATAAACTCAACCCTTTTAGACCATGCGCCGCGGCGCAAGGCAGATTTCCCGTCCTTAAATTAGCAAAAACGCATCCTGACACGCCCTGAAAGCGTTTGCGCCCTGCGTTTTGCGCTCTGCGCATGGACCGTCAAAATAGAGCCCTGCGTGTTCACCTGAGATGCAGGTATGCATTCACACAATAACTTTAAATGGTGATCTTCTTAATCGTTTGAGTGTAAATAATGATCTCAGTGTAAACAATGGGCAAAAATTTATATTGTGGGATATTCTGTACGCTATTGTGTGGTTGGAACCCAACTGGCCTAATTCTTCTGTTAGAAAGAACTGCAGCTACTCCAGAATGAACATGTTCAATTTCCTTTATTTCTTTATTAGGACATTCACTTTTGTGTGATTATATGGTGCGGTTTCTGTCAAAGAACAGGAATAAATTGTAAATATACATAAAAGGTATGAAGTGACAAATATACAAAGTTATAAACAATATTCAATCACTCAAACAATCTTTACTGATACATATATGGAGTACATGCAATATAACTCGAAAGAGTAGCGCAGCTGCTATAGGCACTAATTAGGGGTATCAGATTACACTTTGTGCATGCGCCTGTGAGACTATCACGTGCGCTCCGCATGATAACTATTCATATGACAATATGAAACAAACTTAATATCGTCATTGAAACTGAAACTGTTAAAAGTAGTGAAAGTAAACGGACGTATGATAAACAATTAAATAAATAATTAAACTATCGGGCACTGCCGCGATTGTACACTGGGTTTAGATTTTCTGAGGTAAATTAGACCAGATTATACAAGACACATTATAAATACTTCTAAAATGATAAGAACGATAATTACTTACATTTTTATATGCGCACAGTGATACCACACAACAAGGATAGATTCTTTTTAGCAGTATAAACAGAGAAGCGGAGTCTCCGTGCTGTCATACTCTACAGGGTACAGCTGAACTGAATAAACGCGCATGCGCCAAGCCTGTCTAGAGAAGTCTCTCTCGCTCATGCGCGATAGGGGGAATTTTGTACAAATATATTTAATACAGCATTTTCTGCATAATTCTGTTTCAGGGGTTTCTAGTGCTGATTGGGCTGTGAATTATATTCATTCACGCATCTGTGCACTAAAGAACTCATCAGTGATAATGAGCTGCACTTTTACATACCCGACTAGACATCAGATCAAGAAAGTGTTCTGGACCAAAGACAATGTAAAAGATATTGAGCCAACAGATCTGTCTAAGGACCCTGAATACAGTCAGAGGCTTCAGTATCTGGGAGATAAACAGCAGAACTGCACCGTCAGACTGAGTCATGTGACAAAGAAAGATGAACACCAGTATTATTTCAGATTCATTACTAATGTACCAAATGAAAAATGGACTGGTAAACCAGGAGTGCATCTCTCTGTCACAGGTGACTCTCCTGAGGTTTCTCTCTTCTTGTGGTCATTATGTAGAATAATAATCAGTGTATGAGAGCAGCACTAGATATAATGTGTGTGTTGTGTTCAGATCTTCAGCTGGAGTCTCCTGAGAGAGTGACAGAGGGAGATTCAGTCCGTCTGACATGTAACAGCAGCTGTAAACTGACTGACACACCAACATTCATCTGGTACAGAAACTCACACACATTGACTGAAGGAACTACTGGAGACAAACTCATATTAATTTCATTCAGAGAAGAATATGCAGGCAGATATAGATGTGCTGTAGATGGACACACACTCACATCACCTGAGGTCTATCTCAATGTCACCTGTGAGTATAAATTAATTTATTGTTTTTTTTTTTTAAATAACCGTATTTATTTTTGGGGCAAAAAACACATTTAATTTTTTTATGTGTTTTAGATCCTCCAAAGAGCGTCTCAGTGACCATCAGTGGATCTGCTGTAATAATGTCTGGAGATTCAGTGACTCTGAGCTGCAGCAGCGACTCAAACCCTCCTGCAGAAATACACTGGTTTAAAGGAGAAACATTTGTAGGATCTGGAAGAATCTTAAACATCTCCAAGATCAGCTCTGATGACAGTAAAAAATACAAGTGCAAGGCCAAAAATGATCATGGAGTGAAATACTCTGCTGCTGTGACTTTAAATGTTCAGTGTGAGTTTATGATGGTTCAGTAACTGATATATTAAATCCTCTAAAAGTTTTACCAGTGACATGATATGAGTGTTTTTCTGTTTCAGACCCACCCAGGAACCTCTCAGTGACCATCAGTGGATCTGCTGTAATAGAGTATGGAGATTCAGTGGGTCTGATGTGCATCAGTGACTCAAATCCTCCTGCTCTGAGCTTCAGCTGGTTTAAGGAGAATCAAAGCTCAGCTGTTGGATCTGGACAGAGTTTCAGTGCAGTACAGAGTGGACGCTTCTACTGTGAGGCTCACAATCCACATGGAGCTCAGAGATCAGACGCCGTCACTGTCACTGGTGAAGCTTTTATCATCACACTCCTGTAACTTCATCAGTCTGGAGAGTTAATCATGATCTGCTTCATCTTTCAGTTCATCAGCATGCTGAGAGAAACATCATCATCATCATCACAGCGACATCTGGAGGATTATTCATCATCATCATCATCATAATCCTGTGTTTAATGTGAGTTCAATAAAAATGCTATTTTTTTTAGAGTTTATAAATATTTTAGTAACATTCATAGTAACAATTTATTTTTAAAAAATGCATATTTTATTTTATTGTATGTATTTATTTATTAGAGTGATTAATCCTCTGTTCATGTGTGTTATTACAACAGAAAGAAACAAAGGAGTGTTAAATGTGAAGGTCTCACATTGACGCAGGTACAGTAAATCATGCAGATACAACCTTACAGCAGGAAATCAGACAAACTCATGTTTTCCTTTGTGTGATTAAAATAGTTTATATTTTTAGGACTTAACTCAAATGTGAAAGTCATCATGATATTCAGTGTGAATTAATGAAATATTTTATCAAAACAATACAGAATCTTTAAAATATATATATATAATCCAGCACCTGATCAGTTCCTCTCTGCAGTGTTTCTCCAGCGCCGCCAGGTGGTGTGATGCAGGAACACAAAATATTATTGATCCATGATTATATCAGATCTATTTTGCTTCTTAGGTTTAATCTCTGCATAATCATCAGCACATTTACAACAACAAGCTACTTTTTACATTCTTATAACTTTCTTGATTGAAAACTGCACTCTTCTGTGGATGAAAACCAAATGCTTTGTATGAAAGTCTGATTTTGTTGTGTTTCAGAATGATCTGCATTCTGCTCCTGGATCAGCGGGTGATGCTCTGTATGCCAGTGTAAATCCCAAAAAAGGAAGAGCTGCTGAATGCAGAGATGCTGAGGAGATCCAGTACGCCACTGTCCAATATCACAGAGACACACAGATGAAGAGAGAGGAAGAAGAAGAGCAGCGTCAGTGTGACGACACACCAGTTCAGCAGCCTGATCAAGACCACAGGTGAGGAGAAACTGCTGGACCACCAACACCTGTACTAAACACATAACCACTGCACTGAACACACACTGAACATGACCACTGCACTAAACACACACTGCACATAACCACTGTACTAAATACACATCACACATAACCATTGTGCTGTATTTAAAATAGATAAAAATAGGCTCATTTTACAGCTCTCCTGGAGTTAAACAGTAGAATTTTTTTACCATTTTTGCTGATCTATGGGTCTGGTGCAGCACTTTTAGCTTAGCTTAGCATAGATCATTGAATCTGATTAGACCCTTATCTTACTCAAAATGACCGAAGAGTTTAGATACTCTTGCTATTTAAAGCTTGACTCTTCTGTAGTTACATCATGTATTAAGACCAACAGAAGACCTGATGTGGCTGTAACTATAACTTTCATAGTAAATATAGTATAACAATAACTATAGTTTTCATTCTGGCTTAATTCTCTAATAATTAAGAAACGTTACTGCATTACTACAGCAGTGCAATGATCTCTCTAGTGTATGCTGGGTTTAATAGATATGGTTTAAGGTGTGCATCAAAGTTAATATGTTCTGAATCATCTCAAATGTCTCCATGTTTGTAAGGCAGAAGTTAGCCCATTTCCAGGCACTGCAAAATATAGACCATTTCAATGAGGTGATGTTATTGGCCCATGAACATTTCCAGCCTGTTATCAAACTGTTTCATAACTGTAACAAGAGGTGATTCAATCATAACATAACATAACATTATAACAGCTATCATAACATTATGTATCAATATGTGGACGTTGGGATTCACAG
Source organism: Danio rerio (assembly GCF_049306965.1). Lineage (NCBI taxonomy): Eukaryota > Metazoa > Chordata > Actinopteri > Cypriniformes > Danionidae > Danio > Danio rerio. The sequence continues at coordinate 60,342,518 of NC_133176.1, forward strand.
AAACTCTGGAAATTAAAAATGCGAAACAGGAAATACGTTAGGACCATTGTTTTTGTTTACATCCCTCAAAATTAGATTTTCAAAATGGTCTATAATTGCTCAGTTTCTTGGATATTACGTCATAATGAGAGTGTCAGCCTAGAAAATAGAAACTTTTCATTTTCTGTTGGACTTAGTACACAATGTAGCTACAGAAGATTCAAGCTTTAACATAAAAACACTATCGAAACTCTTTGGTCATTTTTGAGACGCTAACGGTCTAATCTGATTCAATGATCTATGCTAAGCTAAGCTAAAAATGCTCCTTCTAGACCTGGAGAAAAGCTGAATGAATTACAAATGGTAAAACTCGACTCTTTAACTCTACAGGAGCGTAAAATGAATCTACCATCACTGATTATTTGACCTGTAATATTGTGTTGTTTTTGTGTTGTTTTTTCAGCCGACCAAATACTGAAACAGTGGAAGACTCCTGTGCTGTGATCTACAGCAGCGTCAGATGAGAGATCCACTCACACAAACATCATTAGAGAACGCAATAAATAAATGAATGATTAATGGGGAATCCTTTAACATTCATCTGTTTATACTAACAGACTGAACTAGAACATGTTCATCAGACATAATTTACATGCACACCATGACTTGCATATAGAAGTTTACTGAAGTAACTTTTACCGCAGGGGTCTCAAACTGCCGGCCCGTGTGCCATTTTATGGCCCGCCCACCTTCTCCCTCCGGCCCGCAACTGATGTCAAAAATATAATGCGATTCGGCCTGCTAAAACATATATTTTTGAACCACTATCATTGTGCAGTCACGTCTACCCACTTGTTAGCTTTCAGATAAGTTTTACGGTAACACTTTACAATATTTTGTTAGTTAACGCATTTACTAACATGAACTAATCATGAACAACACTTGTACAGCATTTATTAATCATAATTAAACATTTACTAATGCATTATTAGCAGTCCATGCTTGTTAACATTAGTTAATGCACCATGAGCTAACATGAGCTAACAATGAACAACTGTATTTTCAGTTTACTAACATGAATAAATATGGTAGTCATTGTTTGTTCTTGCTAGTAAATGCATTAATTAACATTTAACTAATGAACCTTATTGTAAAGTGTGTTTAACTTAAATTTCCTCTCACCGTACGGTCGACAGTAACACACATTTTATATCTGGGGCTGATTTATATGGAATAAAATCACTGTCATAAATATTTTGTGTGTAAATAATTTAGGCATTCGTAATTATAAAATCGTCAAGGAAAACTTTATTTTTTGAGGGTACAATTCCAATTCTCTTACCTGGCGCGCTGTTGTGATAGATGATTCCCGCTTGTTTATTAATGCCTGTGACAGCGGTGATGTAATTTTGACAGTGTAGTGTCGCTGTTTAATTCGTACTCGCAATCAGGACTTCGTGTCTGTGATGAAACTCTGTTTCGTGTTTGTAAAGTCCACCCATCGTAAATTTATCAGTCATATACAAACAGACAAAGCAAATGACGTATCAGTGCAGATTTTAGAATTGTAACCTCGTAAAATAACGAGTACGCTCCGTTTTCCTTTGCGATTTTATAATTACAGATGCGTGAATTATTTACACGCGAAATATTTATGACAGTGATTTTATTCCATAGATTTAAACGTTGAAATGTATGTCCATAAGTGCTCTATTTTAATATTCAAGGGTCGTTTGATTATCATCAGTTTTATTCCACTTGTATTTTGTTGTACAAACACTTCATCATGGCTTAAACGTTATGCTGGTAGTGTAACAAATATGATCATTTTGATGACATTCCATTTAAATGGTCTCAATTAATAGATTTTCCTCATGCTTATTAGGTTTGCATAAAATTTACATCAGTGGAAGAATGATTGAGTGTGTGTCTAACACTTGGCCATACACACAACAGCCACAGATATATTTCAGAAGCTGATGTGTGACACGATAAACATGCTGATTTGCATTATCACTGGTGACAGGTAATGCTTTAAATATAAACGTCATGTCTGTTGTCCTAAGATAAATTGATTATGTCAAGTTTCCTCTTTTTTTTTTTTTTTTTTTCTTGTACTTGAAGGTCAAAATAGAATATGAATTGTCAGTCACTGAATCGGCTCCCTGTCAATTTGAGAGCCCTGCTTTACCAGTTTACAAGCCAACAAGTGTTACAAGACTGTTGAGAAAAATATCAGGTTATTCCCTAATGATATGTTACATATATTTCCCTGTATCTCAGTCTATAAATTTCCTTTGGCCTAGATCTGGCCCATATCTGTTCAGCCATGCCATACCTACGCCACATGTGCCAGCTATTACACACATTTGGCCCAAATATTCTTGCTATCTGGGTATCCTGATCTGTTAAAAAAAGTTGACAAAAAAGTTGCAAAAAAAAATGGGAGCATTAGCATTTACAGCGAGAGAATGTCATCCGATGTGGTACAGAGTTTGTTGTTGTATTAGAGATAAGTTATAATGATTACATATTATATATATTATTTACATAATCAGGACTTGACATAAACTTTTTTGGCCACCAGCCACTGTGGCTAGTAGTTTTCCAACATTGCTATTTTAAAGACAGAAAAATCGGCTCTGCGCCGTGGCGCATGGTCTAACAGGGTTGAGCTTATTCTCTTTATGAGTTATAGGTGTGTTTTGAGAATAAACCAATTAGAGTCTCATCTCCCATTCCCTTTAAGAGTCAATTGCGTTGTGCCATGGTGCATTTGCTATTTACATGGCGACTTTGTAAGTGGAAAAACTGAACGCTTAACTAGAGAGAAAACAGTTAAATAGAGTCTCTGCAGCGCGAGAATGAGAGATGAGCCTCCTCATTATTTACCTTCACTCTCGTGGATAGGGAAACATGTTGTATGCACAGACATCCATTAGCCCAGTGGTTCCCAAGCTTTTTTTGCCTGGGACCCCCTTTTTCCCGGGAAAATATTGTAAGGCCCCCCTCCACATTTAATGATATAATCGATCTTATAAGTTTGCAGTAATGATGACAAAAAAATGTTGTTTTCAATCAAACGGTATGTTTATTACTATATCTAGATATGTTTATGCACAAATAATAGTCTAATGTTTCCCAGAGATGGGTTGCAACCGGAAGGGCATCCGCTGCGTAAAACATGTGCTGGATAAGTTAGCAGTTCATTCTGCTGTGGCGACCCCAGATTAATAAAGGGACTAAGCTGAAAAGAAAATGAATCAATAAATGAATAATAGCCTATTGTAAAATATAAAAACATTAGTAGGCCATTTGTAATGGTCAACGCTTGACAATTTTACTGCGGGGGATGGGGGGTGGAGGGATGTTTTGTTGGTTGCTATGCGACCATCAATAATTTTCTTAGAGGATGACAAACTGACAAAACATTGCTGTCACTCTGATACAGGTTTTACTTATGAAGAAAAGTACAAAGGACTGCAGTGTTTGGGTGTTCTGTGTTTGTCTGAGAAAATTAGTCTTACCGAAATGTGAATGTTACAATACCATACAAGCTGACGCTGATCGGCCAATTCTTGTCATGTGACTCGCGGAGCGCTCCATTGGAAACAACAAACTTGGGCAAACTCTGGAAATACGCGATATGCGAACACCCCCTAAAAGGCCGCCGTCATTTGCAATCTCCATCATCTTCTTGCACAGCTATGGTGGATTCACCTGATTTGTTAACAAGTGGGTTGTTGATCAATTCAGTTGGCGAGTCTTTCACTTGGCTTTCTCCCCTTAGCAAAGAATCTTTCTAAAGACATCTGTTTCTTACTCATTTTGCTGCTTGTGGGGTACATTTTTCAAAATAAAAGACTTTTCAAAATAAAAGATTGTTCATACAAATAATTAAAGATTTCTTTTGTGGCCTGGTACCAATTAATTCAAAAGAAGGTAATGATTCGCACTCAATTGCTTCATACTGTTTTTATTTTACTTTTTCTTACATTTTACGGGTGATAACAGACAAACAGACGTTTCGGCACAAAGCCTTCCTCAGTGTGTCACCCGTAAAATGTAAGAAAAAGTAAAATAAAAACAGTATGAAGCAATTGAGTGCGAATCATTACCTTCATTTGAATAATAGTAACGATCAGATTAACGCACCAAACCAAAGAAGTAACTAAAAAAACCGCAAGCGCGCAGGACAAACTTCAGTAACTCTGGTACCAATTAATCCACGGCTAGGGAATAAAATTAACTAAAACAACATGATCATTCTCCTAATTGTCCACAGCTGAGAATTTTTTAAAATATGGTGCAACCCCCACAAAGCTCGCTGTGACCCCCCCCTGTTGGGAACCGCTGCATTAGCCTATACATAAATCTTTGTGCTTAATAACGAAATTAATTGTTTTAAAACTATTTCTAAATTCAGTTTTAATTTCCAGCAAACGAATAAATTAACAATAATAATGAAGTGTGGTCAAAGTTGTTTCCAAATACACATGCTGTGCCCCATATGGTCTAAAACCTGACAGGTGGGCAAATCTAAGCTTGTTTTTAATAGAACAAATATAAATTTGCATATAATAAATAATTCTGCTACTAATAATAACATTATACAAAAGCAAATTCTTATGAATAAACTGAAAAATCCCTCTGAGATGAAGAAGGCATGAAGGCAGTGGTGTTTATATTCATGTAGGCTAGAAAATAATATGTTTTGTAATTTTTTAATCCTTTAATTCTTTTACATATGTAAAGACATTTGCGTATTGCTCTACATCCTGTGTGTATTAAGCAATAAGCTAGGTGCACAACTAACGCGCTCTGCGCTGGACTTTAAACCAGCTTTGATTTGGTCTATTAAGCAGTCTATTATAGTCCCTCAAAATAGCAACGCGTCATCAATTCACTTTAACACACCTTCTTTTTTAGAACAGAACACATATAGGCGCACATATGAGCGTAAATGGATTTGCTATTTAAACAGCGTGGCGCAAAACGTGAAAACGACTCTTGTGCCATGCTAAAATTGGCAAGCAACAATTGCGCTGCGACATGCGCCACATTGCGCTGGGTGTATGATAGGGCCCTCAATCTGTCATATAACTGTAATAGCTGCCATTTAAACAATTAACATCAACAGCTGAGTACAATTTAATAAATGGGGAAACTACTGTCTTGTAAATATTGCTTTAATCAGTCAGAATAATCATACCCTACAACTGTGTTTTTTGTTTGTTTGGTTTTTTTTTGCAAAAGGTAAGACAAAGGTAAAACTCGGTGGACAATAACTGTCTTAAAACATCATTAACTTTAGAGAGTTTCATCTGAATGATGTTCAGTTAAGAGGAAGGACAGATTAAACTGTTAACCACAAGAGCTGTCTCTTTAAACCTAAAGTTCATGTGTTAAAATAGTCAGTCCATCAGTCGCTGTTGATCGGCTGCTCTTCAACACGGTAAGACAAACACACTGGTATTTGACTGATGATTAGTGTAGATGAAGCTCATATAACACATGATTTGTGACATGAGAAATATCTTGTGTTGATCTCAGTCATCAGTTGATTTACACACACTGATGTTGTGCATTAATAATCTGCAGATGTGTAAAGATCTTCCTAACACTAAGAGCTGTTTAGGGTGATGTACATTTACTGTTGATGAGTGTAGAAGTGATGATTAATGCTGGATTCTAGATAGATTTGATGCTGATGTGGCTCAGAATGGCTCCTGCTCTTCATCTGATCTTTCTGCTCATCATTCACAGTGAGTCAATCTTACATTCACATCACTGCTTTATTTCTCTGCATTTACACACACCAAAATCAGACATTATTCAGCAGGTTTCTGTGTCTTCTTGATGTATTGAATAGATAATGTACTTTTCTGTATTTGTGTTATTTATTTATTTTTTTTTTTTTTGATGAACATAACATTTTTTATCGTCTGGAAAACACTGTTTTGGTCATTTGTTGCATTATTGATTGTGCAGGGCGTTCTTCACATCCGCTGGCTGTTTTCTCACATCTGTCTGTTCATTTCTGCTTTTCTGCAACACCCTCCATTAACATCCTTCACGCTGAGCCTTTGTTAGTCTGCTTTTGCTGCTATCATTTTACTTCATGTAATTTATTCAAAATCTTTTTTTTTTATGGTTTGTTGTAACGGTAACACTTTACAATAACAGTACATGAATAATGATGTATTAATATGTAAACTAAACATTACTTTATTATGAATTAATGATGAGTTAAGGTATGCTCATGAATTAACTTCAACTACAACATGATTCACATGAGTTCATGTGTAAATATTGACTACCTTAATTACTTGTTAGTACATGTTGTTAATTAATGTATTAATTAACATTTAAGTTTAGGCTAAATGTAACCAACATGAACTCATGAGCTGTTAATGTATAGTTATGTCATGACTTTACTTGGAGGGGCACATCACTATTAACTCATCCTTAACTACTCATGAACTCCTCTTCATGTTGATGTTGACAGAACACTTCTCTATTGTTATTCAGTGTAAACTCACTAGTTGGACGTTTATAAGGAGTTCATGAGTAGTTAAGAATCGGTTAATGATGATGTGCCCCTCCAAGTAAAGTCACAACATAATTATACATTAACATATCATGAGTTCATCATGATTAAATTAAGCATAAACTAATGTGGTAATTAATACATTAATTAACAAACAATCATGAACTAACAAGTAATTAAGGTAGTCATTATTCACACATGAACTCATGCGAATCATGTTGTAGTTAAAGTTAATTCATGATTAGTGCATACCTTAACTCATCATTAATTCATAATAAAGTAATGTTTAGTTTACATATTAATACATCATTATTCATGTACTGTTATTGTAAAGTGTTACCGTTGTAACTAATAAAACAACAATGTCATCATGATTATTTCTGTGTTCCAGTGGTTTCTAGTGCTGATTGGGCTGTGAGTTACAGATCTTTAACTGCCTGTGCACTAAAGAACTCATCAGTGATAATGAGCTGTTATTATAAATACCCTACTCAACATCAGATCATGAAAGTGTTCTGGACCAAATACCCTGAAAGAAATGGTGATGAGTATCCAGATCTGTCTGAGGACCCTGAATACAGTCTGAGGCTTCAGTATCTGGGAGATAAACAGCACAACTGCACCCTCAGACTGAGTCATGTGACAGAGAGAGATGAACGCGAGTATTACTGCAGAATCACAACTAATGTAACAGAAGGAAGATGGATTGGCGTTCCAGGAGTGGTTCTCTCTGTCACAGGTGACTCTCCTGAGGTTTCTCTCTTCTTGTGGTCATTATGTAGAATAATAATCAGTGTATGAGAGCAGCACTAGATATAATGTGTGTGTTGTGTTCAGATCTTCAGCTGGAGTCTCCTGAGAGAGTGACAGAGGGAGATTCAGTCCGTCTGACATGTAACAGCAGCTGTAAACTGACTGACACACCAACATTCATCTGGTACAGAAACTCACACACATTGACTGTAGGAAATATTGAAAACCAACTCATCCTCAAGTCAGTCAGAAGAGAAGATGCAGGCAGATATAGATGTGCTGTACATGGACACACACTCACATCACCTGAGGTCTATCTCAATGTCATGTGTGAGTATGGAAGGTCATTTTAACATTCAATCATTCATTAGGTACTAATTAAGTAGTCTCTTGTACTTGGTACTTGTCTGTTAGATACTAGTACCTTTTTAATTTATGCTAGTCATTTTAGATACTTAGACATCTTTTGTAATTAATAAAAAAAAACAATTATTGTAATCACATGTATTCCGTACAGTGACCACTGTAGTTCATAAAAAAAAAACTTAGTAGTAAAATAATAATAACATTTTTTTTTTAAAGTTATTTATTAAATAGGAATTAATAATAAATATTTGTGAATGAAATATCAAATGTGTAATCCATTTTCAAAATTAATGCTTTTTCTTCTAGATGCTCCAAAAAAGACATTCATATCTGTGAGTCCATGTTGTGCAATAATGGCTGGAGATTCAGTGACTCTGAGCTGCAGCAGTGATTCAAACCCTCCTGCCCTGAACCTCAGTTTTTTTAAAGGAGAAACATCTGTAGGATCTGGAAGAATCTTCAACATCTCCAAGATTAGCTCTGATGACAGTGGAGAATACAAGTGCAGAGCCACAAATGAACATGGAGAGAAATACTCTGATCCTGTGACTTTAGATGTCCAGTGTGAGTTTATTAATCATATTCTACATGTTTAAGCACTTAGACCATATATATATATATATATATATATATATATATATATATATATATATATATATATATATATATATATATATATATATATATATATATATATATATATATATATATAAATACATACATACACACACACACACACACACACATATATATATATATATATATATATACACACACACACACACACACACACACACACATATATATATATATATATATATATATATATATATATATATATATATATATATATATATATATATATATATATATACAAACATATATATATATATACTTGTATACATACATATACATATATATATATATATATATATATATATATATATATATATATATATATATATATATACATATATATATATATATATATATATATATATATATATATATATATACATATATATATATATATATATACATATATATATATATATATATATATATATATATATATATATATATATATATATATATATATATATTTTTTTTTTTTTTTTTTTTTTATGTGTGTGTTAGTATTGTATTATATTTATCTATTCATAATAAACAACTGGAGCTTCTTTTGTTTCGGCAGTCAGATTTATCCTCTGGTCTCCAGAATTTGGTGTTGGTTTTGCAGTTGGTGTTTTTCTTGGTGGAGGATCCGCGGCTCTCTTTGCTGTGATTTACATCTGGTGAGAAAATGTTGTATGAATAAGTTGTAATAAAATAAGTATACGGCAATAAGTCAAACTGGTTTCCAGTGTATGTTGTATTAAGAACAAAAAAAAATTATAAATTATTACAAATTAATTAATAAAAAAATAAAATATGAAATGATAAAACATATGGTATAAACTGTACCCAGCTTAAATGTAAAATTAAAGTTAGCCGAGGTAGAAGGAGAGACACAGAGGGAGGGAGAGAGAGAGACAAAGAGAGCAGGCCCAAAAGCCTGATTGCAGTAGAGTCAGAGAAGAAGTAGACTCCAGAGAAGGAGAGGAGTAGCAGGCCAGGAAAAAAGACAGAGCTCGAGTTTACCCCTATTTTGTATATTTCTTGACCATGTGACTAAAGCCATTCAAGACATTCAAACTGACCAATCAACATGTGACCACACCATAAAACTCCCAAAGTCCACACAACAGGCCCTGATCTTATCAGTATCTGGCTTTGTAGTCAGTATGGAACTTCTTGAGTCAAAAAAGCTTGTTTTGTCATATAAACAAATGCATATGATAATTTAGCCTCTTACAACAGTGCAGCCTTGGGCTGGAGGGGGTCCGGTTCGGGGACCACAGGATTTCATCTCTGTTATTCGAAGACAATGTTATTATGTTGGCTTCATCGAACATGGACCTTCAGCATGCACTGGGGCGGTTTGCTGCAGAGTGTGACATGGCTGGGATAAAAATCAGCACCTCTAAGTCTGAGAAAAAGGCCTCCAGGTTGGAGGAAAGTATCTTGGGGTTTTGTTCAGGTGTGAGGGAAGGATGGAGTGTTAGATTGGCAGGCGGATTGGTGCAGCGCCAGCAGTAATGCGTACCGTCATTGTACCGGTCTGTTGTGGTCAAGAAGGACCTGAGCCAAACGGCAAAGCTCTTGATTTACCGGTCAATCTATGTTCCTGTTCTCACCTGTGGTCATGAGCTTTGAGTCATGTCCTGAAGCACAAGATCTTGGATACAACCGGCCAAAATGAGCTTCTTTTGCAGGGTGCACCCTTATAGACAGGGTGAGGAGCTCAGTCACCCGGGAGGAGCACGGAGTAGAGCCGGTGCTCCTCCACTTTAAGAGAAGTCAGCTGAGGTTCTGTTTCGGATGCCTCCTGGACGCCTACCTAGGGAGCTATTCCAGGCCTGTCTCACCGGGAAAAGGCCTCAGGCAAGACCCAAGACATGCAGGAGGGACTATGTCTCTTGGCTGGCCTCGGAGCGCCTCGGGATCCCCTCAGAGGAGTTGGAGGAAGTGTCTGGGGATAGGGAAGTCTGGGGTTCTGCTGACTCCATGACCAAGCCCCGGATAGAAATGGATGAAAATGACATGGAAAAAAATGACATGAATAAGTTTTACTGTTCGTAATTTATCTTACATTTAAGTAAAATATATTTTTTATCTTTCTTCTGACAGTCTTTCTAGAAGGAAGAGCAGAAGATCAGCAGTGAAAGAGTCTGTGGTGAGATAATCTTCATTATTTACGGTGTTTTCCTGCATGTTTCCTACAACTGAGCACAAAAGAGCATGTTAGTGATGTGCATCTATAGGCGGGTTCACAGCATGCATGCATACAAGTTGCTTATTACACACACAGGGATGCACAGCAGCACATGACCAACTTTAAAAATGAAAAAAAAAAAAAACAATTAAAATGTAAAAGATTATTATTGTATACATAAATAAACAAAATGCTAGCTTCTCCTGTATTTACCTCAGAGGGTTTTAGTGAATCTGGCTCATTCTGTAGATGGTCTTTAACATTGTGCATCAGCAGATCTGTTTCCTCTGTTTAGTGAAGCGTTCAGCTTTTCTGTTTAGAAAGTCCGCCAGCGAATCCACCATTGCGCAACTACAACTCGATTATAGGGAATGGAAGATGAGACTCTGATTGTTTTAATGCCCATTACACTCCAAACACACACATGGATCATTAAAAGAATAAGGACAACACTTTTAGACCGTGCGCTGGGCATGCCGACTGCTTTTCCCATTCTTAAAACAGCAAAAGTAGATTCAGACTCACCCTATGAGCTCCTGCATCGTGTGCTTTAGATCACAAGTTTAGATCATCAAAATAGAGCCACAATGTCCTTCTCTCTGTGCAGATCTCAGACACATATGCAGGTCTGGATCTCCAGTCCGCGACCTCTAACCTGTACGACACACTCACAGTAAGTGAAAGTCAAAGTCAGACAATGTTCACTGATGATCAGATGATTGATGATCTCTCGCTGTCTTTCACACAGAGCGTTCACCACAGACCTGCTGAAAACTCCTGCTCCACTCTTGATCCTCAGAGCTCTTCTGAACATCACAATCCACCAGTAAGAGACAATATCAGCCGTAAACCCTCTCAGCAGCAGTTTGATTATTGGATGAGCCTCGTCAAAGAGTTTAATGTGGTTGAGCTTCAGTCTTTCTTCATCTTATTGTCTGTTCAGATCAACAGGAGGCTGCAGTGAGAGGCGGAGCCAGAAATCACCAATCCTGAGCTGTGTGGGCGGAGCCACATGTGATTGACAGGGATCATTAGTGATGAGTCAGTGAATTGCTTTATTGTCTTAAAGTGTTTAATATTTCCGGCTTCAGTTATTCTGTCTTCTGTGTTCCTGTATGTGATCAGTTTTATTATTAGTGTTTGTGCAAACCCTCACTCAACCAGCAGAGGTCTCCATCTCCTGCTCCTGATGTGAATGTGTTCAGCTTCATTTCTAACATGCCATATTGTGAGAGTAATATTAATATTTTGATTGTCAGTTTTGCGGTAGTGATCTAAATGCTATGACTGTTTTTAGGTTTTGTGTCTCTAATCAGTTAAGAATGCTTTGTTGATGTAATTAATCACATCCATGTATTATCCTAATAAAGCCTCTATAGTATGAATAATTCATGTTGTCAGCCTCTGTCATTCATGCAGTGATTAAACAGATCAACTCGTCTAAGCGTCTGCAGATGAGCCTAAATCAATATTTAAACTGCATCTTTACTTCTTATTCATCGGCACATCAGTAAATACACTCAACCACAGCTGGACTGAAGCCTGCGCTAGAGATCTGTGTGGGACTAAATTTTGAATCCCACTCCCGCCCGCACCCGCCAGGTTTTAGCCCGAACCCGACCGCTCCCGCTTATATTAAGAATTTATAGTCCCGCTGCCCGACCCGCCCCGTTTTCTGCCCGTCGCGCCCGATCCCGCTAAAGAGCGGGGAGAACAAAACCGAAAATCCCCCATCTATACAGTCCAGACAGCCAAGCTGTCTGTATAAACACACACACACAGCACCAAGCACACACACACAGACCAATCTCTCTCTCTCATACGGCGCGCACACTAACACACACACAAGCACCAAGCAGACACACAGGTGTTTGCTGTTATATCAACTCAAAGGCTTGTAATACCATGTATCAAGTACCAATGTAATACCAAAAGGTTTTATATAAAGGTATATAAATACTGAGTCGCGCCAGCTCCGGGCCGCAGCGCACATTACTCTCGAGCCGATTCCGGCGTGGATGCGGCAGCGTCGGCTCGCTTACGGCTGCCGCATCTGACCCGATCGATTCGGGCCGGAATCGGGCAGTGAGTCCACAAGCATCCGGAGTCCGGCAGCCGGAGCCAGGCTGAGTGGTAAGTCTCTGGCAGGCGAGAATCTAGCTGGAACTGGCCCGAGTGTATTTTGCTATCTGGGAAAGCTCTCTCTCTCTCTCTCTCTCTCTCTCTCTCTCTCTCTCTCTCTCTCTCTCTCTCTCTCTCTCTCTCATTGCGCGCGCGCGCGCGCACTAACATACACACACACAAGCACCAAGCACACACACAGGCAAAGCTCTCTCTCTCTCTCTCTCTCTCTCTCTCTCTCTCTCTCTCATTCGCATAGCAATATCCGCGATATTGCTAGACAGCCAGCTCCCGTCCCAAATTAAACCCGTTACCGACCACTCCCGCGATTTATTTGGAAATTTATTCCTCTAGACATCTAGAAATTTAGACCTCTAGACTGCGCCTCTCTCTGGAAATCCAGAACAGAGTCATGTAACACAGGTGAAATCAAAACAAAATACAAGCTCAAGAGCTGGTAGTCAGTCAAGACAGGTGGCGCTCTCACGGCCAAACCCCCTCATGACATTTACATTTCAGAGAATAACTACAGTAGTAAACAGTGTCTAATGAGAGGATTTTGAAGACCTCTGAAGTGTGCATTTGCTTCTGCAAACTCTTCTGCTTCAAACACAGGCTTGGACCATAGACAGTAAAAGATATGGACGTCATATGCGTGACGTCACCCATAGGTTTCAAAAGAATGCAAAATAAGCTAATAACCATCATCATTTTGTTTGCGCATCATTGCACCAACCGGGAGATACCAGACAAGGGTAAAGAGGCGGAGCATGAGCAGAGCTACAGACGCCTGCTAGCATTTTGCTTAGACAAGCTTTACTTTGAGAGAAACCCGGAGAAACACTTAATGCTAAATTACCTGCGACTCGTTTGTGTTCTGACTACATGTGCTTGGTTGTGTACTTATCAATAAAGTGTTCAGACTTTTAAAAACACTGCTGTAACACATTGAACCACCAAACATTGTTCTTATGATGTTTTTCTACAGGAGGAAAACGCCAATTACTTTCAAACACTTCAGATATAGTCTGTGTTAGTAAATGCAAGGCTATTGATGAAATCCAGGCATACAAGTGTATGACAATGCTTCAGATGACTGTTCTAGAGCCTACAGCTAATCAATCTGACAGATTCTGGAGTGCATTACAGCTCTAAAGAACATTATAAATGATAAATGATCATAAATACATTAATAGAGATAGTACACAAGTATATAATTTTACTCACCTGTGAAATTGAGGCCACTTGAATGCATATTGAGCACAATTAAATGCACACAGCATGCAATATCATCTGAAAGTTGTAGGAAACAATTTTAAAAGGCAATAGATTAAGTAAATCCACAAAAAAACAAAACAAAAATATTATGTATATACAGAGTTCAGCAGCTAATCAGCCGGAATCAGCTGAAGTGACGTGACGGTGTTGAGCAAAACCTAGCTGTCACTTCAATGGCCACGTCCTTAATTATGTTTAATTAACAGAATGAAAACAAAACATGCATGAGCATGAGTCATAACAAAAGATTCAACACCTTGCAGTTGTCATGAAGGCTATTATTAGCTATATGTACCAAAACCGTCTTTTGTACCAGGCTGTAAACATGTGTTTATCAGCTGTAAATTTAAATTGCAGTTACATCCGTATTGACCAGTGTTGCCAACTTAGTAACTGTGTCGCTATAATTAGCAACTTTTCAGACCCCTCTAGCAACAAATTGTCAAAAAAGCGACTAGAAACAAATTGAGCTACTTTTTTTGTGTGTGACTGGAGATTTTTATAGACTGTGTCCATAAGGTACTATCCCTACTCTTCTCAATGAGCTGCAGATGATGTCGTCGGCCCCTCCTCTGCCTCAGAGCACTGACAGGCGGCCCAGTAGTCATACAGCAGCCTCTCCCACCTGCAGCCTGACAGCAGATCACTTTTCTGCGTACCGACGGCAAATGATTTATCACCAGCAGTGTGAATGTATTTGCATTGTACAGTCAAACCAATTTGCTTCTCCTAACAGTTCAATTTGACCGTTTATTTTCTCTTGTTCACAGTCACAGATATTTTACGTGAGAGTTTCATAACTTTTAATAAACGGAACATTTATTACGTCTGAGAGATTACTGCAGATTTACTACACATCTATAGTGATATACTGTATTCAAACAGCAATACATTTAGTTAAATTGACATGCTTACATAAAGCGTAGAGCAAATATAAACACCCCTTTACTAACCATGGGCTGTTAAACACACAGAAATGGTAGAACGTGATGATGATAGTGATATGCAAATTGACATATGACATAATCAAGGGACTTTTAGAGACTTTTCAGGCAGAGCTTAGCGCCTTTTCATTGAAAATAGTTGGTAAAAGTGGTATTGACTTCACAAGGGGAAGCTGGAGGTTGCGGCTTGGTTTGGACCAACACATTATGCACATTTTAGTCCTGTGAGACCATTGAATATACAAATCTCCACATTAGACTTGCTGTGTTCTGTTTTACGTGTGCTACAAAGTGTTCATAAATACTTATTTTAATTCACAGTGAAAGAGATTTCAACATCGTCTCACTGGATTTTGAAGCTTCTCTGCTTATTCATTAATTTGTTCATTTTGCTTCGCCTTAGTCCCTTTATTCATCTGGGGTCGCCACTGCGGAATGAACCGCCAACTTATCCAGCATGTGTTTTATGCAGCGGATGCTCTTCCAGCTGCAACCCATAACTGGAAAACACCCAAACACTTGAAATGATAAAGCAGAAACTCAATCTACCAGTATTACTGGAATAGCTGCCATTTCAACATTTAACATAAACAGCTCAAACACAGTAGCTTTTAAGAAATTGGAAAACTGCCATCTAAATATTGCTTTTATCAGTCAGAATAATCCTACCCTCCATTTTTAATAACTTTTATTCAAGTCTTAAAGATGAAATACAGTCTTAGTTCACAAAAACACATTAAACATCAACTTTAAACGTCTTAAAACATCATTAACTTGAGAGAGTTTCATCTCAGGTATGTTTAGTTAAGAGGAGGGACAGATTAAACAGTGTTAACCACAGAAACTCAGTTACTTTAAGGAAGAAGAGCATGTGTTAAAACAGTCAGTTTCTGTTGATCGGCTGCTCTTCAACACGGTAAGACAAACACACTGGTATTTGACTGATGATTAGTGTAGATGAAGCTCATATAACACATGATTTGTGACATGAGAAATATCTTGTGTTGATCTCAGTCATCAGTTGATTTACACACACTGATGTTGTGCATTAATAATCTGCAGATTTGTAAAGATCTTCCTAACACTAAGAGCTGTTTAGGGTGATGTACATTTACTGTTGATGAGTGTAGAAGTGATGATTAATGCTGGATTCTAGATAGATTTGATGCTGATGTGGCTCAGAATGGCTCCTGCTCTTCATCTGATCTTTCTGCTCATCATTCACAGTGAGTCAATCTTACATTCACATCACTGCTATAATTCAATGACAGCATTTTTTTTTTGTTTGTTTTTTGGCTAGTTCTTTGATATTGACTTGAAGTATGCCATAAATTGTATGTACTAATAAGTAATTAAGGTAGGTGAACAACTATTAGCTCATAATAAGAAATGTGGTATTCATGTTAGTAAATTGTTCTTCACTATAAGTACTGTTATTTTTCTTTTTATCACTGATGATTTAATCACTCTTCTCTCTGTTTTTATTTCTCTATTCCCTAGTGTTTTAAAGTCCAGTGGAATTGCTAAAGCTACATTTTAATCAGGACTATTTCTGTTTCAGGGGTTTCTGCTGCTGGTTGGGGTGTGAATTACAGTCCTTCACAAATCTGTGCTCTACAGAACTCATCAGTGACAATCAGCTGCACTTTTACATACCCGACTACTGGATATCAGATCATGAAAGTGTTCTGGAACAAAGACCTTGTAAAAAATGGAGGAGAGTTTGCAGATCTGTCTGAGGACCCTGAATACAGTCAGAGGCTTCAGTATCTGGGAGATAAAAAGCAGAACTGCACCATCAGACTGAGTCATGTGACCAAGAATGATGAACACGAGTATTACTTCAGAATCACTACTAATGTAACTGGTGGGAGAATTATTGGTATTCCAGGAGTGCATCTTAATGTCACAGGTGACTCTCCTGAGGTTTCTCTCTTCTTGTGGTCATTATGTAGAATAATAATCAGTGTATGAGAGCAGCACTAGATATAATGTGTGTGTTGTGTTCAGATCTTCAGCTGGAGTCTCCTGAGAGAGTGACAGAGGGAGATTCAGTCCGTCTGACATGTAAACGCAGCTGTAATCTGACTGACACACCAACATTCATCTGGTACAGAAACTCAGAGATATTGACTACAGGAACTACTGGAGACAAACTCATCCTTGATCCAGTCAGAGGAGAAGATGCAGGCAGATATAGATGTGCTGTACTTGGAAACACACTTGCATCGCCTGATGTCTATCTCAATGTCACCTGTAAGTACAGATTTATTTATTCATTTTTAAATGCTTCTGTAATTTATCTACGATGGACATTCAATTCCATTCATCTTTATTTCTCTGACACTTTTACATTGTTGATTGGGTCAAAGCAGCAACATAGAAGTTCTAGTAAATTAAACCTGTGTCAGTCCAGTGTTCAGTTCAGTTTGGTTTCATTTTCACTGATGAGACACTGAAGAGCAAGTCCATCGATGCGCAGCTCGATAAGTCAGGGGTTCAGGAATGTGGAGACCTCAGGATTAGACTTACATAAGCGTTACCGGCTCCGCTTGCCCTAAATAATGTGGACTAAGGGCCTACTCACACTATGCCATCTGTACCGTGCCCAGGCCCGTTTCCCGGATCGTTTGAGAAGAGTGAGTGCGCTGAATCGGGCTCAAGCACGGTTCACTTGGCCGGCCCGGGCCCGGTTGGAAGAGGTGTGCCTGAGCCTCAAGCCCGAAACTGAAAGCGAGACGTGACTTTTAAGGGATTGTTTCATATGGATTTATTAATCATTCTTACTGTTCAGTGAACGCAAACTGCCATAGTTTATTAAAGACGAGAACTTCTCACTGCACCACAGCTGCGCGGCTTCAGCAGACCTCCTCATTCCTGCAGCACGAGAGCTTTATTATTATGAGCTCCAAAAGTGGCGGATCTGTTCGACGAAATATCTGACTGCGTGTCACCGCATCCCTAAGGACTGTTTGGCGAAATATCTGACTGCATGTCACTGCATATCAAACGACTGAAACGATATAACTAGAGAAACCTCCACTGTGCTGCTGAGTGAGAGAGCGATTCTCACTGAACAGCGCAGCAGCGATGACGTAAGCGTGCCGAGGCCCGTTTGTGGTGTGAGTGCGGGCCAACAGGGGAGACGGGAGGGGGGACAAGCGTGCCTTGGCCCGGTTCGAGGCAACTGTACCTAGTGTGAGTACGGCCAAACAAACTTCAGAGGATTTGGATTTCAAAGCATTTGGGTTTATGTGTATGCTAATGCAAACAGATGTGTCTTTTAACTGACAGAGGGTGTCTGCCTCCCGAACTGTGCTAAGATGGCTGTTCCAGAGTTTACAGTGTATCTGGAAAGTATTCATATACTCTGATCATATTTCTTTGTTTTAAAAAGCAGTCTGGCAGCTGCATCTTGAACCAGCAGAAGTGTGCTAATTAGGCCAACAGGGCGACCACCTAGTAACACATAACAATAGTATAACTGAGAAGTAATGAATGCATGTATAGGCTTTTACGCATCAGACATTGATAGCATATGTTGAAGTTTGGCAACATTTTTCAAATAAAAAAAAAATGCAGTCTTACAGATGCTTGAAATCTGGCCTTGGGATGATTAAAAAATCATACCAAATTTTTGACTGAAGAAGAGGACTGAAGAAGAGGGTTTTGCGTGTGAGGTTTTTGTGTCCAATTAGCAAGATCTCAGATTTATCTGAATTTAGTTATAAGAAGTTATTAGTCAACCAATGTTTAATATCAGCTATACAATCTGTTAATTTTGAAAATTAGTACAAATTACCAGATTGAGAGGACATATAAAGTTGTGTATCATTAGCATAACAGTGGAAACTAACATGTTTTTTTTTTTTGTTTTTTTTTATGATATCACCTAGTGGTTGCATATATAGTGTGAAAACAGAACAAGAACTGAGCTTTGTGGTATCCCACAGTGTACTTTTGATCTGTATGATGCCTCTTCAATAACTGACACAACTTGAAAACGTTTAGATAGATCAGACCTGAACCAGGCCAATGCAGTTCCAGTAATACCAATATAATTTTCAAGCCTATCAAAGAGAATATTATGATCCACGATCTATTATCGGACGACAGGAGCAGGTCAGTTTCAGTTCTTACAAGTGCTGTTTCTGTGCTATGAAGTTCTCTAAATCCAGACTGGATTCTCACAAATATTGTTTCTCTGTAGGAAGGAACATAGTTAAGCAGAGACAACTTTTCCTAGAATTTCTGATAGAAAAGCCAGGTTTGAAATGGTCTATAACAAGGATCACCAAACTTGTTCCTGGAGGGCCGGTGTCCTGGAGATTTGAGCTCCAACCCTAATCAAGCACACCTGAACAAGTGAATGAAGGTCTTACTAGGTGTACTTGAAACACCCACGCAGGTGTGTTGAGGCAAGTTGGAGGTAAACCCTGCAGGCCATTAGACCTCCAGGAATGAGATTGGTGACCCCTTGTCTATAAATGACCATTTTTTAAGGATTAAGCTGTTTTTTTTTTTGTTTTTTTTTTAAATAAGAGGCTGAATGACAGCTAGTTTAAAAGTTTTAGGCGCATATTACAAAAGTAAGGAAGGATTCAAAAGGTTAAGAAAACGTTCAGAAACTTCTGAAAACTGTTTTAATAATTTCGGGGATATAGGCTCTGATATAGACAATGTTAATTTGGAGGAATTTATCAGTTTAGACAGTTTTTCCTTAATTGTGTGTGTTGTAGATCCTCCAAACAACGTCTCGGTGTCCATCAATGGATCTGCTGTAATAGTAAAGGGAGATTCAGTGAGTTTGATCTGCAGCAGCAACTCAAACCCTCCTGCTCTGAACTTCAGCTGGTTTAAAGGAGAAACATCTGTAGGTTCTGGAAGAATCTTCAACATCTCCAAGATCAGCTCTGATGACAGTGGAGAATACAAGTGTAGAGCCAGAAATGACCTTGGAGAGAAATACTCTGCTCCTGTGACTTTAGATGTCCAGTGTGAGTTTATGAACGTTCAGTTATTAAAATTATGAATGAAGTATTTGATAAAATTTTATTTGGGTTAATTAAATGTTATCTTTTATTCTTCTTCTTCTTTAGATCCTCCAAGGAATGTCTCGATATCCATCAGAAGATCTGCTGTAATAATGTCTGGAGATTCAGTGACTCTGAACTGCAGCAGTGACTCAAACCCTCCTGCATTATTCAGCTGGTTTAAAGGAACAACGTATGTAGGATCTGGAAGAATCTTCAACATATTAAATATCAGCTCTGATGACAGTGGAGAATACAAGTGTAAAGCCAAAAATGAACATGGAGTGAAATACTCTGATCCTGTGACTTTAGATGCCCAGTGTGAGTAAATTATCATTTGTACAGATCATTGTTCAAAATAATAAATGACTATAATATTTTGTATAATAAGTAAATTTGGTCTGTTTCAGATCCACCCAGGAACATCTCAGTGTCCATCAGTGGACCTGCTGTAATAATGTCTGGAGATTCAGTGACTCTGAGCTGCAGCAGCGACTCAAACCCTCCTGCACTGAACTTCAGCTGGTTTAAAGGAGACACATCTGTAGGATCTGGAAGAATCTTCAGCATCTCCAAGATCAGCTCTGATGACAGTGGAGAATACAAGTGTAGAGCCAAAAATGACCATGGAGAGAAATACTCTGATCCTGTGACTTTAGATGTCCAATGTGAGTAAATGATGATTTGTACAGATCATTGTTAAAAATAATAAATAACTGTAATAATTATGCATAATAAATAAATTTGTTCTGTTTCAGACGCACCCAGGAACATCTCAGTGTCCATCAGTGGATCTGCTGTAATAATGTCTGGAGATTCAGTAACTCTGAACTGCAGCAGCGACTCAAACCCTCCTGCAGAAATCAACTGGTTTAAAGGAGAAACATTTGTAGGATCTGGAAGAATCTTCAACATCTCCAAGATCAGCTCTGATGACAGTGGAGAATACAAGTGTAGAGCCAGAAATGAACATGGAGAGGAATACTCTGATCCTGTGACTTTAGATGTCCAGTGTAAGTTTTTAATAATTTGTACTGATCATTGTTCAAAATAATGAATTACTGTAATAATTATGTAAAATTAGGTAAATTTGGTCTGTTTCAGACCCACCAAGGAATGTCTCAGTGTCCATAAGTGGATCTGCTGTAATACTGTCTGGAGATTCAGTGACTCTGAGCTGCAGCAGTGACTCAAACCCTCCTGCAGAAATCAGCTGGTTTAAAGGAGAAACATCTGTAGGATCTGGAAGATTCTTCAACATCTCCAAGATCAGCTCTGATGACAGTGGAGAATACAAGTGTAGAGCCAGAAATGCACATGGAGAGAAATACTCTGATCCTGTGACTTTAGATGTCCAGTGTGAGTTTAAAATGCTTCAGTAACTGATATATTAAATCCTCTAAATCTAGACTTCAATGCCATGTTTGATGTGATTTATTGATATAAGTGTTTTTTTTTTCTGTTTCAGATCCACCCAGGAACATCTCAGTGTCTGTCAGTGGGTCTCATGTAGTAATGTCTGGAGATTCAGTATCTCTGAACTGCAGCAGTGACTCAAACCCTCCTGCAGAAATCAGCTGGTTTAAAGAAGAATCATTTGTAGGATCTGGAAGAATCTTCAACATCCCCAAGATCAGCTCTGATGACAGTGGAGAATACAAGTGTAGAGCCAGAAATGAGCATGGAGAGCAATACTCTGATCCTGTGACTTTAGATGTCCAGTGTGAGTTTATGAATGTTCAGCTATTAAAACTGACAAAAGCAGTATTTGAATCAATTTAAGTGTTGGTTATTTGGGTTAATTATTTGTTAC
Organism: Danio rerio; assembly: GCF_049306965.1. Taxonomy (NCBI): domain Eukaryota; kingdom Metazoa; phylum Chordata; class Actinopteri; order Cypriniformes; family Danionidae; genus Danio; species Danio rerio. The sequence goes on from NC_133176.1 coordinate 60,364,170, forward strand.
CCTTTTTTTCTTCTTCTTCTTCTTTTTTAGATCCCCCCAGAAATGTCTCAATGTCCATTAGTGGATCTGCTGTAATAATGTCTGGAGATTCAGTGACTCTGAGCTGCAGCAGTGACTCAAACCCTCTTGCTGAAATCAACTGGTTTAAAGCAACCAAGTACATAGGATCTGGAAGAATCTTCAACATCTCCAAGATCAGCTCTGATGACAGTGGAGAATACAAGTGTAGAGCTAGAAATGACCATGGAGAGAAATACTCTGATCCTGTGACTTTAGATGTTCAGTGTGAGTTTATAATGCTTCAGTAACATATATATAAATCCTCTAAATCTGGACTTTAATGTCATGTGGGATGTGATTTATTGATATGAGTGGTTTTTTTTTTTTCTGTTTCAGATCCACCCAGGAACATCTCAGTGTCCCTCAGTGGACCTTCTGTGATAATGTCTGGAGATTCAGTGACTCTGAGCTGCAGCAGCGACTCAAACCCTCCTGCACAAATCAGCTGGTTTAAAGGAGAAACATCTGTAGGATCTGGAAGAATCTTCAACATCTCCAAGATCAGCTCTGATGACAGTGGAGAATACAAGTGTAGAGCCAGAAATGAACATGGAGAGAAATACTCTGATCCTGTGACTTTAGATGTCCAGTGTGAGTTTATGATGCTTCATCTACTGATATATTTCCTCTTATATATGTAGACTGTGACATATTTATTGAGAATGTTAATGATATCATTGTTTTTCTGTTTCAGATCCTCCCAGGAATGTCTTAGTGTCCGTCACTGATTCTGGTCAGCTTTTTTCTGATTCAGTGAGTCTGATGTGCATCAGTGACTCAAACCCTCCTGCTCTGAACTTCAGCTGGTTTAAGGAGAATCAAAGCTCAGCTGTTGGATCTGGACAGAGTTTCAGTGCAGTACAGAGTGGACGCTTCTACTGTGAGGCTCACAATCCACATGGAGCTCAGAGATCAGACGCCGTCACTGTCACTGGTGAAGCTTTTATCATCACACTCCTGTAACTTCATCAGTCTGGAGAGTTAATCATGATCTGCTTCATCTTTCAGTTCAGCAAGGCGCTGGGAGAACTATGACTGTGATAATAGTCACATCTGCAGGATTAATAATCATCATAATCTTGCTTGCAATGTGAGATCAATAAAAACTGCACTATTTAAAACTGCAGTAACAACCTTCCACAGTGCTGTATTTACCTTAGATTTTTTACCATCATCTTTCTTCTGACAGGCTATTTAAATGGAAGTGCAAACGATCTGCATTGAAAGAGTCTGCGGTGAGATGATCTAAATTATTTACAGTGTTTTCATGTACAGAGATATTAAGGGTGTAGAGTAAAACTGATTTACATTGAGTTCCTCTGGACATTAATGCAGTTCAGCCTGGTTCAGGTATCATTTTATTTTCTTTGCTGGTTTGTTTGAATGGCAAACCATCTGTGCACCCATGGCTGTGCTGGTCTGAACAGGAGGTGTGTAAAGGCACATTATTGACATGTTGCATTTTAAATAGACAGCAACATTGACCAACTAAAAGATCCTCTAAAATTAATGCCGCAGTTTTTCTTTTATTTCAAGAGTTCATGCTTAGATATTACCTGATAATGATAGCAGTTTTGGTATGCTGTCCCAGGAGAGAACCCTGAGCTCAGAGACAATTGAGCCCAGGGCTCCCGCCTGGTCAATGAGCATGTGAGGGGGTACGAGATCAGGTAGTTCCCTAAAATGCTTACTGACAGCAGCAGTGTATTTGAAGAAACACCCCAAAAGGCTATAAATGCAATAGCTAGCCGCTGAATATAGTGATTGGGAAAGGAAAAAGTAAAGGGGGCTCCTGTGGGAGCAGACGGTGACACAGACTACTGCGGGAGCCTGAGAAGGGATGGCGTTGGGGGGGCAGTGAAGACTCCTGAGAGAGTCAAGGCTTAGGGTGACCCAAGTGGGAGTCAGAGCCGTGGGGTGGGAGGGATCCTGCTGGAGTCAGGGAAAAAGGAAGGGGTGATGAGGCCTCCAGCTGGATAGGGAGGTGAACGGGGGGTGGGTTGTTGACTTCTGGGGCGTCAATTGCTTGAAAAACTTTCTTAACAGAGATAGAACTGGGAAGTGGCGGCACTATATATACAGATATAGCGTTATGAAGACTCCTAGATGACGCAGTGGTGCAGTAGGTAGTGCTGTCGTCTCACAGCAAGGAGGTCGCTGGTTCGAGCTTCGGCTGGTTCAGTTGATATTTTTGTGTGGAGTTTGCATATTCTCACTGCATTCCCGTGGATTTCCTCTGCATTCTCTGGTTTCCCCACAAGTCCAAAGACATGCGGTACAGGTGGATTGGGTAAGCTAAAATTGTCTGTAATGTATGTGTGTGAATGAGAGTGTATGGGTGTTTCCCTGTGATGGGTTGCAGCTGGAAGGGCATCCAGCGGGAGTCAGGGATAAAGGAGGGGGACGGGAGGCTTGAAGTGTGAGTTTCTTTGGTTATTATTTTCATTTCTTTGTTTGTTGACAGTGTTCAGCTTTACTGCAATGACACAGATGGCAGCGTTTGAGAGATTCTGACAGAGTTCGTGGACTGTATGCTTGCTAGAGATTGAGTTGAAGGTATGCGTAGAATGAGCCTGGGGAAAGCAGGTGGTGGCATGAAGCGGAAGGAGAGGAAGATCTCTTGATGGCGTTGTGGCTGAATTGTAAAAGAGCAGGTGCACAAGCTGTCTCTTGTGGGGGCTTGAGGTTGAGTTTGGAATGATCCAATTGGCTCACTAATGATTACAGATGAGAGACCAGCTCGATCAATCATATGATGTGCTCCTCTCCAAATTAGTTTTCTGAAACATCAGGGCACGTTAGTGATGTGCAGGTCCAAAATGTGCATACATGTTGCTTATTACACACACAGGGATCCACACCAGCACACCAACATCTTCAAATGTTAAAAATGAAAGGATTAAAATGTAAAAAAAATATTATTGTTTACATAAATGTAAAATTGGAGCCGCACAGTGGCTCAGTGGTTAGTACTGTCACTTCACAGCAAGAAGGTCACTGGTTCGAGTCTCAGCTGGGCCAGGTGGCATGTTAGTGTGGAGTTTGCCTGTTTTCCCTGCATTGGAATGGGTTTCCTATGGGTGTTCCGGTTTCCCCCACAGTCCGAAAACATGCGCTATTGATGAATTGAATAAACTAAATTGGCCATAGTGTATGAGTGTCTGTGTGAATGTGAGAGTGAATGGGTGTTTTCCAGTACTGGGTTAGCATAGTTAGCCGTTCATTTTGCTGTTGCGACTTCGGTAGAAAAATTAGGCAATAAATATAAAACCTGCTACCTCATACCACACCTACTTTACCTCAGAGGGCTTTGGTGAATCTGGCTCAATAGATGGTCTTTAACATTGTGCACCAGCAGATCTGTTTCCTCACTAGCGGTTAGATTTTCTGCTTACAAAGTCCGCCAGTGAAAATAATGAATCCAACATGTTGTGACAGGAGCTTGCTCTTAAAGAGAATGGGAGATGAGACTCTGATTGGTTAAATGCATGTTATGACCAACAACCCTTTTAGACCATTCACTTTGTGCATGACCATTTTTCCCATACTCAAAATGAAGAGGTCCGGTGTTTTGCACTTTATACCACAAGTTTATATCATTAAAATAGAGCTACGATGTCCTTCTCTCTGTCTAGATCTCAGACTCATATGGATCTATGGATCCCCAGCCCACGACCTCTGACCTTTACGACACACCCACAGTAAGTAAATCTCAAAGTCAGACAATGGTCACTGATGATCAGATGATTGATGGATAAACCCTCTCAGCAGCAGTTTGATTATTGGATTTCTTCATCTTATTGTTTGTTCGGTTTAACAGGAAGAGGCTGCAGTGAGAGGCGGAGCCAGAAATCATCAATCCTGAGCTGTGTGGGCGGAGATTGACAGGGATCATTAGTGATGAGTCAGTGAATTGCTTTATAGTCTTATAGTGTTTAATATTTTCGGTGTCTGTGTTCATGTTTCTCCTGTAAGTGATCAGTTAGTGACGGTGCAAACCTTCACTCCACCAGCAGAGGTCTCCATCTCCTGCTACTAATAGAAATGTTTATGGGGTTTTTACTTGTGTTGTGCTCAAAGTTATTTGATTGTGTTTTCATTTTTTATCTGCATAATTTCTAACATTTCATATTGTGAATAACATCAATATTCTGACTACTCAGTTTGTAAAGAGTGGTAGTGACTTAAACACCTCTCATTTTCATTTTTTATTTCACTTTGTGGGTTTTACTTTATTTTAATGGCCTCTTTAACGCATTTTGTTGAATTTAGGTTACATTGCATTTACATGCCAACTAATTCTCAGATTATAAGTAAAATGTTGGGTTGGGTTTGGGGTTAGTTGCCATGTACTTGCAAAGTTTCTTATGGCCAGTTAAATTTCTGTTGAAGAAGTAGAAAGTCTCCTAATACACAAATGAAAATTAACGACATGTATTTGCAATGAAACAATTAGTCAACATATCATGCTATAGAGACCCTCAAAATAAAGTCTTAACAATTTGGGTAAAGTGTATATGTAATGTATAACCAAGTATTTGTTGATGTAATAAAGCATTTTATAATGCCAATAAACTCTCTTGAGTATGAATAATTTATGTTGTCAGCTGTTGTATACTGATAACTAGGCCCACACGGAATCTGCGCACGCAGAATTCCACAGATTTTCCGCAGATTTTCAGCAGAATTCCGCAGATTTCTGCAGATTTTTAGCCCATTATTAATTCTGTTTTTTAACTTGAGTAAATGTGTAAATCTGAATTTATTCAGTTTTTATTCAGTAATTTATTAGTTTTTATTTCATATATTAAGGTTTTAGTTATGATACTCCGTTGGATACTTCCAAAATAATTTAGCAGAAATCTGCAGATTTTTATCAAAATTCTCAGCAGAAATAGCAAAAAAACGTCTGCAGATTCCGTCTGGCCCTGCTGATAACCCATATATCGGCCTCTGAAGGGCACTTTGGAGTTAAAAAAAATCATAACTGCCATATTGAAGTTTCTTCGAAACCAAAGTGCTCAAAACTGGCCAATTCAAAGGGCCCTAATATCTTGCTCTAATCCATGTTTCTTGCAATAATCTTTTATTTTCAAGTTTCTGTGACAAACCTAATGCAAATCATTACAGGGGTGCCCAAACTTGCTTCAACACACTTACCTGAAGGTTTGTAGTATACCTTGTAAGAGCTTGATTAGCAGGTTCAGGTGTGTCTGCTTGGGGTTGAAGCTAAACTCTGGAGGACATCAGCCCTCCGAGAAGGGTTTAAATGGCTTCGAGTAGGTGGGCCTTAGAACTCCAGGTGGGCTGTACAAACCTGGAGTTTTTATTTGTTTATTGTCGTGTACGGAGTCCAGTAGTGTGCTTTATAAATGTTTAATTGTTTTGTAAATATTTATTTGTTTATTGTCTTGTACGGAGTCGAGTAGTGTGCTTTATAAATGTCTACACCTACCCCAACCCTAAACTCGACCTCACAGTAACCTGTTGTGTTACATTAACGTCTACACCTACCCTAAACCCGACCTCACAGTGACCTGTTGTGTTTCATTAACGTCTACACCTACCCCAACCCTTAACCCGACCCCACAGTGAATTGTAGTGTTTCATTAACGTCTACACCTACCCTAAGCCTAAACCCTACCTACAGTGACCTGTTGTGTTTTAATAACGTCTACACCTACACTAAACCCGCCCACACAGTAACTTGTTGTGTTTCATTAACGTCTACACCTACCCTAAGCCTAAACCCTACCTACAGTGACCTGTTGTGTTTTAATAACGTCTACACCTACACTAAACCCGCCCACACAGTAACTTGTTGTGTTTCATTAACGTCTACACCTACCCCAACCCTTAACCCGACCCCACAGTGAATTGTAGTGTTTCATTAACGTCTACACCTACCCTAAGCCTAAACCCTACCTACAGTGACCTGTTGTGTTTTAATAACGTCTACACCTACACTAAACCCGGCCACACAGTAACTTGTTGTGTTTCATTAACGTCTACACCTACCCCAACCCTTAACCCGACCTCACAGTGAATTGTAGTGTTTCATTAACGTCTACACCTACCCTAAGCCTAAACCCGACCTCACAGTAACCTGTTGTGTTTCATTAACGTCTACACCTACTTCAACCCTAAATCTGACATCACAGCGACCTGTTGTGTTTTAATAACGTCTACACCTACCCTAAACCCTACATCACAGTAACTTATTGTGTTTTATTAACGTCTACACCTACCCCAACCCTAAACCCGACCTCACAGTGACCTGTTGTGTTTCATTAACGTCTACACCTACCCTAAACCCGACCTCACAGTAACCTGTTGTGTTTCATTAACGTCTACACCTACCCTAAACCCGACCTCACAGTGACCTGTTGTGTTTCATTAACGTCTACACCTACCCTAAACCCGACCTCACAGTGACCTGTTGTGTTTCATTAACGTCTACACCTACCCCAACCCTTAACCCGACCCCACAGTGAATTGTATGGTTTCATTAACGTCTACACCTACCCTAAGCCTAAACCCAACCTCACAGTAACCTGTTGTGTTTCATTAACGTCTACACCTACTTCAACCCTAAATCTGACATCACAGCGACCTGTTTTGTTTTAATAACGTCTACACCTACCCTAAACCCTACATCACAGTAACTTGTTGTGTTTTATTAACGTCTACACCTACCCCAACCCTAAACCCGACCTCACAGTGACCTGTTGTGTTTCATTAACGTCTACACCTACCCTAAACCCGACCTCACAGTGACCTGTTGTGTTTCATTAACGTCTACGCCTACCCTAAACCCGACCTCACAGTGACCTGTTGTGTTTTAATAACGTCTACACCTACACTAAACCCGACATCACAGTAACCTGTTGTGTTTCATTAACGTCTACACCTACTTCAACCCTAAATCTGACATCACAGTAACTTGTTATGTTTTATTAACGTCTACACCTACCCCAACCCTAAACCCAACCTCACAGTGACCTGTTGTGTTTCATTAACGTCTACACCTCCTCCAACCCTAAACCCAACCTCACAGTGACCTGTTGTGTTTCATTAACGTCTACACCTACCCCAACCCTTAACCCGACCTCACAGTAACCTGTTGTGTTTCAGCTCCACCTACACCTCCTAAACCCAACCTACTTGTGGTTTAAGTCCCTCCCACTTGGAGGTCACCAAGACTACCTGCAGTGTAATCCCTCTAACTTGAAGGTCTCTGGGCTGCAGCGATACCTATTTGCGCTGTCCAGGACCAAGTTTGGGCACCCAACATCTCCTATATTTTTTTCTCCATCCCAACTACATCAAAGACACAGGTGTTATTAATATTATTTGTTTTGACCTACTTTTCAGATGCTGGCCGTTACCCAACTCTCCCCTCTCTACATTGGTTCAGTAGGCCTGATGAGATCCATGCCAATTTTCTTGAAGGTGGTCCCCCCAGTTAGCGATAATGGGATTGAAGCTGCTTTTGGGCAGGCCAGTGGGTTTATCATCTGACCTTCACATTGTAAATGCCCAGCCAAAATATTTGGTTATTAAAACAGTTTAAGGTGGTCGCTTGACCTAAATGTCTGGCCATAGGATTTGAATAAGCTTCCTGGAAATGTATTTTGGGGCTGCTTTTAGGAAATAATAACTGGGTTACAATCTAGTAAGAGGTTTAAGAAGTTTCTTAATAATCTCTTTTTAGTGTCTTGGGTCACTTAATATAACTTTGAATAATAACAAAATAAGGGGAGGTGAGCGGTCAATCGGGCTGTAGTCCTCATTCCCAGAATTAGTGGATGTTTTAGGTGATGACTAACTGCCACCTCGACACTGTGTTTGACCCCGAAATTAGAAATCTAAAGCCAAAATAGTGTAAAACAGTAGAAAGTGAACTATATTCCTGTGCACACACCACACCCGATCTGTGCCACTCTCGTCCTATGCCATTTTTTTGCATCAGGCTTTGATGGATGAAGGTTTGATTACACCCCTAATCCACTAAGGCCTTATCCCCCCAAATACTCACGGGTCTCTAATATAACCCATCATTATCTTAAAACATCATGAACTTTAGAGAGTTTAACGTCTGTGATGTTCAGTTAAGAGGAGGGACAGATATTAAACAGCGTTAACCACAAAAAGCCTGCCACTGTAAAGGAGAAGCGCATGAGTTAAAATAGTCCATCAGTCGCTGTTGATCGGCTGCTCTTCAACACGGTAAGACAAACACACTGGTATTTGACTGATGATTAGTGTAGATGAAGCTCATATAACACATGATTTCTGACATGAGAAATATCTTGTGTTGATCTCAGTCATCAGTTGATTTACACACACTGATGTTGTGCATTAATAATCTGCAGATGTGTAAAGATCTTCCTAACACTAAGAGCTGTTTAGGGTGATGTACATTTACTGTTGATGAGTGTAGAAGTGATGATTAATGCTGGATTCTAGATAGATTTGATGCTGATGTGGCTCAGAATGGCTCCTGCTCTTCATCTGATCTTTCTGCTCATCATTCACAGTGAGTCAATCTTACATTCACATCACTGCTTTATTTATTCAGCAGGTTTCTGATAATCTTCTCTCTGATATAGGAAGTTAGGCTGTGCTGGAGGATCTGTTTTCTCAGAAGAGAGTCTGTAGTTAAATTAAACCCGCCTGCTTTTGCAGTTATTTTCACACCATTGGTTTAAGCTGATGCACTGAGAGCTGGCTAAATCTTCCTAGTGACAACAGTCAATGTCTTGTGTTCATTTTAGTACATTGGAACACAATAAAAAGCGACTTTTGACAGCTAGACAATAATAGTGTTCTTTAACATCAGCTTGGCTTGTCCTGGGAATAAATGGTGAAAATTCATATGAAAATTCAAAACACTTACTGTCTCAATATGAATATTGATGGACACTTTTGTTTCAGAACACAACTGCAACATTTATGGAAATAGTAAAATAAACATGAGTCCTGAAAGGAACTTTTCAATAACAGGAAATAAATTATAATACTTGCTTTATTTATATAGCACAGTTCAAAACAACACATTGACCAAATATAATGTGCTAACATGTAAACTAAATCAAGAACTGACCTTAACTATAACATGAGTTTTCATTTTTGAGTGTATTATCCCTTTAAAGGGCACCTATGATGAAAATATATTTTGTAAGCAGTTTGGACAGATCTGTCTACAGTCATATTGGGGTGACAATAGGTCTCTTTTTTAATTTTCTGACATTTAAATAGGATCCAAATCACTCCCCCTTTTGAGGCCCACCTCAGCGTGGCGTAGAAGTGCGGTTTCCCCGCCCACAGAATTGATTGACAACCGCATATTAACATGTCTCCGTTGTAGTGTGTATAATCATATCAACAAGACAGAACATGCGCAAAGCAACCAGGATTTAAAAAATATGTTGAGCTCTCTGTGATCATCTACACTAGGGTTGGGTATCGTTTGGTTTTTTTTCGATACCGGTGCTAAATCGATACTTTTAAAACGATAAAGGTGCCAAAACGGTGCCTGAACCGATACTTTTTAGCCACAAAATGATGGTGGATACCTCTACAAAAATATTTTATTTGAAAAAATATTTACATACAGTATATTTTTGATTTACACAACAAATCAGTTACAAAATAATTTGACTAATTATTTTAACTTTTGTAGTTAACTGATTAAGTTTAAATTACTCTTTAATCTGAATAAAAGACCATAAAATACCTAAAGGGACTTTATCTGAATACAACTGTCTTGCAAAATAACTAGTAAAATGTTCTGCACTGACTGTCATGGGGGGGAAGAGAAAACAGTAGATATTAGAAATGAGTTACTTAAACTATTATGTTTAAAAATGTGTCGTAAATAAATCCTGTGTTGAAGACGGAAATAAGAAATGAATGACTTCCTATATTAAGTTAAAATCCCTTTTGAAAACAGAAGTCTAATATCATCAACGGTAAACATTTTGATAGTGTTTCACAACAAGAATTTGACTGAAGTTTAATCCTTTTATTACCGGAGTCAATATGGGCGTCAACTTCTGACGAATGCGAGGAACTGATGCGCGTAGCACCTTCACAGAGATAGCAAGTGCCGCGTAAACAGAGGGAGCGAGCATAAGCGAGTGCCGGAGGAACGATTGCTCATGTCACCTAAAGCACGCGAGAAAGGCTCTGCCTTTGAGCCCCCAAATGTGTCATTAGGTTTGACATGTTTCCCCCTTACACGCAACTTTGGTAATCACAGTTGCTGTGTAGGAATCATTGCTTGTAAACTACGCTTTAGAATGCTTAGTTTAAGCAAATTTGATGAACGTGATCACGCGTGTTGATCTCAGTGTTGCTCTCGCTCACCGAAAACTGCTAGCTGAATGCGCTGTACTGCGCACGTTGCATGCGTCTGTTCCCTAGCGACAATAACAATCTTGATATCGCCTATCCGTATTCCTCAAAGTTGTTTAGTATTAAATGTTTAGTGATGCTCTGACACAACGCCTATGTGTGCCTTTTTTCATGCACCCCTTACGTCCTTGCTGCAGCAACAAAATTAGGCACCGAAATTCATACGCTGATTTAATACCGATACATACTGGTTACCAAGGTACCGGTGCTATATTGGCACCGGGTTTCGGTACCCAACCCTAATCTACACCCAAGAGAATGATTTTTTCAAGTTTAAGTGAAGTTTCGAGAGAATCACATGCTTATGATTGACTACAGCTGGTCCCGCATCAGCCACACATATCTCGCCAATCAGATGAATACTAACTCACTATATATAACCAGTTTTCCACTTCAGTCATCTTCATCTTGAAGAATCCCCCCCCCATCCCCTTCTCCTTATAGGGCGGGGGCCTCACAGCAAGAGTGCCATTGGTTCGAGCCCTCACTGGGCCAATCACCGTTTCTGTGCAAAGTTTGCATGTTCTCCCTGTGCTTACGTCTCGCGTGGGATTTCCCTGGGTACCCTGGTTTCCTTCCACCGTCCAAAGACATACCATATAAGTAAATTGACTAATCCAAAATGGCATCATAGATAAACTCTTAGTCAGCTATCTCTCATAGCTAGTCTTAACACTTTCAAAAGCAGGGGAGTTCTCGAGGCCTACCTGAGCTTAATCTCCCATCTCGTCCTGCAAATGGGAGGGAGCCCAGGGCTCGAGGATATTCTGAGCTCAGGTCTCTCTCTCGGGACAGCATGCCAAACACACTTTGTTATCAATCATCAGCTAACTGTAAACTCTTGAAAACATTTTTAAAACAGTGCATGTTTGTAATAAAGTAGAGACAGTATGTGTATGAACATTGTAAAGACATTTGAACATCGTGTGTGACTCATTGTTGCAGAAAGGCTTGAATTAACTCCACAACAAATACATCAAATAATCATTGGGAAAATTCTTACTGTAGAATTTCTCACAAGCGTTACGTAAGATTTGCATCCTTCATGTCTTTCACTGAGATGCTTATCTGCAGCAGGAGATGGAGACACACATCTCTGTGGCTCTGACGGGACGTTGGAATGGTGGGTGGGGAGAACCAATTTGCATTAAAGGCACAGGCAACAATAAAACTGCTATAGTTCAAAGCTGAATATTTTAAACTTTTGAAAGCTCTAATAAATAATCTGAAGTGTTTTTTGAGCTGAAACTTTACAGAGACATTCTGGAGACACAAAATACTTCTTTTTAATCTTGAAAAAGCAGTAAAATAATTGCCCTTTAATAATACATTCTCATTAAATATGATACATTTACCTTAATCACAAAAAAAAAAAATTAACTAACATACTAACAAAGAAGTAGGTAGTTAAATAACTCATCATTAGTTTATAATAAAAAAAAAACATCATTTACATGTTAGTACATTTTATTTATGTACTGTATTTTTCTTGGCCAGTTATTTTCCATTATTGTGTTATATATTTTTTTCTCGGCTCGTTTATCTTCTCTGTTCTCTTTTTATTTCTGTCTTCCATCAAGACTGAAGTCATTCACACTGAGATCATTATTCATATTCACAAGATCAGCTTAAAATATCATCTGTAATGAGTCTGTTTACAACTAATAAAGCAGCATGTGCTCCTATTGTCTTATAGTCCAGTTTACTGATAAAACTACATTTTCACTATGGTGAAGGTTACGCGTTTGTGCTCGTGCAAACATTAGTAATTAGAAGTTAATAGAGATAATTCAAGAAAAGCAACCCTGTTTTTTTAATGTATGCTCGCCTTTCATGAAATGCTATGTATACTTGATGAGCCACTTGATTGAAACATGCACTTTTTAAATGAAAACTTCAAGTTAAGCCAAAGAGTGACAATTATGTTTAACGTAACACAATCATGTTAAATGAAAAGTAACCACAATGGCAATAATTTAACATGAATTGTTTATGTAAATTATATTTTTTGGTCTGATTATTTAATTATCTTTAATTGTGTTCTGTGTTCAGAAGTGGTCAATCCTGCAGTTATCGCTTTTGGTAGCGTTGCGTGACGTTATATGTTTGTCTGAACAGCTGTTAACAAAATAAAAAAGTGTTTATATGCATCCAGCCTCCATTTTGTTTTTGTACAGAATATATTGATATTCAGACAAAAACTACAATGATATCTGTTTTTCAGGGGTTTCTGGTGCTGACTGGGTTGTGAATTACAAATCTTTACACATCTGTGCACTGAAGAACTCATCAGTGATAATCAGCTGCACTTATAAATACCCTAATGGACATCAGATCATGAAAGTGTACTGGACCAAAAACCCTGTAAAGGATGTAGAGCCTCCAGATCTGTCTGAGGACCCTGAATACAGTCAGAGGCTTCAGTATCTGGGAGATAAAAAGCAGAACTGCACCATCAGACTGAGTCATGTGACAAAGAAAGTTGAACATGAGTACTGTTTTAGATTTACTACTGATAAAGATGGGAAATGGCTTGGCTCTCCAGGAGTGATTCTCTCTGTCACAGGTGACTCTCCTGAGGTTTCTCTCTTCTTGTGGTCATTATGTAGAATAATAATCAGTGTATGAGAGCAGCACTAGATATAATGTGTGTGTTGTGTTCAGATCTTCAGCTGGAGTCTCCTGAGAGAGTGACAGAGGGAGATTCAGTCCGTCTGACATGTAAAAGCAGCTGTAAACTGACTGACACACCAACATTCATCTGGTACAGAAACTCACACACATTGACTAATATTGGAGATGAACTCAACATCAGCTCAGTCAGAAGAGAAGACGCAGGCAGATATAGATGTGCTGTACATGGACACACACTCACATCACCTGACGTCTATCTCAATGTCACCTGTGAGTCCAGATTTATTTTCATTATATAGTTTTATTATTATTATAGGATTTACACATTTTATTTTTATGTGCTTTAGATCCTCCAAAGAGCGTCTCAGTGTCCATCAGTGGGTCTGCTGTAATAATGTCTGGAGATTCAGTGGCTCTGAGCTGCAGCAGTGACTCAAACCCTCCTGCAGAAATCAACTGGTTTAAAGGAGAAACATCAGTAAGATCTGGAAGAATCTTCAGCATCTCCAAGATCAGCTCTGATGACAGTGGAGAATACAAGTGTAGAGCCAGAAATGACCATGGAGTGAAATACTCTGATCCTGTGACTTTAGATGTTCAGTGTGAGTAAATGATGGTTCAGTAACTGATATATTAAATCCTCTAAGTCTGGATTTTAATGCCATGTTTGATGTAATTGATATGAGTGTTTTTTTAGTTTTTTTTTTTTTTTCTGTTTCAGACGCACCCAAGAACATCTCAGTGTCCATCAGTGGATCTGCTGTGATAATGTCTGGAGATTCAGTGACTCTGAGCTGCAGCAGTGACTCAAACCCTCCAGCAGATTTTAGCTGGTTTAAAGGAGAAACATCTGTAAGATCTGGAAGAATCTTCAGCATCTCAAATATCAGCTCTGATGACAGTGGAGAATACAAGTGTAGAGCCAGAAATGAACATGGAGAGAAAAACTCTGATCCTGTGACTTTAGATGTCCAGTGTGAGTTTTTGATTATTCAATTACTGAAACATTACCTCCTATAAATATTAATGTTGTGGATGTTATTAAGTAGATATGAGTGTTTTTTCTTTCTAGACCCACCCAAGAGCATCTCAGTGTCCGTCACTGATTCTGGTCAGCTTTTTTCTGATTCAGTGAGTCTGATGTGCATCAGTGACTCAAACTCTCCTGCTCTGAACTTCAGCTGGTTTAAGGAGAATCAAAGCTCAGCTGTTGGATCTGGACAGAGTTTCAGTGCAGTACAGAGTGGACGCTTCTACTGTGAGGCTCACAATCCACATGGAGCTCAGAGATCAGACGCCGTCACTGTCACTGGTGAAGCTTTTATCATCACACTCCTGTAACTTCATCAGTCTGGAGAGTTAATCATGATCTGCTTCATCTTTCAGTTCATCAGCATGCTGAGAGAAACATCATCATCATCACAGCGACATCTGGAGGATTATTCATCTTCATCATCATCCTGTGTTTAATGTGAGATCAATAAAATCACATTTTTTTACAGTTAAAAAAAAATTATTGCTGTATTTAGTGTATTATAAGAGTGATTCATGTCTGTTAATGTGTGTTATTACAACAGAAAGAAACAAAGGAGTGGTGAATCTGAAGGTCTCTCAGTGACGCAGGTACAGTTAATCATGCAGATACAACCTTACAGCGGAAAATCAGACAAACTCATGTTTTTCTTTGTGTTATTCAAATTTCTGGTATATTTACAATTTTAACTTTAAAGTCATCAGCATATCTACATCACATCTGCAGTACGATTCAGTGAGAAAAATCCAGATGCTTTGTATTAAAGGCTCTTATTTTGTTGTGTTTCAGAATGATCTGTATTCTGCTCCTGGATCAGCGGGTGATGCTCTGTATGCCAGTGTAAATCCCAAAAGAGGAAGAGCTGCTGAATGCAGAGATGCTGAGGAGATCCAGTACTCCACTGTCCGATATCACAGAGACACACAGATGAAGAGAGAGGAAGAAGAGGAGCAGCGTCAGTGTGACGACACACCAGTTCAGCAGCCTGATCAAGACCACAGGTGAGGAGAAACTGCTGGACCATCAACAACCGCACTAAATCCCCATGTTGATTCTAGAACATCATTCCTGTTCTAAATTATAATCCAAACCTAATCCCTTTCCCTAAACCTAACCCTAACTGTAAAGTATTTTCCATTATCAGAGTCAATTAATACAGTGTTTCTCTGTTAGGTTTGTATTCAGTGAGCATATCTGTAATGTATTGAGGTCCTAGGCCATTGAGTGATGTATAAACTATTTATAGATAGTAATACTTTAAACTCTATTCTGAATGTAACTGGGAGCCAGTGTAGAGACCTGAGGACAGGTGTGATGAGCTCTGATTTCCTGCTTCTGGTCAGAATCCTGGACGCAGCTTTCTGGATGAGCTGCAACTGTCTGACTATTTATTTGGGGAAGCCTGTGAGGAGGCCGTTACAGTAATCCACCATACTGCTGATAAAACCATGAACAAGTTTCTCACTGGAAACAAAGCATCTAATATGTGCATGTTTTAAAGATGATAGTATGCTGATTTAGACTACTGAACCTTAGATCTGACTCCAAGATCAACCAAGACTCTTGACCTTATTTTTTGTTGTTTGACCTCTAAGAGTCGAAGTACACATTCACCTTGAGAATCTCGTCTCCGTTCCCAAAACGCAATGACTGTTATCGCTGTCCTTATGGGATGTGTCTGCCACAAGTCCACTGAGGAGCTGATCTGAAGACCTGTGGTCATTCAGACATTTACAAGGAGTGTGTGTGCCATTTAGGTTAAGTTGAATGACACATACAGTTGATGGATAATATTGTTGTGTTGTTTTTGTCTTGTCTTTTCAGGCGATCAAATGCTGAAAGAGTGGAAGACTCAGTGATCTACAGCAGCGTCAGATGAGAGATCCACTCACACAGATATCATTAGAGAACACAGATTTATTGAATCAATGATTATTGGAGAATCATTTAGCTTTAATCTGTTGTTAAACTATAACTATGCTTCTGTCCAGCTGTTTTATTTGTTTAATTTTTGTAATCTAGTATATAAATGCTTAATGCAAACACACGGATGCAAATAACTTGTATTGTCGGCTGATTAGGTATAATCATTAAGGCTGAGCATGTAAATTAACTCGTTTTTTTCTCTTAAACCTTTAGTAAGAAAATAACTGTCATTGTGTATAATTATGATTAATTGTGCTGGACTGATTTAATCTCTTTTTTTACTTTGTTTTATGTTTAGGTTTATGTTTAAGCTGTTTTAATAAAAGTTATTTTAATCTACTTCTTAATTGTTTTGTTGTTTATTGTTCAGAGATCAAATGTAAATCATTGAGCTCTACCAGATGAGTTTAGTGCTGACCAAATTTGCTCATTTGACCAAAATGACAAGTACCAAAGAAAATCTGCACTCAATAAATTATTAATCACAAAGAAGAGAAAAAAAAACAGTTTTTGTTCAGGGGAGTAAGATTTTTGATCTTCTTTTAACAGTTTGGGAACAGTTTGTGCAGATTTACCAGAGGCCACTGAGTATGATTTTTTATGATATTAAATTTCTTTTGTGGGGCGAAGCAGTGGCGCAGTAGGTAGTGCTGTCGCCTCACAGCAAGAAGGTCGCTGGTTCGATGCTCGGTTTAGTTGGCGTTTCTGTGTGGAGTTTGCATGTTTTCCCTGCGTTCGCGTGGGTTTCCTCCAGGTACTCCGGTTTCCCCCACAGTCCAAACACATGCAGTACAGGTGAATTGAGTAGGCTAAATTGTCCATAGTGTGTTTGTGTGTAAATGTGTGGATGTTTCTCAGAGATGGGTTGCGGCTGGAAGGGCATCCGCTGCGTAAAAATGTGCTGGATAAGTTGGCGGTTCATTCTGCTGTGGCGACCCCGGATTAATAAAGGGACTAAGCTGACAAGAAAATAAATGATGAATGAAATTTCTCTTGCGTGTCCTCTTCTCCTGTGAAGGAGATTATCCACTAGAGGGCGCCATATACACTTCAGCCGACCAGGCCAGCTTGGGGCGCACTCACATTAGGTACAGTTGCCTCTCCCTCCCCTCTTCATCTCAGACTGCACTCACATTGCATTTTTACCTACCGGACCTGAGCACGCTTACATCATCGATGATTCAACTATTCAGTTTAACAGGAAGAGAAGCGCTCTCGCTCAGCACAGTGGACATTGCATTAGTCATATCGTTTTGTATTATTGTTAGTCATGTGGAATGCAGTGACACGCAGTCAAACACTTTGCTGAACAGATCCACCACTTTTGATGCTTATAAACATAAAAGTCCTCGTGCTGCAGGAATTAGCAAGTTTGCTAAAGGTGCAGCTGACGTGCAGTGAGGGGTTTGCGTCTTTAATAAACTATGACAGTTTTGTGTTCATTGAAAAATTAAGAATGATTAATAAATCTATATGTAGGAATGCTGGGTCTTCAGTTTCAGGCTCAGGCATGCTTTGCACTCACACTACAGTGAGCCCAAATAAATTGTGCTCTGGCACACCTCTTCCAACCAGGCCAGGACCGGCCAACTAAACCACACCTGAGCCTAATTCAGAGCACTCACACTTCTCAAACAAATTGAGAAACGCACCTGGGCCCAGTTTGGATAGCATAGTGTGAGTGCGCCCTTACTGTCGACTGACTGACACACCCACTTCCCAAACACAAAAGATAGTGTCTTAAAAAGCAATCCAACCCAAAAGCTATTTAGAAAAAGAAAGGTCATCACGGCTGTGTGATTACACCACATTTTCAGCATGTTGTTTATCTATTTATTTTGTATGTTTTAGCTTTATCTGGTTTCTGGAACCATTCTTGCCAGACAAAACCTTAATCATCATGGTCAATGCCACTTTGTGTTCCAAGTCTGTGGACGTATGCAGCAAGCTACTAAGCAAACTGGTAACACTGGAAAAGCCGTCCATATGGGGGTAAGTAGTCAGCTGGTAGCGTGAAAAGAAACAGAGGCTGTCAGCGGGGTCAAGCTAACTTATAGTGTTCATTTTAAAGATGAAATGCAGCCAGACGTACCTCTGGGTACATAATTTGCACTCTCCAGAAATGTAGACATGGGTACACATCCACAATAAGCCTATGCTGACATTAATGGCTAAATGAGGGATGTTTAGAGAAGCCATCAAAAAGTCTGGTGATATTTGTGCTTCTCATCTAAATTAAATACATCACAACTGATAATGCTTCAGTAAATGTGTGTAGCTATTCATTCTGTGTATAGCTGATTTTACTTCCTCAAGAGGCCATTTATCTAAATCATTTTGTATTTGGGCAAAAAGTTATGATCTAGTAGCATTTGTTCAAATTTTCTTTTTCTTTTTTTTTCTAAAAAGTCAAGGGTTAAGAGTCCAAGTAAAAACTAACCACATTTCCATTGTCAGGTCTAAAGTGAGTGAAGTACACTTAATAGTGCAGACTACACTAGTGGACCATAATTCAAATGAACAGTTTCCCAGATTTAGGTTAGATTAGGGATTTCCTGGAATGTTCTATTACTTTTGTAAGGCAAATGCGGAATTAGAAGTATGAATTAAACAGGCATTACATGCATTTAAAGTGCTACAATGCCAACATCACCCTATTTTGAGGAAAACTGTAAAAAACAATCTCCCTCTAAAGAAACTTGAAGTGAACATATTTCTAGCATATAGATTTTTATTTTACTTTTTTGATACAATTTCGATGCAATTGTTATTATTGCAAAAAAATAGCAGCCTGTATTGAATATCAATATTGTGTTGGTATTGAATTTAGAAATTCCAGTATCTTGACAACACTACACCTTAGTTAATCACTCTGTGCAAATGAACATGTCTGTAGCTTTGTATCACATTGGACTCACACTATAAAATAAATCTTATTTTCAGATTTGAATAAATGCAAAAAATTACATTTTCAAAAAACAAACAGAAACAGCCAATCAGGAGGAGATCGGAGGCTCAAGATGTATGATATGGCTCATAAAAGACTAGTAAATGAGAAGTGGGTTATGTATCAATGTTATTTTCCTTTTTGGTGTTACAAACACAAAGCTTCACAATTTATTGTTAATATAATGTCAATTCAAAAACCCTTTATTTATTATTAAACCAGTTATAATCCTATTATTAAGATTAGAGTAGATCACCTTTTGAAAATGGACCAATCCTGAACATCCCACACAAATGAAGATGACATTTTAGAGCTAATGTGACCTCTGGTTACAACTTTTCCTCTTGAGTCTGACCAGCAGATGTCTAGTGGTGTTTAGAAAAGATTTAATTCATTCAGAATATGTTTTTATCATGTATTGCAAAGATAATGCTGTAAAATGCTGAGTTAGTGAATCTGACCAGAAGCAGTGATTGAAACGGCCCAGTTCTTTGCAAGTTATATTGTTTTTTTTTGTTTTTGTTTTTTTCTCCAGGATGTATTTTGATTACATGATTTCTCTTGCATTTTTAATGTCTCTGGGATCATTTTAGATCATATGCCTCTCAGTTCTTTTTATTAGGCAAGGCTTGTATGAGTGAATGGTGTCATATATTGAAAGTCCAGCAGGAGGCGCCAGACAGACTGAAGAACAACAACTAACTCTTATAAGCAAGTTTTTGGCAAAATGTCAGACCAACCAATAGTTAACAATGGTTGTTAACTACCTAAACACACGTATACTGAAGATTAAGTAGACTTGGTGTATTTACTAAATGACTTTAATTGTTGTTATTTTCTTAAAAACACCATTTTGCAGTGAGAAATGGTGTTTTTGTGTTTCCCAGACTTTTAGAAGTAGTTCACATTAGTAAGACTGGCTGGACAATAACACCGTTCACAAAGAAATAATTAATTTTGGAAAGTTTCATATATGTCGTGTTGTTCACACAAGAAACTATTTCTGCCACTGTTAAAGTAAGTGTGTTAACCACAAAATTACGTCAAGTGTTGAAGGTAAAGTGTTTCTGTTCACGCACTCAGTCCATCAGTCGCTGTTGATCGGCTGCTCTTCAACACGGTAAGACAAACACACTGGTATTTTACTGATGATTAGTGTAGATGAAGCCCATATAACACATGATTTGTGACATGAGAAATATCTTGTGTTGATCTCAGTCATCAGTTGATTTACACACACTGATGTTGTGCATTAATAATCTGCAGATGTGTTAGTTGACTAATGATGGCTTTCGGAAATGCACCCCTGGATGATACTTTTATTCTTTAGTCTAGAGCGCAGTGTTCATTTCTGTCAAAAAATATCTGAAATACTGATTCATCTTACCCCAGTACACGTTTCCACTGTGTAATGGTCCATCCCAGATGCATCTGAGCCCAGAGAAGTTGACGGCACTTGTTCAGATCAACAGAAAGAGGCTGCAGTGAGAGGCGGAGCCAGAAATCACCCATCCTGAGCTGTGTGGGCGGAGCCACAGGTGACTGACAGGGATCATCAGTGATGAGTCAGTGAATTGCTTTATTGCCTAAAAGTGTTTAATATTTCCAGCTTCTGTTATTCTGTCTTCTGTGTTCCTGTAAGTGATCAGTTTTATTAGTGACGGTCTCATATGTGTTTGTGCAAACCCTCACTCCACCAGCAGAGGTCTTCATCTCCTGATCCTGATAGAAATGTTTATGTGGTTTTATCTTGTATTTGTCACACTTCAAAGATGACGAAGGAACCCAAGTGCAAGTGACAGTTTATTAATACGCACAAAAATAACACAGAGAGACTGGGTGGCTGGAAGTCGAAGGTCATTAGAAGCAATAATCACAGTCAACAGAGTGAATCAAAAGTTCATCAGGAAGAACATCAATCTCCGTCAACAGAGCGTATCAAAAGTTCATCGGGGAGCACTCCAATCTCCGTCAACAGAGCGAATCAAAAGATCATCGGAGGAGAAACTTCAACCAGCACACTAACCAGCGAACTCAACGGGGAGAGCCTGACAAAGGACACAGAGACAAGTGAGGACAACGAACTGACAAGGTGAGACAGGAACGCTGAACATTTATAGCCACAGTAAATGCGCTACACCTGGAGCGCAATAATCAGCTGAGCGGTGCTAGGCGACTGATGACCATGATCATGTGACCGCCCAGCTGATAACATGAAAACAACAACAACACCGACAGCCACGCGACTCACACAAACACAGAGACAAACGCAAACACACACCGCAAACACAAATAAACAAATCGCACCACGCAGACACATCATAGAAGAGCAGATAGATCCACAACCGTGACAGTATTGTGCTGGATGTTATATGAACAAGTTCTCTTGTATTTTTTTTTTTTTTTTCTGTAAGAGTATCAGTGATTTAAACGCCACTGGTCATGATTTTATTTGAATGTTGTGTAATGAGTATCTCTGTAATGTATTATACCAGTACTTTGCCAGAGTTTTACAGCTTTTACCATGCCAATAAAGCCACCTGAGTAAGAATAATTGTTGTTGTCGGCCTTCTGACATTCACACAATGATTCTGCATGTGAAAGTCATATTTAAAGTGTATCTTCTATACATTATTCTGCACATTAGTAAACACACTGATCAGCCAATGCCATCACTGCTGGACTGGAGACTCCACCCCCTTTCTGTCACATGACACAAATTAATTACAGTAAGTTGTGCAATTCCTGAATCTACCAGCAGAGGTCTCCATCTCCTGCTGCTGATACTGGAGAAACACTGATGTGCATCAACTGAAGACCAACTTCTATCCTTTTCTGTCTGCAGAAACACCAATAAGTGTGAAATAGACTTAAATAAATTAAATAAACTTAAGTAAAACAAATAAAGTAAAAACACATTCATCTTTAGTCACTGGTAGGGGTGTTTTTTGCTGATGGAGGAACACTGATAGTTCCGCAACTGTGTTTAAAAACAGTGTTAGCCACAGAAAGTCTGTTGGTTTAAAGAAGAAGTGCATCTCTTTACACAGTCAGTCCATCAGTCACTGTTGATCGGCTGCTCTTCAACACGGTAAGACAAACACACTGGTATTTGACTGATGATTAGTGTAGATGAAGCTCATATAACACATGATTTCTGACATGAGAAATATCTTGTGTTGATCTCAGTCATCAGTTGATTTACGGTAACACTTTACAATAACAGTACATGAATAATGATGCATTAATATGTAAACGAAACCTTACTTTATTATGAATTGATGATGAGTTAATCATGAACTAAATATAACTACAGCCAGTAGTCACAAGAGTAAATAACGGCTACCTTAATCTCATGTTAGTACATGTTGTTAATTAATTTATTAATATTTAGGTTTAAACTAAATGTAACTATAATGAACTCGAGCTGTTAATGTATATATATGTATGTATAATGTATACTGAGAATTAGTTGGCAAGTAGAGGCAATGTCACTTAAATTCAACAAACGTATAATAAAGTAATGCTTAGTTTACTTATTAATATCTCATTATTCATGAACTGTTATTCTAAAGTGTCACCTGATTAACACACACTGATGTTGTGCATTAATAATCTGCAGATGTGTAAAGATCTTCCTAACACTAAGAGCTGTTTAGGGTGATGTACATTTACTGTTGATGAGTGTAGAAGTGATGATTAATGCTGGATTCTAGATAGATTTGATGCTGATGTGGCTCAGAATGGCTCCTGCTCTTCATCTGATCTTTCTGCTCATCATTCACAGTGAGTCAATCTTACATTCACATCACTGCTTTATTTCTCTGCATTTACACACACCACACAATCAGACATTATCAGCCATTTTCTAATGATCTGCTGATCATCTTCTCTCTGATATAGGAAGTTAGGCTGAAGAGAGTCTTTAGTTAAAGTGTCATGAAACCCTCCAGTTTTAGCAGTTTTTTCACACCACTGGTTTCAGCTGTGATGCACTGAAGTGCTGACACAGGTCACACTTTATTTTAATGGTCTGTTTGTTGAATGTAAGTTACATTGCATCTACATGCCAACTAAGGCCCCGTTTACACTATTGCGTTTTAGTTTTAAAACGGCGTTTTAGAATGAAAACGATCCGCGTCCACACTCGCGTTTTACCCAGCGTTTCTGAACTGCTCTCCGTCCACACCAAAACGCTGAAAACGCACATCACGTGACCACACACACACTCTTTGGCAATCGCTGGAGCCCATCTACCCAGATGAGAGCTCTGCTAGTCGGACTTCTCATCAAGCATCTCCCGCTGGATCTAATCTCACTATTAAACGGGATATTTCATTCATGTTGTTGTCTTTATCTAACGACATATTCCCTGACTTTGGTCATTGGAATCTATTACTTGTTCTCAGGTAACGTGTTTTGGCTGAGCGCAAAGATAAGTTAATGATTAAACCACGTAGCCTACATTCTGTATATTGACTGATCGCTTGCCTTTATTTCCTGTAATGTATAAACTTATTGTATGTTATACTTTTATAATGGCCATTATCGATTATTAAAACTGGTATTCAGCAAAAGAGAGGGTGTGTTTCGTATTTTCATTGAAATTGAAAGGAGGCAGTGTTGTTATCGGCTCCGTTTTGTTATAAATATCCACACAGTGAAGATGACGCTCATGCAGCACGACACCTCAACATTTCTGCTGTCTGTTTGTTAATATTAAAATAAAAATAGGCAGTTTCTTATATCAAGTTTACATTTTATTGTTGAGAAAGTGAAACAACGTAGCCAGGGTGATGTGAATGAAGTTATAAAGTACACTGTTCCCTGTGAAGATTGACGCGTGTCCTCGGTATGTTTTCCATATCAAACTGAGAAGAAGAGATGCAGCCTTGATCAAACTTGCGAAGTCTGAACTTACACGGAGAAGATGCGGGACTGAACTGTGTGTGGGCTACTTAATATTGAGGAAAAGCCCCTATCAGAGAGGCGAATGTCTGCAGCCCCGCCTCCGTTGTCAGATGTCTCCGTCTTTCCCCATCCACACTGAGACGGAGCAGCAGCGTTTTAGAATGAAAACGGCCTCTCCAGCGTTTTCGAAACGCTCCGTTTTCGGCGCTCAAGAACTCCGGCATAGTGTGGACGGATGGCGTAACCGTAGCAAAACTTATGCGTTTTCAAACTAAAACGCATTAGTGTAAACGGGGCCTAATTCTCATTAGATTATAAGTAGACTGTTAGATTGGGGTTAGTGTAAGCAATGTACTTGCAAAGTTTCATATAGTCAGTTAAATGTCTTTTGAAGGAGCAGAATCAACATATTAAGCAGACAGTCTACTAATACTCAAATAAACCATCCAAATAAAGTGTTACCCTGAAAAAAATATCCATCTGAATAGGGAAATTCACAGAATTTTTTTTTGATGAACTTTACTACGGTAACACTTTATTTTTGATGGTTTATGAGCTACACACTGAAATCATTATTCATATTCACAAGATCAGCTTAAAATATCATCTGTAATGAGTCCCTGTTTACAACTAGTAAAACAGCATGTACTAGTGTCGTATAGTCCAGTTTACTAATAAAACTACATTTGAATCATGCTTATTTCTGTTTCAGGGGTGTCTAGTGCTGGTTGGGGTGTGAATTACAGTACTTCACACATCTGTGCTCTACAAGACTCAACAGTAATAATGAACTGCACCTTTACACACCCTGATGGATTGCAGATCATGAGAGCCTTCTGGCACAAAGATCAGGGAATACAAGTTGTAGAGCCTCCAGATCTGTCTGTGGACTCTGAATACAGTCAGAGGCTTCAGTATCTGGGAGATAAACAGCAGAACCACACAGTCAGACTGAGTCATGTGACAAAGAAAGATGAACACGAGTATTATTTCAGATTCATTACTAATGTAACACATGAAAAATGGACTGGTAGACCAGGAGTGATTCTCTCTGTCACAGGTGACTCTCCTGAGGTTTCTCTCTTCTTGTGGTCATTATGTAGAATAATAATCAGTGTATGAGAGCAGCACTAGATATAATGTGTGTGTTGTGTTCAGATCTTCAGCTGGAGTCTCCTGAGAGAGTGACAGAGGGAGATTCAGTCCGTCTGACATGTAGAAGCAGCTGTAATCTGACTGACACACCAACATTCATCTGGTACAGAAACTCACACACATTGACTAATATTGGAGATGAACTCAACATCAGGTCAGTCAGTAGAACAGAAGCAGGACACTACAGCTGTGGTGTGCAGGGACAAACGTACATCTCTCCTGCTGTTTATCTCGATGTCACATGTAAGTTTTTATCTTTTTTACCTTTTAGTGTTTACCTGTTTAAAACATACAGACTTACAATAAATATGAAAGTAGTCGAGCTGTAAAAGCTAAAATACTCGCAACTTTACTTTCGCAATAGTGCTACCAATTGGTGTGAAAGACGTGGTGTTGTGAATGCTTGTGAGTGTCATCACCTCAGTTTTGTCATTTTAAATGTGACCTTGTTTGAGATGTTTTTATGACAACTTGACATTAGCAAGATAACATAACGTCATAAATCAATCATAAACATTATTGCCATGAGGCCATTATAACTGTCATCAATATTTTCACAACACTTTACTATTGGAACTAAATGAATTTGTCATTAAAAGTTCTCAGTGAAAGTAACAATACCCTGTCAAATAAGTTTATAACAGCATCATCAAAGGGATTGTTCACCAAAATTTGAAAATTCATTTATTTATTATTTACCAATTGTTAAAGTTACATTTAAAGCTCGGAAATCGCACTTAAAACACATTGCAAATGCTTATTACAATTGTTAACCTTAAAGAAAGAGTAAAATCCTCCAAATATTCTCTTCATTTACTGATCATACACTCAATAAGCATTTTTTTCCTATTTTAAAAAAAAAAAAATATATATATAAATATATATATAAAAAATATATATATAAATATATATATAAAAATATATATATATATAAAGATATATAAAAGCAAAAGACTGCCCCTTTAATATGCTGTATTTGGTACACATTTTAACTGATTTTATATTTAATTTTAAATCTTGTTTCTCCTGCAGATGCTCCAGATACTCCTGTGATCTTCCTCAGTGGATCTGCTATAATAAAGGAGGGAGATTCAGTGACTCTGATGTGCATCAGTAACTCAAACCCTACTGCGCTGAACTTCAGCTGGTTTGAGGAGAATCAAAGCTCAGCTGTTGGATCTGGACAGAGTTTCAGTGCAGTACAGAGTGGACGCTTCTACTGTGAGGCTCACAATCCACATGGAGCTCAGAGATCAGACGCCGTCACTGTCACTGGTGAAGCTTTTATCATCACACTCCTGTAACTTCATCAGTCTGGAGAGTTAATCATGATCTGCTTTATCTTTCAGTTCAGCAAGGCGCTGGGAAAAACATCATCATCATCACAGCAACATCTGGAGGATTATTAGTCATCATCTTCATTATCCTGTTTGCAATGTGAGCACATCATATAAAACTGCAATAATAACTTGTATAGTACTTTATTTACCTTAGATTTAAGTTAAATACATTTTCTTTTCTTTTGACAGTGTTTTTAAAAGGAAGAGCAGAAGATCAGCAGTGAAAGAGTCTGTGGTGAGATGATCTTCATTATTAACTGTGTTTACCTGCATGTTTCCTACAGCAGTGATGATCGTACAGAGATATTAAGAGTGCAGAGTAAAAACTGATTTACATTGAGCTCCTCAATCATTAATCCAGTTCAGTCTGGTTCAGGTACCATTTTCATGTCCTTGGCTGCTTTGTTTAAATCGCAAACCATTTATGCACCCATCAGTGTGCTGGTTTGAAAAGGAGGTGTGTTAAGGCGCATTATTGACATGTTGCTATTTTGAGGAAAATGAAATAAACCAAACCAATCACTGACTAAAAGCTGCTCTACAGTTAATGGTGCGGTTTGCTTTTATTTAAAGGGCACGTTAGAGATACGCAGGTCCAAAATGTTTCTTATTACACACAGAGGGATGCACAGCAGCACACAAACATCTTCAAATGTGAAAAATGAAAGGATTAAAATGCAAAAAAATATTATTGTCTACCTCCTACCACACATACTTTACCTCAGGGGGCTTTAGTGAATCCGACTCATTCTGTAGATGGTCTTTAACGTTGACTGTGTAGTGAAGTACTCGGTTTTTCTGCCAACAAAATCCACCAGTGTAAATAGCAAATCTGTCATGGGGTAACCACAGCTTGCTCCTAAAGTGAATGGCAGATGAGACTCCAACTGGCTTAATGCAATTTACGTCCAACAACCCTTTTTTTTACATCCAACAACCCCATTCACTGTGTGCACTAATTGTTTATCCTGTCCTTAAAATGAAGAGATCCTGTGTCGTGCACTTTAGACCACAAGTTTAGATGATTAAAATAGAGCCACAATGTCCTTCTCTCTGTGCAGATCTCAGACACATATGCAGGTCTGAATCTCCAGTCTGCGACCTCTAACCTGTACAACACACTCACAGTAAGTGAAAGTCAAAGTCAGGCAATGATCACTGATGATCAGATGATTGATGATCTCTCGCTGTCTTTCACACAGAGCGTTCACCACAGACCTGCTGAAAACTCCTGCTCCACTCTTGATCCTCAGAGCTCTTCTGAACATCACAATCCACCAGTAAGAGACAATATCAGCCATAAACCCTCTCAGCAGCAGTTTGATTATTGGATGAGCCTCGTCAAAGAGTTTAATGTGGTTGAGCTTCAGTCTTTCTTCATCTTATTGTCTGTTCAGATCAACAGGAGGAGGCTGCAGTGAGAGGCGGAGCCAGAAATCACCAATCCTGAGCTGTGTGGGCGGAGCCACGGGTGATCATCAGTGATAAGTCAGTGAATTGCTTTATAGTCTTAAAGTGTTTAATATTTCCTGCTTTTGTTATTCTGTCTTCTGTGTGCCTGTAAGTGATCAGTTTCATTAGTGACGGTCTCATATGTGTTTGTGCAAAACCCTCACTCCACCAGCAGAGGACTCCATCTCCTGATACTGATAGAAATGTTTATGTGGTTTTATCTTGTATTGAGCTTGAAGTTTTATAAACATGCTCTCTTATTTTTTTTTTTTCTGTATAGAGTTTCAGTGACTTAAACACCTCTGGTCATGATTTTATTTTTGATTTCTTTGTAATGTGTATCTCTGTATTGTATTGCTATCAGTGCTTTGCCACAGCATTTAATCGTTTACCATGCTAATAAAGCCACCTAAGTATGAATAACTGACGTTGTCGGCCTCCTGACATTCATAAAGTGATTAAACTGTTAAACTCATCTGAGATTTTGCATGTGAAAGTCATATTTAAAGTGCATCTTTTATACATTATTCTGAACATTAGTAAACACACTGATCAGCCAATGCCTTCACTGCTGGACTGGAGACTCCACCCCCTTTCTGTCACATGACACAAATGAATTCCTGTAAGTTGTGCAAAGCCTGAATCTACCAGCAGAGGTCTCCATCTCCTGCTGCTGATACTGGAGAAACACTGATGTGCATCAACTGAAGATCAACTTTTATCCTTTTATTTCTGCAGAAATGTTAATAAGTGTAAAATAGAGAGTCTCGCTTCAGTTCTGCAGTCTTTAAATTAACTTCAAGTAAAAATGCTTTTCTTTAGTCACTGGTAGGGTTTTTGCTGAGAGAGGAACACTGATAGTTCTGCAATTATGTGTAAATTAGTGTTAGCCACAGAAAGTCTGTGTGTTTAAAGAAGAAGTGCATCTCTTTACACAGTCCGTCCATCAGTCGCTGTTGATCGGCTGCTCTTCAACACGGTAAGACAAACACACGGGTATTTGCCTGATGATTAGTGTAGATGAAGCTCATATAACACATGATTTGTGACATGAGAAATATCTTGTGTTGATCTCAGTCATCAGTTGATTTACACACACTGATGTTGTGCATTAATAATCTGCAGATGTGTAAAGATCTTCCTAACACTAAGAGCTGTTTAGGGTGATGTACATTTACTGTTGATGAGTGTAGAAGTGATGATTAATGCTGGATTCTAGATAGATTTGATGCTGATGTGGCTCAGAATGGCTCCTGCTCTTCATCTGATCTTTCTGCTCATCATTCACAGTGAGTCAATCTTACATTCACATCACTGCTTTATTCCTCTGCATTTACACACACCACACAATCAGACATTATCAGCCATTTTCTAATGATCTGCTGATCATCTTCTCTCTGATATAGGAAGTTAGGCTGTGCTGGAGAATCTGTTTTCTCAGTAGAGAGGCTTTAGTTAAAGTGTCATGAAACCCTCCAGTTTTAGCAGTTTTTCACACCACTGGTTTCAGCTGTGATGCACTGAAGTGCTGACACAAGTCACACTTTATTTTAATGATCTGTTTGTTGAATTTAAGTTACATTGCATCTACATGCCAACTACTTCTCATTAGATTATATGTGGACTGTTAGATTGGGGTTAGTGTAAGTCTGGGGGGGCGCCAGAGCATGTCAGGGGAGGCGCGGGAAAAAATATTATATAATAAAAATATAATTATTAAGTTTAATTATTATATGTATTTTTTATTATATTTAAACGTTTTAATTAAACAAAGCAAAAAAAATAATACGTCAAAAATAAGAAAACCTTTTTTTACCCAGAAGGCCATAGCTGTGAATTCGCTTCTGTTTGGCAAGCCCGCCAATACAGGTATATGCCTGCTAATACAATGGATCGGTTTCTGAGACCCCCCCGATTCAAAGCCTTCAAGTTCAGGGCTTAAACCCAAAAGACGAGGATATGATGATCAGTATTTCAGTTTAGGATTTACGTGGACAGGACCAGCTGATGATCCACGACCTTTATGTGTGGTTTGTCAAGATATTTTGGCTAATGATAGCATGAGACCCGCTAAACTTCGACTGTTTTGACTGGGATGGACAGTTCTTGGATCTGTTCTATTCATATTGAACAATCATCCTAGTTTTAAAAATGTTATATTAAAATACTTGTTATTACTCTTTAAATAATTGCACTTTCATGCAAATGATGATAAAAGTGAGTTAACAGTCTGACATCTGTCTGTGTCTTTATATATACTGTGTATATATATATATATGTGTGTGTGTGTGTGTGTGTGTGTGTGTGTGTGTGTGTGTTTGGGAGGAGGGGGGCGCCAATGGATAAGTTGTGTCAAAAGGGAGGCCCACTGTCTTAGACTTTGAAAAACCCTGGTGTAAGTTAACATGTACCTGCAAAGTTCTTTATAGTCAGTTAAATGTCTGTTGAGGGAGCAGTATCAGTAGATATTAAGCAGTCTACTATTGCTTAACTGGACCATCAAAATATAATGTTACCCTGACACAAATATCCATCTGAAGATGGAAATTCACTGAATTTCTTTTCATGAACTTTACCACATTAACACTTTATTTTGATGATCCATTTGACTATTAGTAGACTGTGTGCTTAAAGTCTGCTCATACTGCTCCTTCAACAGACATTTAACTGACTATATGAAACTCTGCCGGTACATTTCAGCTCACCCCAACCCTAACAGTGGACTTATAATCTACGAAATGAGAATTAGTTGGCATGTAGATGCAATGCAACTTAAATTCAACAAACTGACCATCAAAATAAAGTGTGTCCTGTACTACTGACCTACAAACACAAAAATAATGCTTCAGCTCACCACATAATTGTATGCAACATAAACATAATTTTGGAGATGTAAAATCAACAATATTTAGAACAGAACAATTTACAGTAACAAATAATAATGTACGAACATGTAAACTACATTTGACTTCATTATGGACTAATGATGAGTTAAAGCGTGTGGTAATATCATGAGTTTTCATTATTGGCTGATTTAAACTTTAATATTCTTTCTCATTCAGCAGGATTTATTTACCGTAATCTGGAGTGTTCATTAATTAACAAACATACTAACAAGTTTTTCATTTATTATTCATCACACTATTAGTTGATAATAAAGAAACATGCTATTAAATGCAGTACATTATTATTTATTAACTTTTTTTGCCCTGATATTTTCCATTATTGTTTTTTCTCAGCTCTCTCTCTCTCTCTCTCTCTCTCTCTCTCTGTTTATTTCTGTCCTCCATCAAGACTGAAGTCATTCACACTGAGATCATTATTATTTATATTCACAAGATCAGCTTAAAATATCATCTGTAATGAGTCCCTGTTTGCAATATTGAAAACCGAGTTCCTAGTGTCTTATAGTCCAGTTTACTGATAAAACTACATGTTAATCATGATTATTTCTGTGTTTAAGGGGTTACTGCTGCTGAATGGGGTATGAAATACAATGCTACAGAAATATGTGCACTACAGAACTCATCAGTGACAATCAGCTGCAATTTTACACACCCTGATGGATTGCAGATCAAGAGAGCCTTCTGGAACAAAAACGAGGTAAAACATGATGGAGAGCTTGCAGATCTGTCTGAGGACCCTGAATACAGTCAGAGGCTTCAGTATCTGGGAGATAAACAGCACAACCGCACTGTCAGACTGAGTCATGTGACAAAGAAAGATGAACATGACTATTATTTCAGAATCATTACTGATGTAACAAAGGAAAAATGGATTGGCATTCCAGGAGTGCGTCTCTCTGTCACAGGTGACTCTCCTGAGGTTTCTCTCTTCTTGTGGTCATTATGTAGAATAATAATCAGTGTATGAGAGCAGCACTAGATATAATGTGTGTGTTGTGTTCAGATCTTCAGCTGAAGTCTCCTGGGAGTGTAAAAGAGCGAGATTCAGTCCGTCTGACATGTAGAAGCAGCTGTGAACTGACTGACACACCAACATTCATCTGGTACAGAAACTCACACACATTGACTAATATTGGAGATGAACTCAACATCAGTCCAGTCAGTAGAACAGACGCAGGACACTACAGCTGTGGTGTGCAGGGACAAACCTACATCTCTTCTGCTGTTTATCTCAATGTCACATGTAAGTTTTCATCTTTTTTACCTTTTAGTGTTTACCTGTTTAAAACATTCAGAATTAATACACATGAAAGTAGTCGAGCTGTAAAAGCTAAAATACTCACTTTCACAATAGTGCTACCCATTGGTGTGAAAAAGTGGTGTTGTGAATGCTTGTGAGTGTCATCACCTCAGTTTTGTCATTTTAAATGTGACATTGTTTGAGATGTTTTTATGACAACTTGACATTAGCAAGATAACATAACGTCATAAATCAGTCATAAACATTATTGCCATGAGGCCATTATAACTGTCATCAATATTTCTCATTACTTTTCTACTGGAACTGAATGAATTTGTCATTAAAAGTTTTCAATAAAAGTATTAATACCCTCTTAAATAATTTTATGACAGCATCATTAAAGGGATAGTTCACTCAACAATTGCAAATGCTCATTACAATTTGTCTATAATAATAATAAGGTTCTATCTGATATTGTTTGTCAAAATTGAGTTATTAACATATTCTTATTAAATGACAACTTATTTACATTATGGCACTTTTTTATGAGCTGTTTGCATTTTTAAGACTTTTCATTTAAAAAAACAAAAACAAATGTTACACACATACTATTGGCTATATAAGCTCAATATCTCAAAATCATTCAGAACGCTGACAGAACCTTATAACTCCAAGATTACGAATTGTTAACTTCACAAATCTGCTTTAAAATCCTCAAAATTCTCCTCATTTACTGATCACACACTCAGTATGCAGAGTTGACTTATTTTTAAACAAGGAAAAATTATATAATAACAACCAATGCCCCTATATGCTGTATATGGTACACATTTTAAACTGATGTTCATTTTTAATTTTAAAATCGTATTTTTACGTTTCTCCTGCAGATGCTCCAGATACTCCTGTGATCTCCATCAGTGGATCTGCTGTAATAAAGGAAAACGATTCAGTGACTCTGAACTGCAGCAGTGACTCAAACCCTCCTGCAGAAATCAGCTGGTTTAAAGGAGAAACATCTGTAGAATCTGGAAGAATCTTCAACATCTCCAAGATCAGCTCTGATGACAGTAAAAAATACAAGTGTAAAGCCAAAAATTACCTTGGAGTGAAATACTCTGATCCTGTGACTTTAGATGTCCAGTGTGAGTTTATGATGCTTCAGTAACTGATATATTAAATCCTCCTAAAGGTTCACCAGTGACAGTGACACTTCTGTCACTGGTGAAGCTTTTATCATCACACTCCTGTAACTTCATCAGTCTGGAGAGTTAATCATGATCTGCTTCATCTTTCAGTACATCAGCATGCTGAGAGAAACATCATCATCCTCACAGCAACATCAGGAGGGTTATTCATCATCATCTTCTTCTTCTTCATCATCCTGTGTATAATGTGAGTTCAATAAAAATGCTTTTTTTTTTTCTTTTTTTTTTAAATCTGGTGTAGTTAAATATGCTAATTCATGACTTTTTATTATAAAAAACATATTTTAATTGTATGTGTTTATTATTAGCGTGATTCATCCTCTATTAATGTGTGTTATTAAAACAGAAAGAAACGAAGGAGTGTTAAATCTGAAGGTCTTACAGTGACGCAGGTAAATCATACAGATACAACCTTAAACTCAAACGCATGTTTTACTTAGTGTGATTAAAATCTCTGAAATATTTAAGATTTTACCTTCATTAAAAGTCATCATCATATCTTCATCACATATGCTGTGTGATTCAGTCTGAATCAAATATTTCATCAAAACAATTCAAAATCTTTAAACATGAAATCCAACAGCTGATCAGTTCCTCTCTGCAGTGTTTCTCCAGCGCCCCCAGGTGGTGTGATGCAGGAAGACAAAACACATTATTGATATATGATTTATTATATCTGATATCCTTTTTTGTAGGTTTAATCTCTGCATAATCATCAGCACATTTACATCAACAAGCTACTTTTTACATTGTTAAATCTTTCCCGAATGAAAACTGCACTCTCCTCTGGATGAAAACCAAATGCTTTGTATGAAAGTCTGATTTTGTTGTGTTTCAGAATGACCTGCATTCTGCTCCTGGATCAGCGGGTGACGCTCTGTATGCCAGTGTGAAAGGAAGAGCTGCTGAATGCAGAGATGCTGAGGAGATCCAGTACGCCACTGTCCAATTTCACAGAGACACACAGATGAAGAGAGAGGAAGAAGAGGAGCAGCGTCAGTGTGACAACACACCAGTTCAGCAGCCTGATCAAGACCACAGGTGAGGAGAAACTGCTGGAACACCAACATCTGCACTAAACACAAGCTGTTATACTTGCAACATAATTCTGTGCACATTGGATCATGTTTCGAGCGTGCAAAACCACTTTGACAAAATGGCAAACTCAGTTTAAGGTTTTTGTGGTTCCTTTCATGCTCATGCAACATCAGGCTCAACTCACTTGCTCAACACTAAACCAGTGTTGCACATTAGCAACCATCTGATTGGCTGATTTTCTGTTAACCTCTAACAATGGTTTTATGTTGAGCAAGAAAGCTTGACAACCAACATTTTGTGCATTACAGACTGCTGAAGACAGTCAAATTATCCATTTTAAAGATCACTTGTTGGATTTTAATAACTGACTATAATTAAACTTTACGAATTGACTACTTTGTATATCGTTATTGTTTTCAGTCATTTATTATTGTCACTTTGTCACCTTCTCTTAAAATGTTGTGTAGTTATTTAATGTATTACCTTTTCTCTTAAATCCTCATGTTGATCCTGGAACATCATTCCTGTTCTAAAATGCAATCCATACCTAATCCCTATCTCTAAACCTAACCCTAACTGTTAATTATTCCCAAATAATACAGATTAATACAGTGTTTCTCATTCACAGTCCTGGCACCTTTCTTTTTTTTACATCAGACGATTGTTCTAGTTCAAGGCAAGGCAAGTAAAAGCCTAGGCCAGTAAAGAGATCCTTACAGTAATCCACCCTGCTGCTAATAAAACCATGAAGTTTCTCTAAGTCCTCAATAAAAACAAAGCATCTACTTCTTTCAATGTTTTAGAGATAATAGTATGCTGATTTAGTTACTGCTTTGACATACTGAAACTTACATCAGACTCCAGAATCACACCAAGATTCTTGACCTTATTTGTTGTTGTTTGACCTCTA
Source organism: Danio rerio (assembly GCF_049306965.1). Classification (NCBI taxonomy): domain Eukaryota; kingdom Metazoa; phylum Chordata; class Actinopteri; order Cypriniformes; family Danionidae; genus Danio; species Danio rerio. The sequence continues at coordinate 60,399,346 of NC_133176.1, forward strand.
GACCTCTCATCTCTGTTCCCAGATACAATGACATTAGTTTTCTGTTTGTTTAAGAGTGCTTTCACTCCTGTGAATCGATTAAAAATGGATTTAAAATTGTTACATTGTTGCTGTTTATTCTTGGTGCGGTTCACTTTTTAACTCAGCAAAGTTTCTATTCGGACCAAAAGAGCTAAAACAAGTCTTTCCTCACATTGGTCAGAGTTTCACGATTAATTTTGCAGAGTCCCGCTCAGCTGTCGGGGGGTTGGTGCTTTGGTGGTGTTTGACAGGGTGCGTGCGACGTGTCTGAAGAGCGAGGTGGGATGCGGTGGAGAGGGGTGAGAAGGGAGCACATTGTACTTGAGGACCGGGAGGGAGACGCGCGATTTCTGAGAGATTATCTCACATTTGCGGGCATCCGGGAGTCCCTGTTCATTTGCAGGAGACTCCCAGAACTTCCAGGAGACTTGTGATGTCTGGACCTCCCACCCTACTCATAATTCATATAGCTGTATGCCTATTACATATCCATAATACACTGTGATATGGCCAGGCTCAAATCGTATTGCTTTCTCACTACAATCGATCTGCTCCAGAGTTCCTTTCAATCGAGCAGAGACCACCTGATTCAAGCGATCTCAGAGCGATTGTTTTGGCACATATCAGATCGAGATTGCTGGATTCACATATGCCAAACAAATTGCCCTAAGTGAAGTTTATTCATAAACTAATTTCGAGAGGATCACGTGAATATGATTGAACACGTCTGGATCCGCATTAGCATGTATGATCCACCAATCAGGCCAGTCCTAACCCACTATAAAGTGACAGGGTTTTTTCAGTACAGTCATCTTTGATTTGAAGAATTCCCCCTTCCACCCCTACCTCTTCACCTTTCCCTCCATAGGGCGGCACGGTGACCCAGTGACTAGCACTGTCGCCTCACAGCAAGAACGTCACCGGTTCTAGTCCTTTAACAAGCCAGTGGTTTTTTCTGTGCTTAGTTTGCATGTTCTTCCCGTGTTCACGTGTGTTTTCTGGTTTCCTCCCACATTCCAAAAACATGCACAACAAGTGAATTGATCAATCTAGATTAAGCACTACAATTAATCTCTCATCCTGCAGCATTCCTCTCCATAGCATTCATTTTTAATCATCAGCTCTTATAAGGGGGGGGGGGTTGTCCAGATCTACCTGAGTTCAAGGCTCCCCTCTTGCCCTGCAAACGGGAGGACGTCCAGGGCTCAAGGACCTTTTGAGCTCAGGGCTCTCTCCCGGGACAGCATGCCAAAATTGCTCATAATCAATCACCAGCTAATTGTGAACTCTTGAACTGGGCAAACGAGACAGGTTTTGAAACAAAAGTCTAGGTGTGAAAGTACCCTAACTGAAGAAAGTCTTGGCACATTCAGCTCTTTCATTCATCAATGCATTGGCAATGGGCTGACATTAGGCAATAAGGCTAATGTCATGGGTGTCCAACTTGACCTATGGTCACCTTTACTGACATAGTAACATCTCCCGTCAATGGTTTTCTGTTGAGCCTCTTTTTTTGTTTGCTAACAGGGGACTTGCAGCAGGAGTGTGGGAGAGTTTAGTTTCATAAAGCAACAGTTCCTCCATTTTCTTTGAGACACTCAAAAGCTGGGAGCCAAATGAGACAAAGAGTGTGTCAGGTGACTCTGGCTACCAAAATATGTTGTCCTGCCAGTTTTCAAGGAGTTCATGCATGAGCTCAGTGTGCAGGGCGCAGGTGGTGATGTGTCCATGAGCAGTGGTTGTTGTGGCTGTTATCGCTGTCGTTGTGGGATGTGTCAGCCTCAAATCCACTCAGTAGTGTTCCATTTGAGTTCAGTGGCACATACAGCTGACGGATAATGGAGCTGGGTTATATAAGAGAGACATTCAAAATCTGCAGATCAGTGTGGTGCGAGGATCAGGATTGAGAAACTCTGGGTTGTGATAACAATGATGTAGAATCACATAACCCTGACTTTAAGCCTAAACTGAACATCACCTGTAAACGTATCCCTTAAAGCTGATTGGCTGACTGGAATGTAGTTCCAGGATCAACATTGATGTTCAATGAAATCACACTAATATATAACCACCATCAGTTTATCCAGCACTGCCTATTGAGCTGTAATATTGTTGTGGTGTTTTTGTCTTGTTTTTTAAGCCAATCAAAAGCTGAAAGAGTGGAGGACTCGATTATCTACAGCAGCGTCAGATGAGAGATCCACTCACACAAACATCATTAGAGAACACAGAATAAATGAGTGAAGGATTATTGGAGAATCCTTGACATTATTCTGTTTAAACTATAGCTATGCTTCTGGCCAGCTGTTTTATTGTTTTAAATTGTGTAATCTAGCATAAAAATGCTTTATTAAAGCACACAGATGCACATAACTTGTATTGTACACATAACCGTATGTTCACACCAAAAGCGGCAAGAGCGTCTAAGGTCGGTCTGACCGCCCTGGCGACAACGCTGTCTGCCTTCACCTCCGGCGGCGAGAGCGTCAAAACTCGCTACATTGATCTCGTAACTGTAGCAGTAACTCGTAACTCATAAAAGTTACAATAAAGGTGACTCGTAACTCGTAACAGTTACTGATCTTGTAACTGCAGCGTGTCAGTTACATTCCTGCATTAAACATGTTTCTAGCGTGAAAATGTTGCGCACTTCTTATCGAATTCATATAACAATAGAAGATCAAGATGCGTGTGGTGTGGCTTTGCTCTATTTATCCAATATGTGTCCATATGTCTGAAATATCCTGAGCAGCTATACTGTTTTGTACTGTCACGTCGCACGAGATTCCCGCTTTTTTAAGATAAATTTATATAACATTAATGAACATCAGTAACTCGCCAGTAACTTATTCAATGTATATTCCTGTAAGAAAACATTGTAAATAATTGGACATCCGGCGACCGCGATCATCAAACCCTTGGGAACAACTGTGGTGGAAACCAAAGTTCACAGGTCTGTGTTCTCTGAACTGCTATCAAGCGGTGGACGTCTTCATTCTGATTGATTGCCGCCGAACCGCATCATAGCTCATTACCATAAAGCTGATTTGATTTCAACTCTCCTCGACGCCCACGCCCACGCCGGAGAAGACGCGTCGTGCTGCTCCTTGCTGCCAGCTCTCATTGAAAATGAATGACTTCCAGCTACTTTGAGGCTCTCGCCGCTTTCAGTGTGAACGTCGGGTAACTCATTAAGTATAATCATTAAGACTGAGCATGTAAATAAACTCGTTTATTTCTTCTTTGACCTTTCGTGGGATAATAATTGTCATTGTGTATAGTTATGAATAATGCTGCAGGACTGATTTAATCTCTGCTCTTCTTTTGTTTTAAGCTTTACATTTTTTACATAAATTTTTTTCATAAAATTGACTTTAGTCCGCATCTTCATTGTTTGGTTGTTGTTTATTGTTCAGGGATGAAAGATTTTTGATCTTCATATAATGACAGTATATACATTAATAACTAAATGAAGGATGTTTAGAGAAGCTATAAGGATCTCTAGTGATAAATGTGCTTCTGATCAATATTAAATACATCATTAGTGATAATGCTTCAGTAAATGTGTAGAGCTCTTCATGATTTATATAATTGTGTTACTCTTAAATACTTTAGGATGCAATTAATCTAAATCATTCTTTATTTACACAAATGAATACTTTAAATGTCATCCTGTCACCGACTCGGTCCCAGTCATTCCCCTCGCTGGCCAGCAGAGGTCACCATCTCCGGACTTCTAACCATTACGTCATCCATTCACCCTGATTCCAGCACACCTGATCTCCATTCCACTAATGACCCACGTACCACATATAAGCAGCTCACACACACACTTCAGTGCGAAGTCTTGTTTAGCCCTGGCCAGCATTTCTGAGCGGTCTATCCTGCCTGATCTCCCGTTCACCACTTCAGCCCGTTTCACGACTCTGCTCTGTCTTCTGCCTGCCCTCGACCAAAGCCTGTTTCCTCGGACTCTGATTCTCGCTGCCTGCCCCTGACCAAAGCCTGTTACACGGACTCTGAATCACGCTGCCTGCCTCTGACCCAAGCCTGGTCATCACTCTGCGTCTGTTATCTGCTAAACCTCCTTTGTGTATGTTGTATGTCCGCACAGCCGTGCGAGTTGTTGATGTTTGAGTGTGACTTAATAAATACTGCAAAATGGATCCCTCCGTGTCCGTCTCCCCGTTACACATCCATTTTTATTGTATAGTTACACATATATTTTCTTGACCCAGATAAACTTTAAAAAATATTTTGTGATGTGAATATTGTAGTTAAATACATTTTCTATTTTGAGACTGCGGCACAAATATATCCCTCTCATGCTCAAATTAAGTTTTAGAAACGGGAAAAATCAGATATTTGAGGAAAATTATCATATGGGGTAGTACAATAGAAACCTGACTTTTTTTTTTTTTTTTAGAGAGACCTTCACATGCAAGGCATTCTGGGATGTTGCAGATTTGCAACATTGGCCCAGTGTGGTAATTAGACACTGACGACTGAATATGATATGAACAATAACTTATATAAAACTTTTCAAACAATGTAACAAATTGCTTTTCAGTGGCAGAACAACAACAAAAACAACATGGGATCCAAATCCAATATCTCAAATCCTCATCGAGTAGGTCATGTATCCAAGTCACTTTGTCATGTGGTACTACTTTGTCATGTGGTACTTTCTTTTGTGTCATCTTATATGCAAGTGGGGAAACTGTTTGTTGCTAATGGACAACCAATTCCTGCAGTGGTACTTCTAAGTAAAAAAAAAACTCATGATGATAAAATATGTATGTGGAGTAATAAGGTAGTTAATTTTTAACTGTTGCAAATCAGCAACGCCTGCCTTGAGAGGGGTATGCAGCGATTAATTCAACCATCATAAAAAGTTATGATCAAGTAGCACGTGTTCACATCTTCCTGTTGTTTTCTATGCAAATGTGCTTTATAAACAGAGTTACAGCAATAAGGAAAAACTGGTGTTAAAATGCCAATTCAAGAGTTCACACGTAGCTGATAATCAATAAAGCGTATTTGGCATGCTGTCCCGGGAGAGAGCCCTGAGCTTGTAATATCCTCGAGCCCGGGGCTCCCTCCCGTTAGAAGGGCGAGAGGGAAACTCGAGGTCAGGTAGGTCTCGAGAACTCCCCTGCTGGTCACCGTGAGAAGTGTAAACTCAGGTTGTATTGGGTGATAATTTGTTTTAGTCGATTGGCTATGGTTTATGTTTTTGGACGTTGGGAGGAAACCGGGGAAACCGGGGAAAACCCACGCGAACACGGGGAGAACATGCAAACTCCACACAGAAACACCAAATGGGTTGGACCGGCAGTGTTCTTGCTGTGAGGCAACAGTGCTAGCCACTGAGCCACCGTGTCGCCCGATCAGAAAAAGTGGGAGGATGTAGGGGTGGAAAGGGGGGAGGGAGCTTCAAGACGAAGATAACTGGAGTGAAAAACTCAGGTTATTTATAATGCTTCCGTAATCATCTAATAGGGCTAATTACAGAGCTAAAAAGGAGCCAGCCATGTTGATTATAAGCTCGTGATTAAAAATTAGTTTATGAATAAACCACTCGTAGCAATATTCCTCCGCCCTTCATTGGCCTGGAACATGGACCACCACAATCGTGAGTATTTCTCACACTCATCTGTAATTGTTCTGCAAAAGAAAACAGAGCTGTAGATGTTGATTTATGTTGAAAATGCTGAGTTTGAAGAAGACATCATGGACATCAGTTTTGCTTTTGCACACTTTTTGAAAACGTCCATAATATCAGTCAAGCCAGTACACAATTATATTTATATCATTTTCTCATCAGAAATGTGCTTTATTCATTCACAGTGTCAACATTGGATAACCTCCGGCTGTCAGGTGAGTTCAGATTGTATTTTGTGTGTTGTGTATCCAGTCAGTTCAGGAGATTAAACACTTTCTCTCTGTTGACTTCATTATAGGCTCCACTGTAGGCTTCTGCTCCAGAACTGCACGAACGGCTTCCTCAAACACTGTGTTAACCCCCGTCAGTGTTTCTGCTGAGCACTCCACATACTTCACAGCTCCTATTTCTTCAGCTTTAGCCAAGCCTTGATGGAAGGTGATGGGGGTTTGGTTATTCTCTTTCAGCTTTTCAGTGGTGTCAATGTCAACTTTCAGCTCAAGTTTAGTCCCGACTAGAATTATTGGAGTGTTTGGGCAATGATGTCTGACCTCGGGAAGCCATTTTCCACTGACATTCTCAAACGACTCTGAATCCACAAGAGAGAAACAGATCAAGAATACATCCGTATTAGAGTAGAGCAGTGGTCGAAGTCTGTTGTAGTCCTCCGGTCCTACTGTATCAAACAGGTCCAGAATCACTGGATTCCCGTCGACCACAATATTTAAAGAGAAATAATCAAGCACAGTGGGGTCGTAAGCATTCGGACATTGAGCAGTGTAGTAGCTGATCAGTAGTTTGACTTGAGCCGCAGCCGCATCTCCAACAAGGACACACTTTACATGTCTAAAGCTTAATCCTGATCCTATACTCATCTTCACAAGACAACTCAACAAAAGCAGCTCCGACTGAAATAATAAATCCCCATAATTCAACAACACAAACAAGTGTGGAGCTGGGAAAAGTCTCAGGTTTGAGAGTGAAGTGAACTGGCTCTAGGTAAGAACATGTGCGCTCTGCCGCTCCACACTGCCTGAACACAGTAAAGAAACAAAAGATTTACACATTTTACACAAGAATAAAACACAATGCTTTGTTATTATGATGACAATATGAAGTCATGTAGCAGAGACACAAAAAGAAACCCACATGCACACACACACACTCACAAGTGCAAACACACACACAGAAACATAAACACAGACACAAACAGAACACACACACACAGAAACAAAGACACACAAAGATAAACACACATGTGCGCACACAGAAAGAGAAACAGAGAAACAGATACACACAATGAAACACAATCACACACACACCTGATGTCTTTTCCTGGAGACCAAATGTTTTCCACACATGGCTGATTGCTTTCACTTTCACTTCAGCAGAAACTCAACAGCGATCTGTTACAACCTGAGGGAACAGAGGACACAATGACACAGTGTGTTGTTTAAGGGTGTGTTTCTTACATGAATAGTTTTACAGTTACATCATTAACCCAAACACCCCCTCACACACTGCCCCTCAGTTTATCTACTTCTTTATTAGCAATCTTAGCATTAGAATGAAGCCACAGCTACAACTGAACAGCATTACTGGAGTTAACTGAACTGACTTTCTGCTGACCTTGAAGGCTTAACAGCATCTTTTAGATGATTGATGATTGCAGCTTTTTGCTGGTTTAGTTCTTAATGGTTAATACAGCAGTGTGAGAGCAAACTCAGCAGCTCACAGCGCCCTCTATTGGTGTATTTAAATGACTTTTATTCATTATTCATCCATTCAATAATTTTTTTTCAGCTTAGTCCCTTAATATGAGGTGATGATCAGATGATTGATGATCTCTCGCTGTCTTTCACACAGACCGTTCACCACAGACCTGCTGAAAACTCCTGCTCCACTCTTGATCCTCAGAGCTCTTCTGAACATCACAATCCACCATTAAGAGACAATATCAGCCATAAACCCTCTCAGCAGCAGTTTGATTATTGGATGAGCCTCGTCAAAGGCCGTATTTACACTGCAGATCTTCATGGTCAATTCCGATTTTGTGACCATTTAAATTTATTATTATTATTTTTTTAGGAGCAGCTTACATAATTTTTTAAAAGTGACTTGTATTCGATTATCTGCATGTACACAGCACACGGCAAAGACGCAATGACCAGCAAAAAAGAGCGAGCATTGACTGACAGCTGATAATAAAAGAGCACCCTTTTCTCTATTTTATCTGTTCACCGAGTTTCATTTTTTTTGTTAATTTTTTAGCTGTTTTACTATAGTTTATGACAGAAAAGTTATAATTTGGCCATATTCTTTTAATCTAGGCTTTTATAACCCAGTAGGCATTGATGTCCATGGTGTGGTTTATGTATGTAATAGTTTTACATTAGTTTATATTGGTCACATGGCAGATATTACGCTTGCATGCTCGATCTCTCTCTCTCTCTCTCTCTCTCTCTCTCTTTCTCTTTCTCTTTAACAGGCTTAAATACGTGTACTATGATGATATAAAGCTTTTTTAGCCCTCTTGTATGAGATTTAAGGTGAGATAAAGCGTCAGACAGACTTGACATCAATCAATATGGTTTTTAATGTGACTCGCGTTGACAGATGTAAATCTGATCTACCTGCTTACACTGCTGAATCAACAGCACTGATCCGATTCATATCGGATAAATTTCCACATATGAACAAGGCCTGAATCTGATTTAAGTAAATTGGAATCCATCAAATTTCCTCCTGCTTCCATGTACATGTGCCATATGTGATCTGTGCCACATGGGAGAAACAAATCAGCATTGAGTCACTTGAACAGTGCAGTGTAAATGCAGCCTATGAGTTTAATGTGGTTGAGCTTCAGTCTTTCTTCATCTTATTGTTTGTTCAGATCAACAGGAGGAGGCTGCACTGAGAGGCGGAGCCAGAAATCACCAATCCTGAGCTGTGTGGGCGGAGCCACAGTTTATTGACAGGGATCATTAGTGATGAGTCAGTGAATTGCTTTATAGTCTTAAAGTGTTTGATATTTTCAGTGTTCATGTTTCTCCTGTAAGTGATCAGTTTTATTAGTGACGGTGCAAACCTTCACTCCACCAGCAGAGGTCTTCATCTCCTGCTCCTGATAGAAATGTTTATGTGGTTTTATCTTGTATTGAGCTTGAAGTTATACGAGTGTCTCTTGTTTTTCTGTAAAGAGTGGCCGTGATTTAAACACTTCTGGTCATGATTTTATTTTGAATGCTGTGTAAAGAGTATATCTGTAATTTAATGTTACTAGTACTTTACCAGAGTATTAAAGCCTTTACCATAAATAATTGATGTTGTCGGCCTCCTGACATTCACACAGTGATTAAACTGTTAAACTCATCTGAGATTCTGCAGGTGAAAGTCATATTTAAAGTGCATCTATTATACATTATTCTGCACAGTAAACACACTGATCAGCCAATGCCTTCACTGCTGGACTGGAGACTCCACCCCCTTTCTGTCACATGACACAAATGAATTCCTGTAAGTTGTGCAAAGCCTGAATCTACCAGCAGAGGTCTCCATCTCCTGCTGCTGATACTGTAGAAACACTGATGTGCATCAACTGAAGATCAACTTTTATCCTTTTATTTCTGCAGAAATGTTAATAAATGTAAAATAGAGAATCTCGCTTCAGTCCTGCAGTCTTTAAATTAACGTAAAGTAAAAACACATTCGTCTTTAGTCACTGGTAGGGTTTTTGCTGATGGAGGAACACTGATAGTTCTGCAATTATGTTTAAAAACAGTGCTAACCACAGAGAGCTTGCAAGTTTAAAGGAGACGTGCATGTGTTAAAACAGTCAGTCCATCAGTCGCTGTTGATCGGCTGCTCTTCAACACGGTAAGACAAACACACTGGTATCTGACTGATGATTAGTGTAGATGAAGCTCATATAACACATGATTTGTGACATGAGAAATATCTTGTGTTGATCTCAGTCATCAGTTGATTTACACACACTGATGTTGTGCATTAATAATCTGCAGATGTGTAAAGATCTTCCTAACACTAAGAGCTGTTTAGGGTGATGTACATTTACTGTTGATGAGTGTAGAAGTGATGATTAATGCTGGATTCTAGATAGATTTGATGCTGATGTGGCTCAGAATGGCTCCTGCTCTTCATCTGATCTTTCTGCTCATCATTCACAGTGAGTCAATCTTACATTCACATCACTGCTTTATTTCTCTGCATTTACACACACCAAAATCAGACATTATTCAGCAGGTTTCTGATCATCTTCTCTCTGATATAGGAAGTTAGGCTGTGCTGGCAGATCTGTTTTCTCAGTAGAGAGTCTTTAATTAAAGTGTCATGAAACCGGCCTGTTTTAGCGTTTCTTTCACACGTTTAGTTTCGTCTGTGATGCATTAAGTGCTGACACAGTCTTCACAGTGATGACCAAAACAGCTTTTAACAGTTAGTCAATGATAGTGTTTTTGACGTGTGGTAATATCATGAGTTTTAGTTTTTGTGTGAGGTATCTCTTTAATGTTATTTTTCATTTAGCAGGATCAGAGGTGGGTAGAGTATTCAAAATCTGTACTCAAGTAAGAGTTCAAGTACTTGCCAAAATTTTTACTCAAGTAAAAATAACAATCTTAAAAGTTACTCGGGTAAGAGTAAAAAAGTACCTTATGAAAAAAATACTCAAGTAATTAGTTACTTAATTGCTTTTAATTTTATATATATGTGTATGTATATACATATGATGACGCGGTGGCGCAGTAGGTTGTGCTGTCGCCTCACAGCAAGAAGGTCGCTGGTTCGAGCCTCGACTGGGTCAGTTGGCGTTTTTGTGTGGAGTTTGCATGTTCTCCCTGCGTTTGCGTGGGTTTCCTTTCAGTGCTCCGGTTTCCCAAAGTCCAAAGACATGCGGTAAAGGTAAATTGGGTAGGCTAAATTGTCCATAGTGTGTGTGTGTGTGTGAATGGGTTTGTGGTTGGATCTTTGTGGATGTTATATAAATATATATATATATATATATATATATATATATATATATATATATATATATATATATACATATATATATATTATATATATATATTATATATATATATATATATATATATATATATATATATATGTATATATATATATTATATATATATATATATATATATATATATATATATGCATATATATATATATATACATATATGTATATATATATATATACATATATGTATATATATATATATATATATATATACATATATATATATATATATATATATATATATATATATATATAAATATATACATATACTGTATATACATATATATTTATATATATAAATATATACATATATATATATATATATATATATATATATATATATATATATATATATAAACACCATTTTATGATTTTATGTTGAGAATAAAGTTTAAATCTTATATTTTTAATGATTAATAGCTGAATGAATATTCATTTATTTTCGTTTTTAGCTTAGTCCCTTTATTAATCCAGGGTCGCCACAGCAGAATGAACCGCCAACTTATCCAGCAAGTTTTTACGCAGTGGATGCCCTTCCAGCCGAAACCCATCTCTGGGAAACTGAATGACTAATATGTACTGGGATAATCTGTTATTCCATCAAACAGCTACTTGGTTATCTCAAAGCAGGCCAGTAGCCAGCCTGTTATAAGGGGTCTTTTTCTAAAAGTGTGGACTTTTTTGCAGTTATTCACGTCATTTACAATGTATGAGATTTAAATACTGTATTTTAGTGACATTTTAAGCATTTTTTTAGCTGGATTAGCCTGTTAAGTCGTCATCATAATGACACATTTAATGTACCAAAATATTTTCTAAAGATTTAGAATAAATAAAATTGAATAAATATTTATTTTTAAAATACAATTGTATTAGATCATAAATTATTAGAAAAATAGGAATCTGTTGAGGTGTTAATTTTTTTTTTTTTTTTTTTTAAATGTAGCCTATAGCAGCTTTAGCCAACACGCTGGCCAGAACATTTAACTGTCCTCAGTCAGAATTTTAATTTTAAATACAAAAATAAAACATAATAATAATAAAAGAGCTATACAAATTTTATAGCCTTTCTTGTAAAAAAGTATATTTGATTAGATTGAAAATTCATGGTTAACAAAAATAGTCAAATTAGTTTTCAAATTGAATTTTAATATAGCAATTTGCTTGGTCTTAAAGCCTTAAAGCCTTTTTCAGAGTATTATTTTCACCATTTATGATGACATAGTAGTCAAAATAAGACAAATGAGCTCATGTATGGGACAAATTCTGGATATTTGTCATTGAGGGATGAGTTTTTCCCAACCACCCGAACCCCTCTACCTCCGTGAAGTTGGCACCCCATAAAAACAAATAATCCCCAAAACTATGCCATTCGTTTGTGCTACGTTTGTGCTGATTTGTGCCGCAAAAACGAACGTTTGTGCTGGTTTGGGGTCTGAGATATTAAGCATTATTTTTTTTTACCGTGTGACGTCACTCTCCACCCTATGTTGCGCAATTGACTTCAAAACAGCACAGGTCGTTTGTGCTCGGTTTGTGCTGGTTTGTGCCGTTAAAACGAACACGGTATCTGTTTTCCTCTTTTAGATATAAGCAAAATATTTCGGGAGCCGTGACGTCACTCTCCACCCCATTTCCTCCAAATCGCACAAAACTGGTATCATTCGTTTGTGCTCGGTTTGTGCTGGTTTGTGCCGTTAAAATAAACACTTTATCTATTTTCGTTGTTTAGATATAATCAAAATATTTCGGGAGCCGTGACGTCATTCTCCACCCCATGTTGTCAAAATCACACCAAATGGTCTTATTCGTTTGTGCTCGGTTTGTGCTGGTTTGTGCCGTTAAAATTAACACTTTATCTATTTTTATTGTTTAGATATTGCCTTATCAAAACATTTCGGGAGCCGTGACGTCACTCAGCGCCCCATATTTCCTTTAAATTGCACAAAACAGGTGTCATATGTTAGTGCTGGATTTGTGCTTGTTTGTGCCATAACAATTAAATTTTTTTTCCATGTTTATTGATTAGATATTGCTAATTAAAACATTTCGGGAGCCGCGACGTCACTCAGCGCCCCATTATTTCCTCTAAAATGCACAAAACAGGTGTCATTCTTTAGTGCTGGATTTGTGCTGGTTTATGCCATTAAAATAAACACTTTATCTGTTTGTATTGTTTAGATATTGCCTAATCAAAACACTTTGGGAGCCGCGACGTAACTCTCATATTGCACAAAACAGCTGTCATTCAATTGTGCTGGTTTTGCCATTTATAAACACTTTATCTGTTTTCCTTGTTTGGATTTAACCAAAATATTTGGTTAGATTTGTGCTGGTTTGTGCCATGAAAATGAATAACAGATATATATATTTGTGCACAAATATGTTACTTTCGTTTTTGCTCGTTTGTGCTGCAAAAATATTATTTGTAAAAAAAATAATATCAGATCATTAAGAGGTCTCTCCACCCCAGTTGCTACATATTTACTAAAATAGTCTCATTTGTGTTATGACATTAAAAAAATTGCAAATATAGCTATGACAGAAGATTGTGATACAATATGAGATTCATAGGCCTACTTTCCATTGACTGAAAATCATCCACCCGCACAGTTGGCCTCAAACTAAAATATAATTCGTATATTTTTCTTGGAAAAAAAATATCTTTTTGAAACAAATTTCGTATATAGTTTGTCTCTTTAAAAGCCGCTTTTCCAATCGTTCGGACCCTTTTTTTATGTTGAGCTGTTAGGCTCACATTCCGCGCTAAACCAGGTAAGACAGCAAATCAATTTTATTTGGAGGGAAAATTACCTAAATTTAACGTGATGAATGAAAATGATTGGAGGGGAAATAAATTTATCAAAAATTTCATACATTAAGGAAAGATAAACAATGATAATAAAACAATAAGTGCATTTGTATTATAGTGGCAGAAATATATTTTTTGAGAGGCCTTGGGCAAAGTAAGCGTGCACTTTCACTAATAAAAAATAGCACTTAAATTATTTAATTTTTAACAATCAATAAATTACACAGAGGTTTTATATCAAAAGTTGATAAAAATATAAAATATACATTTTGTTGGTAAAATAACCATTTAAACAATGGCTATTATTTATTTTAGTATTCAAACACTAAGTACCGATTTTTTCAAGTGAAATAAGAATGAAAATGAAACAACAGCATATCAGGATGTAAAGCATATTCATATTAAAGCAATTCCTGGTTGAGATTTTAGAAAATATAGCTACCCAGTATAAATTAAAGATCATAGAGAAATTACATGTCCCCAAAAATGTCCAGCTTATATTTAACTGAATTGTATAAATATTGAAAAGTGCTCATTTTATTTTTATTAAATTTTTGTTTAATATTTGTTATTTTTTAATAGCAAAAACAATATCAACATTTAAGAATCTATATTTATGTTATTCATTCATTCATTCATTCATTCATTCATTCATTCATTCATTCATTCATTCGACTTGTTTATTGGTGCATATATAGGCTATAATTTAAATTATACAACAGTACCTTGGACAGCTACAGTGCCACTAAACGCTTTCAAACAAAAGTCCAAAAAACTAGTTTTAAAGTTTAAATTAATTTTCTCCGGTGACGGCCGACATCACAACACGTCGTATAACCGTCCTTCAGGTGGTAGCCTATAGCCGGCATTAAATTACAAAACAAGCTGTCTGGGCCTTGAATTAAAAAAGTTTAGTTATTTCCTCATTGTTTAAAGAGTCTACAACTTATTAAATATAAAATAAATATAATAATATTAATAATAATGACAATAATAAGAAGATAACTAAGGATAACTAAAATATAACAAAATATTACATGTTTATCTTTTATTAAACCAAATCAAAATGGTCAAAATAACATTCTACAGCCCGTGATAAAAACGCACAGTGTTTACCAATTAAGTGAATGTAAATATTTTTTTTGATTGTTGTTATTGTTATTATTATTATTAATTGTAATTAATTAATCAATTATTTATTGTTATTTTATTGCCATTTGGACATTGTTCTTTTACTGTATGACAAACAACACAATCACGAAAACCAAAACTTATCTGTAAAAAACGCATAGCCTATGTGTTTGCGTATGTTATAATCTATTTTTCCCCATAAAATAAATATTGACTAAATAAGTCCACTAAAGCTGCTTTACTTATAGGCCTACCTACCACAACAGAAAAGTTTAGGCTGCTAGTTTAAATACGAAAGCAGCCTAATATGGACGACCAGATGATAAGAGTATTTAAGAGAAAATCGCAGCATGGTTAAACAGGTAAAAAAATGTATTAATACATTTTTATAAAATTAATAAATAAAATTAATAAAAATTATATATATATATATATATATATATATATATATATATATATATATATATATATATATATATATATTTTTTTTTTTTTTTTTTTTTTTTTTTTTTTCCCCCTCTATTGTTAAGCATGCTGGCTACTCATATGAGACTAAAACGAAGTAGATAAGTAAAGCAGGGTTGTAGCCAATTATCTTTATATTGGCCAAGCTCTTTTACTTGAATTAAATCTGTCAAAATGATGTTCGCATCCTTCATGCTTTTTCTAATAATAAAAAGATCTCAGAATAACCTTGGCCTAGGCTATTTAAAAAAAATAAAGCACCTTAAACAAAATTTCTATCAGCCCAAACAAATTTAAATATTTTAAAATATGCGGGTAGCTGATATGATTATCTTTCATGCAATATTTTAATAAAAGAAGCAACACTAACGAAACTTTCAGGTACAATCCAGCACAAATGAAACGAACATAACGAGATTATTTTAGTAAATATGTAGCAACTGGGGTGGAGAGACCTCTTAATGATCTGATATTATTTTTTTACAAATAATATTTTTGCAGCACAAACGAGCACAATTTGTGAGCAAACGAAAGTAACATATTTGTGCACAAATATATATATATATATATCTGTTGTTCCTTTTCATGGCACAAACCAGCACAAATCTAACCAAATATTTTGGTTAAATCCAAACAAGGAAAACAGATAAAGTGTTTATAAATGGCAAAACCAGCACAATTGAATGACAGCTGTTTTGTGCAATATAGAGTTACGTCGCGGCTCCCAAAGTGTTTTGATTAGGCAATATCTAAACAATACAAACAGATAAAGTGTTTATTTTAATGGCATAAACCAGCACAAATCCAGCACTAAAGAATGTCACCTAGTTTTGTGCATTTTAGAGGAAATAATGGGGCGCTGAGTGACGTCGCGGCTCCCGAAATGTTTTGATTAGCAATATCTAATCAATAAACATAGATAAAGTGTTAATTGTTATGGCACAAACAAGCACAAATCCAGCACTAACATATGACACCTGTTTTGTGCAATTTAGAGGAAATGGGCGCTGAGTGACGTCACGGCTCCCGAAATGTTTTGATAAGGCAATATCTAAACAATAAAAATAGATAAAGGTTAATTTTAACGGCACAAACCAGCACAAACCGAGCACAAACGAATAAGACCATTTGGTGTGATTTTGACAACATGGGGTGGAGAATGACGTCACGGCTCCCGAAATATTTTGATTATATCTAAACAACGAAAATAGATAAAGTGTTTATTTTAACGGCACAAACCAGCACAAACCGAGCACAAACGAATGATACCAGTTTTGTGCGATTTGGAGGAAATGGGGTGGAGAGTGACGTCACGGCTCCCGAAATATTTTGCTTATATCTAAAAGAGGAAAACAGATACCGTGTTCGTTTTAACGGCACAAACCAGCACAAACCGAGCACAAACGACCTGTGCTGTTTTGAAGTCAATTGCGCAACATGGGGTGGAGAGTGACGTCACACGGTAAAAAAAATAATGCTTAATATCTCAGACCCCAAACCAGCACAAACGTTCGTTTTTGCGGCACAAATCAGCACAAACGTAGCACAAACGAATGGCATAGTTTTGGGGATTATTTGTTTTTATGGGGTGCCAACTTCACGGAGGTAACCCCTCTGGCTATGGGCCTGCATAGTTACCATGAAGAAGGTTCAAATTAGGATAATTTTGACACTTACCACCACTTTTTTTCAGGTTGGAGCTGGAATTCATGTATATGCTGTGATGTCAGTTCAATGTACAGTGTTTATCGTGCAGCGGAGGGCGAAACACAGCTACGGTTGGGGTGCTGAGACTAAGTGATGGTTAAGGTTGCTAAAGGGTTAGCTCCCTTTGAACAACCAAACCCAACGCCTTCTCTCAATTAAATTTTTATACCGACTACGCCACCTGGGATTCAAATCCAGGAAAAATATTAAAAGGTCACACAGATCCGTCTCTTTTTAGTTTAAGGAGCAGACAGGAGACAAAAAAAGTTTATTCACAATTCTTTAAAAAGGCTAACACTAAAATAAGTCCTGGGGCCTCATGTATCAACGCTGCGTACGCACAAAAACTTTGCGTACGCCAGGTTTCACGCTCAGAATCGCTGACATTTGGATTTACTAATGATGAACTGAACGTGGGAATGTGCGCAGCTTTACGGCAGCTTCATGGCTGGCGTACGCACATTTTTTGTGCGTGTCTGTTTTATTTCCATTGGCGACTCCTAGAGGCAGTTGTGTTAAATTGCTCTCTACAAAGTGTCTTTGAGCATTGCAATGGCAGCTGTATGAGACGGGTTCATCTAGCAGGTATGTAAGATTTCCATACCACGTAGTTGACCAGCCAAACATTAAAGCACAATTTGCAGCAGTCGCCTGTTTTCCCAATGTAATCTGAGCGATCTACTGCACGCACATTGCTATAAAGACACTATCTGAAGATGAATTTGCATGCGTGTATCAGAAACATTTTCATTCAATAAATGTGCAAATAAAATATGATGCACAAACTTATTAATGATTCCTACTGGTCTTTCTCGTGATAAATAGTGGGCAAAATCTGATATGTAGCGGGGGAAAAAAGAAGAAAGAGTTCATCAGACGCTGGATTCGAACCGAGTTCATGCTCGAACGTGTCAAAGGATGTTGACATGCATTTTACGAGCTGCACCACTGAGACTGTTGAGGGTACTACAACATTTTACACTTATAAATCACACTATTTATTTATTTTTTATTAACTTAGTGCGATGTTCAGACCCAACTGTGTTAACCGCATCAGCTAAACTCTCCCCGTTCTATTTTTTTATTTTGTTGTTAATTCCGGAGGACAAACTTGCAAATAACATCGCTTTTCTCCGGTCTACCTCCGAGGTGTGCGTACGCACATTTACAGCTTTGTGCGTACGCAATGTTTCGCAAGTCTTCGTACATGAGGCCCCAGATGACCAGTCAGTTCTGGAGGGCTTACCTCACAAAAGGCACTGAAAGTGGTTATCATGCAACCCGCACACAGAAAATACTCAATATCATACTCTCCAAATCAATGTTCCCAAATACAGCCATTCACTCACAGGACTGGAGCTACCCACAGGAGTTATCACCCGTGAAATACACCATACACTTTTACACCACAGCACACTCCAGCCACACACCCTGGTGCATCAGAAGTGTCCCACAGCACACACTGGCACAGCAGCACCACCACTAAATAGATTGCTTCACCCGTGGGCCCCCAGCTCCTGCAAGAAACAGAAAGAAATACCAAGAGCCACTAATGGGCAAATGGCTTCTCACACAGGTTAATTTTACAGAAAGCACAGACACAAATCCGTCACTCAGAACTCAATACAGAGTAATAATGAAGGCCTCTTGAAATGGATTAATGAACTAGACGGGTCACAGGAAAGAAAGATTAACAGAATACACTTTGGTGCAATTGAACATAGACAATTTAATCACATTGATGACAGTTTGTTAAACGTTGATGGCCTCAGGTCTGCCAACGCAACTGAACCTTCTATTTTCTTTAAAATACAATAAAAAGACAGAGCTCGGTCAGTACTCAGACAGTAGCATCACCCAGAAGATAGCATTAAATGCTTCTGGATTGTAGCATGAATGTTCTTTAACATGGTGACAATGTGGGCACATTTACGATCCGAACGAGAAGGAGAATCCTATAACAAACAAACACACATCCACACACGGTTACAAATAATTGCATTGGATACCACTCCTACTTAAAATCAAATGCAAACACTTACCAACCATGAATGAGGTGCTTTTATACCAAATTCGCCAATTGATATAGAAAGTCTTCAACCACACAAACTGACAGTGGGGCAGTCAGTCGTCCAATCAGTCCAAAGACTGATGGAAACACACACACCAGGCAGGCTGGAATGCAACACAAGGTCAGCATTAACCCCCAGCCACTAAACAATTAGCAAACCGCTAAGCTAACTGCACCTTACCTGGAAGCCATTGCCCGCACACCCACACAGGAAGTGGAATTCAAAACATGCCTCTTGACAGGCTACAGCCCTCAGCAATAAATAGGGGCGTACTCTGCACTGATTGGTCATTGCAGACGTCAATCACCATTACTTACCTCCTGCACCCTATCACAATCGCATGTCTGATACTTTTCGCTGTGACTTTAAATATGTGTGCATTTTTTTGCCTAGCAACTTCCTGCTAACGTAAACAAAACTTTCTGATGGCAAAAACATCAATTTACTTCAGATATATCTTTCAAAACAGCATATTCTGTGCTGTGAAATAGCTCCTGTTTAAAAGTGAAAATGAAAGCCAAGACCTTTGCGTGTTCTAGCATCTTAACTACATATTTATAGGCTGTATTACCAAAAAAGATGATTTTTTAGGGTAATGGTGTCATTAAATATGATGCCAGACATTCAAAGCTTAATTTTATTATCTCAATAATAGCTCTGAATGTAAATATGTTGTGACAGTATGGCGTTTCATATGAGAACGGTCAGAATGAGCAGTATGGTAATTCTAATAGTTACAGAATTCTAGTTCCACTGTTAATATAGCCTACTCTCATGTCTGTGCTAGCGCAGAATGAAGCGAGTGCACCGATGCCCATTCTGACCAATCACAGATGTTTCTGTTGAGCTCCTGAGCACTCAGCTCATGCTAATATGCTCTCTCATTGGCTGCAGATCGTCACTACATCCGACCACACGTGGGGTTGAGTCGGCCGACTGCTCTGGAATATTCAGCATGCTAAATGTTGGATTTCCGTCTGCGAGGTGTCGGCGACGCGTCAGTGAGCCTCGTTGATGTGTTGTTCAGTAGTTCACACATAAAGAGCGCCGAGCACCCGCAGATTTCTTCCCGATCACAGCCCGATCTGTCAGCGAGCTCGTTAACTTCCAAATCGGGCTCAAATCAGGCTTAAAATCCTCTAGTGTGAACTAAGCTTTAGGTTACATATTTTAAAGTCACTTTCAAATTTTACCCTGGCATCAGTTTATCCATTTTATTATTGAGTGACCACAACTTTGACAAGGTTATCATGGGAAAAGGGAACACGTCCTTAGCCTGGTCCCTGTACCTCCTTTTGATTTATTCATCTAAACAGCTATTAGGAAGCTAATAAAAGAGTGGGTAAATACACTTGGCAAAACTATGATTTCTGTGTTTTAGGGATTTCTGGTGCTGATCAAAATGTGTTTTACAAATCTTCACACATCTGTGCACTGAAGAAATCAACAGTGACAATCAGCTGCACTTTTACATACCCTACTGAACATCAGATCAGGAAAGTGTTCTGGACCAAAACAATAGAAAGAAAAGTGCATGAAGAGTTTCCAGATCTGTCTGAGGACCCTGAATACAGTCAGAGGCTTCAGTATCTGGGAGATAAACAGCACAACTGCACCATCAGACTGAGTCATGTGACAGAGAGAGATGAACACATATATTATTTCAGATTCACTACTGATAAAGATTGGAAATGGATTGGTTATACAGGAGTGCGTCTCTCTGTCACAGGTGACTCTCCTGAGGTTTCTCTCTTCTTGTGGTCATTATGTAGAATAATAATCAGTGTATGAGAGCAGCACTAGATATAATGTGTGTGTTGTGTTCAGATCTTCAGCTGGAGTCTCCTGAGAGAGTGACAGAGGGAGATTCAGTCCGTCTGACATGTAGAAGCAGCTGTAAACTGACTGACACACCAACATTCATCTGGTACAGAAACTCACACACATTGACTAATATTGGAGATGAACTCAACATCAGGTCAGTCAGTAGAAGAGACGCAGGACACTATAGCTGTGGTGTGCAGGGACAAATGTACATCTCTCCTGCTGTTTATCTCAATGTCACATGTAAGTTTTCTACTATTTTACCTTTTAGTATTTACCTTTTAAAAGCATTCAGACTTACAATAATGATGAAAGTAATCGATCCATACAAATTAAAATACTTTGGCATTAGTGCTACCAATTGGTGTGAAAAATGTGGTGTCATGAATACTATTGATTGACATTTGCTCAATTGTGTCAATTTAAATGTAGGGATGAAAATAACACATTTATGGCATCATCATTATGTGATAGTTCATGCAAAACTAAACATTTATCTATCATTTATCAATAATTAAAATTACATTAAAGATACAAATATACACTTAAACACATTGCAAATACTTATTACAATTGTTAGCTTCACAAATCTGCTAAAAATCCTTCTTAAAATTGATCATACGATCAGTAAGTAAATATTGCTAATTTTTATAAAAGAAAAAAGCAATATAATAAACAATAGACAGCCCTTATAGTAAGCTGGAACAAGTAGAGATTAAAACTGATCTTGATATTCATTTTCAGTCTTTGTTTCTACATGTTTCTCCTGCAGATGGTCCAGATACTCCTGTGATCTCCATCAGTGGATCTGCTGTAATAATGTCTGGAGATTCAGTGACTCTGAGCTGCAGCAGTGACTCAAACCCTCCTGCAGAAATCAACTGGTATAAAGGAGAAACATCTGTAGGATCTGGAAGAATCTTCAGCATCTCCAAGATCAGCTCTGATGACAGTGGAGAATACAAGTGTAGAGCCACAAATGAAAATGGAGTGAAATACTCTGATCCTGTGACTTTAGATGTCCAGTGTGAGTTTATGATCATTCTGTTTTAAAAATGCCTGCTTGTGTTTTTGTTTGTTTATTTATTTATTGTTAACGTGATGTATCTCACTGTGATGGAAAGCTGATGTGTCTTGTGTTTCAGGTGCAAGATTAGTCTCCTGGTCTTCTGCATTTGCTGTTGGATTTGCTGTTGGTGTTTTTGTCGGTGGAGCGTCAGCAACAATCAGTGCTGTGCTTTACTTCTGGTGAGAACATGAATACACTGTACTGCACTTGATCTTTCATTTATATATATAAAAAACATCATTTCATCTTTCTTCTGACAGTCTTTCTAAAAGGAAGAGCAGAAGATCTGCAGTGAAAGAGTCTGCGGTGAGATGATCTTCATTATTTACTGTTTTCCTGCATGTTTCCTACAGCTGTGATGATTGTACAGAAATATCAAGAGTGTACAGTATTACTGATTTACGTTTGAGTTCCTCTAAACATTAATGTTGCTCAGCCTGGTTCAGGTATCAGTTTCATGTTGTTTGCTGCTTTGTTTAAATTGCAAGCCATTTGTTTGCCCATGGGCATACAGGTTTGAACAGTGGGTGTGTTAAGGCACATTTAAGCTAATTTGAGGCAAACGAAATACACTGCACCATTCACCAACTAAAGCTGCTTTAAAAGTTAAAGGCACAGTTTTTCTTTTATTTTTAGGGCACGTTAGTGATATGCAGATCCAAAATGTGCATACATGTTGCTTATTACACACACAGGGATGCACAGCAGCACACAAACATCTTTAAATATGAAAAATAAAAAGATTCAAATGCAAAAGATTATTATTGTCTACATGAATAAAAAATACCTCATACCACACCAACTTTACTTCAGAGGGTTTTGGTGAATCCAGCTTATTTTGTTTATGGTCTTTAACATTGCACACCAGAACATCTGTTTCCTCGCTCCCATCTTTTAGACCTTCTGTGTGCACTGACTGTTTTTCCTGTCCTTATAATTAAGAGCTCCTAGTTTAGATCAATAAAATAGAGTCACAATGTCCTTCTATCTGTCCAGATCTCAGACACATATGCAGCTCTGGATCTCCAGTCTGCGACCTCTGACCTGTACGACACACTCACAGTAAGTGAAAGTCAAAGTCAGACAATGCTCACTGATGATCAGATGATTGATGATCTCTCGCTGTCTTTCACACAGACCGTTCACCACAGACCTGCTGAAAACTCCTGCTCCACTCTTGATCCTCAGAGCTCTTCTGAACATCACAATCCACCAGTAAGAGACAATATCAGCCATAAACCCTCTCAGCAGCAGTTTGATTATTGGATGAGCCTCGTCAAAGAGTTTAATGTGGTTGACCTTCAGTCTTTCTTCATCTTATTGTTTGTTCAGATCAACAAGGAAAAGGCTGCAGTGAGAGGCGGAGCCAGAAAGAACCAATCCTGAGCTGTGTGGGCGGAGCCACGGGTGATTGACAGGGATCATCATTAATAAGTCATTGAATTGCTTAAGTTTTTAAATGTTCAATTTTTCCAGCTTCTGTTATTGTGTCTTCGGTGTTCCTGTAAGTCACATGTGTTAAATTCCTGGAGGGCCGCAGCTCTGCATAGTTTATTTCCAACCCTAATTAAACACACCTGATCAAACTAATTGAGTCATTCAGGCTGGTTTGAAACCTACAGGTAAGTGTGTTGGAGCAGGGTTGGAACTAAACTGTGCAGAGCTGCGGCCCTCCAAAAATTAGAATTGACACCTGCTAAGCAGTGGCAGTGCTAACTTGAATGGCACCCTGGGCAAACCACCCCATATACTCCTCCCTCCACCCTCAAGCTTATAAATAGCTGGTTTTTAGAAGTGAAGTTCTAGTATGGTTCTAGTCTAATACATCTAGTTAATACAGAAAAGGACCATTAAAAATGTACATTCTAAAAAAAACGTTTGTTTTACCCTAACTTTGGGTAAAATATAGACAAAACGGAATTATAAAATTGGAATTATAAAAATATGTATAGTTATCATAAACAAAATAATATTAATGATAAATAAATAAATAAATAAATAAATAAATGAATGAATGAATGAATGAATGAATGAATGAATGAATGAATGAATAAATAAATAAATAAATAAATAAATAAATAAATAAATAACAAAAACTCTATCCTAAATGTAACTGGAAAAAAAATTATTTTGACAAAAAAAAAATACATGTTTTATAGAATTATCTCTTAAGACTTGACTCAAGGCCAAGAAATAATGTTATGAAGTCTTACCTCCCTGCCTCATTATCCATCCTTTCTGCTCCTATAGCCATAGTTAGACAAAAGATCATAATCATATTACATCAACTTCAGTTTTGTCAACAAGCAAAACTTACAGCCGGCCGACACCTCGCGTCATAAAGAAAGTAACATAAAAGGCTGCTCTTTTAATTCTTTTTAAAACTCTTTTCTTGTAGCAGTGCTTGCACAGTATCTTTGCATTTATCATCAGACTACAGTCTGCTTGAACATGGCTTCTTTATAAAAGTATCAAGGTCAAACATGTAAACAGGCCCGGCAGGGCAAAAGTGGGCATTGCCCTCTCAGAAAGAATTTTCTGAGAGATCTTACCCCCTGCCCACTTCCCAAGTTTTCATAAAGGATTAGTTTGCACAAAACTGAAGATTCTTTCTGTCATTAATTACTAGCACTCCCGTCATTCCAACCTTCAACCATATATATTTTATCATTCAAAATAGCAGTTAAATTATGAAAATCGTAAAATTAAAGCTAGGCCTATAGACCAGAGCTCTGATCCCCTCGTCAGGTCAGGGTATATACCCTTTAATTTTAGGGGAAAAAATTATAGCCTATAACCCTCCACACCACTACTAGTGTGCAGCATCCACTTGAATGATGCGATGGCAGCCACAGTACAAAAGTGCAAGTTCTTCACCACACACCAGCTATAGGTGGAGGATGGGGATGATTGGGAGGCCATGATGAGTAATAATCAATAAGGGCCGATAGAAAGCATTTAACCAGGACAGGGGGTTACAGCCCAACTCTTTATAAGAAGTGCCATAGGATCAGGACCTTTAATGTCTCATTCAAAAGACAGCATTCACTGACAGTATTGTGTCCCCTTCACTTTACTGGGGTATTAGGACTCACACAGAGCACAGGTTGAGCGCCCCCTGCTGGCCTCACTAATGTCACTCTCAACAGCAACCTTGTTTTCCCATGTGGTCTCCCATCCAGGTAGTGACCAGGCTCAGCCCTGCTTAGCTTCAGCGAGTAACCAGTCTTGGGCTGTGGAGTGATATGGCTGTGGCACGTATGAATGTGTTCTCTTTTTTATCTGTAAAGAGTGGCAGTGATTTAAATGCCTCTGGCCATGGTTTTATTTTGAATGGTGTGTAATGTGTATCTCTGAAATTAATTTTTACCAGTACTATGTATTACAGCTCAGCATTACAGCTTTTACCCTGCTAATAAAGACACCTGAATATGAATAATTGATGTTGTCTGCCTCCTGACATTCACACAGTGATTAAACTGTTAAAGGGTCACGAAACACCAAAACACATGTGTCGTATATGTGTCCCACACTGCCAGGGCCGGAGTGAGACTCCTTTTCAGCCCTGGAGTTTCAAGCCTCAGACCGGCCCACCTCAGTGCACAACTGACTATATTAAAATAAGATCATTTCCAATTCAGTTTCTAATTATAATATCACATCTTTTTTGAGAAAACAGCTTCTTTAGAGCTTTAAATGTTCAACAACCATAACAGTATTATATGTCTTAACAATAAAAATTAAAAAAGAAAAAAAAAACATCCTCAGACGAGGATCAAATCCCGGTCGGCAGCGTCGAAATTTAATGTGCTAACCACTGGACCACAGCAGTTGTATATAAAGAAATGACTCATCTGAGTTATATCAGCAATAACCTGCAGGCTGGTTATGTATAAATAAGCTGCGGTAAGATAATCAATATAAAGACTGTGGTCAAGTAAATAAATAAATACATTTAAAAAGTGTGACTGCTGAGAGCAACAGATTCTGGAGCTTGGGACACCGGCCCTCGCGGCCAAAAAACGGACCGGCCCACCGGGAATTCTCACAGTCCTCCCGATTAGCCAATCCGGGCCTGCACACTGCTAAAAACATTATTAAGACACATATATCTCACTAAAAGCGAACATTGGTTGCTTTTGCGTTATTTTGAGCAAATTCGTACTTCCGGTTTGAAACTAATTTTTGAAGCTGCGTGACGGCCATGAGATCTTAGCCTGTATTCCAGTGTGTAGACTGGACATCTGTACCTGGGTGTCCTGTATTATGTCTATGAGTGTGCTTCATTCATTCATGAGTAAGACTTGGTTCAAACCAATCAGAGCGTTCTATTGTGTATGCGGTGCAGCTTTACTAATAAGCATGATAGCTTCGAAGACTGTACCTGAAGCTGTTCAGACGGCAGAGAGACGCCACGTTGTGTTGCCAAAAATTGTAGGGAAAGTATAAGAAATGTTTGAAGATACGGGTCATCAGTGTTTCTTTTACAATTTGCTGCAGTGAAGGTTTTGTTTTCTTTTCTCTCTATGAGAGCGCAACTGGGGTCAGTTCTTCGTACGTGGATTACTCAGTTAGCTGGATTTGGATATTGACGATTTGACACGATCCAGGATCGTTTCCTTCTTCAAAGCTGATCCGAGAGTTGTTGTCATGGCAACAGATCTGCTAGGTCAAACCTGATCAGGAGGAGGTTCAAATCATATAAACAGGATTATTTTGGCTCAGTTCAAGCAAAGATAATACAGAAAGTATGTTCCCAATTCTGATATTTTCTTACAGTAAAAGTTATATACACTTGGGAAAATAGTAAATATTTTTAACTATATATATAAAAGTTATAGTCATTAATAAAATAAATAAAGTTATACATATTAATAAAATGTATGCAATCTGCACCCTCAAAATGAAAATACAAAGACTGCCACCTGGTGGTGCACAGAGAAAACTTATTTATATGAACTTTTTAGATCGCTTTAGTACAAATTGTGTATAATAAACATGCACAATATGTGACTTTTTTAAAGCAATAATACATTTATGCAGTCATAAACATGTTTTGATAGTTAATATGCCAGTGATGATGCTTCACAAAAGTTGCAGACATCTTTACCAATATCAAAATGCTTTTGTAAACAACCAGTTATTCTTTACACCGATTAAAAAATGGCTACTATAATAAAGAAAATCTTTTCTAAATGAAGAACTAAATACATTGATTTGCATTCAAATACATGATGAATACACTTGTCTTGACACATGAAAGTGTAAAGCCTGCAGCTCACAACAAATGTGAAGTTACTGCGTGTCATATTTAACAAGCCGTTTACTGCTAATTTGATGTAATTTTGCTCACATGGATAATTGAATATTAATCAGATGATGTCATTACGCTGCTGTGCCGTCAGCCAATCATTGCATTGCTGATCATGATTTGGAGGATCGATAGATCTGTCCTTCACAACACACGCAGCGATCTCAGATCTGTTCATCCAGACATTCTAATCTGATTCGCGAACTTGTTTGAAGAACCAAATTAGCGAGAGATCAGTTATCAAGATTAAAAGATCCAGGATCTGCCAAATAATCTTAGATCATTTAAGCGAGGTACGAAGAACGGACCCCTGGACTCACGTGTGGATCAGTGCAGGCGACGCACGACAGAAATACATTTTTTTACCCGAGAGCTTTTCTCATCTGGAAATGGTGAAATCCAGATTTGCGGCTCATCTCCTTTAAAAAAAGACGCAGGTCCACTATGTGTCAACTGTCTACAGATTTGGTAAGTGTGTGCGATCAGAGCCCTTTGTTCATTCAGATGGCAAAGTTGAAGTTTGTATCGTAAGCAGTACTCTTTCAGTGTTTTGAGACAGATCTAAGTCAAAATGATTTCTAAGTTTCTTAGTTTACGTTAACATCACTACAATATTATGGACTGAAAGATCCGCTGTAAATGCTGCTCTCTGAGTGTAAACATGTGAACACTGCAATCAACTTAATGCTGACCGTCGTGTTCAATTTTCACGGCATTTTGACAGGATTGTCTACAGACTCACGGCTTTCTGACCTACCGAGTGCATCTGAGTTACCGAGAAATGCAGAGGTTTTTTTTTTTCTCTTATATGATGTGCAGAATTCAAACATTCCACCATCATTAAACACACTGGGCCCTATCATACACCCGGCGCAATGTGGCACAAGGCGTGGCGCTGTAGTCTTTTGGTAGTTTCAGCTTGGCGCAAGAGTGGTTTTGAGGCGTTGCGCTACGCTGTTTAAATAGCAAATGCATTAGCGCTCATTTGTGCGCCCATAGGCGTTCTGGTCTAAAAAGGGAGGCGTTCTGAGGCGGACCGCTGGCGCGTCGCTATTTTGAGAAGCTATAATAGATTTTTCATTAGACCTAAACAAACCTGCTCTAAACTCCAGCGCAGAGTTGCACCTCGTTTACACACTGCTTAATACACACAAGAGAGCAATAGGCAAATATCTTTACATATGAAAAAATGTAAATGTTAAGGATATGTATAGGATATAATAAGAATAGATATAGAATATAAATATAAAGGATTAAATTATTACAAAACACATTATTTTCTAGCCTACATAAATATGAAAAATCACTGCTTTTATGTCTTCTTCATCTCGGGAGGCTTTTTCAGTTCATTCATAACAATTTGCTTTTGTATAATGTTATTATTATTAGCAGTATTATTTATTATATCCATATTTATATTTGTTTTATTAAAAACAAGCTTAGATTTGCCCACCTGTCAGGTTTTAGACCATAAGGGGCACAGCATGTGTTTTAGGATATAACTCAGGTTTTTGAGCACATTTTGTTATTATTGTTCAGTTATTCGTTTGCTGGAAATTAGAACTGAATTTAGAAATAGTTTTGAAACGAATATTTGCGCTTAACAAACAAAATTATTTATTTATAGACTGATTGATGTCTGTGCGTAAAGGTTTCCCTATCCAAGAGCGAAAGTGAAAGTAGATCTATTATCTCTCATTTTCACGCAGTAGATGCTCTGTTTAACAGTTTTCTGTTAACTTTGTGACTTTTAAAGGGAATGAGAGATGAGACTAATTGGTTTATTCTCAAAACACACCTATAACTCATTAAGAAAATAAACTCAACCCTTTTAGATCATGTGCCGCGGCGCAAGGCAGATGTCCCGTCCTTAAATTAGCAAAAACGCGTCCTGACATGCCCTGAAAGTGTTGGCGGCTTGCGTTTTGCACTCTGCGCATGGACCGTCAAAATAGAGCCCATTGTCTTTCTCCCCTGCATCTGTGTTTGTTTTTCCTCAGTAAAAATCAGCGCATGCTCAAATGAGAACTCCCATTTTTTATTTAAATCATTCCCCTTTTCCTTCCCCCGACACTCCCACCCAAACAGAGCTGGACACACCCACATTTCTGACTTTTTCCAAACTAGTGGTGTGAAAACACCCTGCTGAAACATGGAGATTCATGGCCCTTTAAACTCAACAGCCAATTCTGGACTAAAGACTCCACCCCCTGTCTGTCACATGACTCAAATGAATTCCTGTAAGTTGTGCAAAGCCTGAATCTACCAGCAGAGGTCTCCATCTCCTGCTGCTGATACTGGAGAAACACTGATGTGCATCAACTGAAGACCAACTTTTATCCTTTTATTTCTGCAGAAACGCCAATAAGTGTGAAATAGATTAAGTAAATTAAATTAACTTAAGTAAAACAAATAAAGTAAAAACACATTCGTCTTTAATCACTGGTAGGGTTTTTTGCTGATGGAGAAACACTGTTAGTTCCGCAACTGTGTTTAAAAACAGTGTTAGCCACAGAGAGTCTGTCATTTAAAGAAGAAGTGCATCTGTCCACACGCTCAGTCCATCAGTTTCTGTTGATCGGCTGCTCTTCAACACGGTAAGACAAACACACTGGTATTTGACTGATGATTAGTGTAGATGAAGCTCATATAACACATGATTTGTGACATGAGAAATATCTTGTGTTGATCTCAGTCATCAGTTGATTTACACACACTGATGTTGTGCATTAATAATCTGCAGATGTGTAAAGATCTTCCTAACACTAAGAGCTGTTTAGGGTGATGTACATTTACTGTTGATGAGTGTAGAAGTGATGATTAATGCTGGATTCTAGATAGATTTGATGCTGATGTGGCTCAGAATGGCTCCTGCTCTTCATCTGATCTTTCTGCTCATCATTCACAGTGAGTCAATCTTACATTCACATCACTGCTTTATTTCTACACATTTACACACACCACACAATCAGACATTATTCAGCCATTTTATAATGATCTGCTGATCATCTTCTCTCTGATATAGGAAGTTAGTCTGAGCTGGCAGATCTGTTTTCTCAGTAGAGAGTCTTTAGTTAGTGTCATGAAACCGGCCAGTTTTAGCAGTTTTTTTCACACCATTGGTTTCAGCTGTGATGCATCAAGCACTGGCACAGTCTTCATAATGATAACAGCCAACTGGACAGCAACACAACAATAACTAGCTTTTGACAGCTAATGATAGTGTTTTTGTCAGTTTCCATTTCCATTATTCTTTGACATCAACTTTGGTGTGTCCTGGGATTAAATAGAGAATATTCATTATGTCTTCTGAGAAACATTTACCAACTAAATAAAGAAATTAACTGAATTGTTTTGGTCATCACACAAAAATAATGCTTCAGCACACAACATAATTGTATGCACCATAAAAACATTTTTGAAGATGTAAAATCAACAATATTTAGAAACAGAACACTTTACAATAACAAATAATAATGCACAAACATGTAAACTACATTTTGACTTCATTATGAATCAATGATGAGTTGAAGCGTGTGGTAATATCATGAGTTTTAGTTTTCGATCCCTTTAATATTCTTTCTCATTTAGCAGGACACATTTACCTGAATCAGAAGTGTGAATTAATTAACAAACATACTAACAAGCAGTTTAGGCAGTTATTTATTTTATCATTAGTTGATGATAAAGAAACATGTAGTTTACATGTTAGTGCATTTTTATTTATGCAGGTATTCTTGCCCTGTTATTTTCCATTAATGTTTTTTTTTTCTCTCAGCTGGTTTATTAGCTTTGCTCTTCTCTGTTTATTTCTGTCCTCCATCAAGACTGAAGTCATTCACACTGAGATCATTATTCATATTCACAACATCAGCTTAAAATATCTTCTGTAATGAGTCCTGGTATCAAGTGGTGAAACAGTATTAGTATTGTACAGTCCACAGTGTAACTTATACAACTACATTTTCATGATGATGATGATGATGATGGTTATGCATTCTGTGTTCCTGTGAACTCTGGATAATTCAAGAAATGCAATGCCTTTTTTAAAGGTCCTGTGAAGTGCTTTGAAATGTGCATTTTTATTCAGTGTTTGACAATCTAAATCGAAATACGAAGAGAGCATTGGACATAGTGTAGCTCCTCCCCTTTTTTAAAACAGCCAATAGTGTTTTTTTCTTTTTGTCACTGCTCTGCCAGTGAGAGTGGTTGAGCTCAAGTGCTTCAAATGTAAAGCAAATGTGAAGCATCTTGAAGGGAGCAGTGCATGCCAGACACTAGAGAGCATTTGATTGGTTATGATGTGTCAAGAAACTGTAACATGTAACATGTAACATGACATGAATAAAACCGTTGATTCATTTAGGCACTTTTTGCTACATCAGATATGGTTGTGGCCGAAGTTAATGCAAATTATTTATATTATTTATTAAATTTCCCATTTATTGTATTTTATTAACGTCTACCCCAATCCTAAACCCAATCATCACAATAACATAAAAGCAGTAGCTGTAGCGAGTATTATTTATATTATTCATTATATTACCCCATATGTTGTATTTTTAACGTCTACCCTAACACTAAACCCAACTGTCACAGTACTGTAAAAATATTAATTATTGTTAAACATTGTCTTTAAAAAAAAATGCTATATTGACATGCATATCTGCAACTGTATCCATTCTAGACATTTAGAAAGGTTGCAAATTACAAGCCTTACATATTTATATCTTCTAAATGCAAATTTTGAGCACACAATCTTATAGATATCCTTAAAACAAATAATACTAACATCTAAAAAAAAAAACTTTATTTTAATTTCAAGGGACCTTTATTGTATGGTTGGCTTTGATGAAATGTTGTATATTTAGTGTTCAGAAGTTGTTAATCCTGTAGTTATTGCTTTTGGTGGTGCTGTGTGACTTTATATTAAAAGATTAGAAGTCTTTATTGTCCACACATGTGCAAATTAATCACAAAAACATTACTAAACATCACAATACAATACACAAAACACAAACACAGAGCTCAAACACAAAACTTCCTCTATTATGGATTACCAACATGCAACACTGCCCACATAGCAAAATTTCTCTGGCCCAGCTCTGGCCCACACAATCAGGTTTTGCTTGGCCCACATGCCGCAGTGAATTACGGTACATGACTGGACCAAATCTGGCTTCCAGACAAGGGCCAAACATGGACCATATCTGGGCCAAGTCTCAGCCAAGTTAATAACTCATAACTGGGCCAGAACTGGGCCAGATAGGTTGGTGTGTCACGATTGCAATGAAATTGATAAACGCATGGAGTGATGCGCTTTAGGCACACTATGGGCACGCTTTTTCTCAAAGTGACCTGATTGGTAGAATTTTTTTTCTTTACTCACAAAGGATTTTGGTGTATTTTAAATGTGGGTCAAGACTGGCCAAACTCACATGGCCCACTTATCAAATTTTTAAATCTGGGCCAAATACTACATTTTACATCTGGCCCAAATCTTGTGTGCCGCCTTAAAAACGGTGCCACCTCTGCCAAACCCAGGCCATGTTTGGCCCACATGCTGTATGCCAGTGCCGGATGAATGCCTGCTGTGCCAGCTTTATGCCAAATCTGGGCCAGAATTCTTTGCTACTAGGGTGGCTATAAAACCACAAACAGATTCACACAGTGTCACAGAATAACATATAGAAGAATGGTTCCCATAAAGCAAGTAAAACAGAAGGCAAAAAACAAATAAACAAGTAAACAACAGTGTGAGAATGTGGTAAAATCAGAAATGTGGTAAAGTCAGGCTGCCGATGCCTTTTCTTTTTCTGCATTGCTTTTAAAAACACAGTCAACTGGGTTTAGAGAGGGGGGTGATCGAGTCAATCGGTGCTTTTAAAAAACACTATTGGTTGAATTTAGGGGAAAGGATGGGTCAGTTGGCCAGTAAGTCAGTCGACAGCGGCCTCTGGTGGATTTACGTGAGAACTGCAGAGGTCAAGCAGCAGCATCCTTGTATTAGGTAAACTAAAATGGTGGTTTGTTCAAATTTCCTTGGGAGATAAAGTGGACACAGGTAGGATGAATTGGGAGTGCACACTTTATGGATGTGGAATTGTGTTGCTCATTTACTGTCCACAAAGACACACATATCTCCCCTGACTGATTTATTTGAGGCATATTTGCCAGGTCAGCTCTTATTGTGATGTAACCAGGTAGAGCAACTTCAGCATTGTCTTTCAGCCATGTCTCTATTAAACAGATCCGGTTACTCATTTTA
Organism: Danio rerio; assembly: GCF_049306965.1. Taxonomy (NCBI): domain Eukaryota; kingdom Metazoa; phylum Chordata; class Actinopteri; order Cypriniformes; family Danionidae; genus Danio; species Danio rerio. The sequence continues at coordinate 60,432,729 of NC_133176.1, forward strand.
AAGTCACTTTCAAATTTTACTCTGGCATTGGTTCATCCATTTTATTATTGAGCGACAGCACATTTGATAAAGTTATTATGGGAAAAGGGAACACGTCATTAGCCTGGTCCCAGTACCTCCTTTCGATTTATTCATCTAAACAGCTATTAGGAAACTTAAAAAAAAAAAGAGTGGTTAAATACACTTGGCAAAACTATGATTTCTGTGTTTCAGGGATTTCTGGTGCTGATTGCAATGTGATTTACAAACCTTCATACATCTGTGCACTGAAGAACTCAACAATGACAATCAGCTGCACTTTTACATACCCGAGTCCTGGACATCAGATCAGGAAAGTGTTCTGGACCAAAGACCCTTTAGGAAATGGTGAAGAGTTTCCAGATCTGTCTGAGGACCCTGAATACAGTCAGAGGCTTCAGTATCTGGGAGATAAACAGCAGAACTGCACCGTCAGACTGAGTCATGTGACAAAGAAAGATGAACACGAGTATTATTTCAGAATTATTACTGATAAAGATTGGAAATGGGTTGGTAAACCAGGAGTGAGTCTCTCTGTCACAGGTGACTCTCCTGAGGTTTCTCTCTTCTTGTGGTCATTATGTAGAATAATAATCAGTGTATGAGAGCAGCACTAGATATAATGTGTGTGTTGTGTTCAGATCTTCAGCTGGAGTCTCCTGAGAGAGTGACAGAGAGAGATTCAGTCCGTCTGACATGTAACAGCAGCTGTGAACTGACTGACACACCAACATTCATCTGGTACAGAAACTCACACACATTGACTAATATTGGAGATGAACTCAACATCAGGTCAGTCAGTAGAACAGACGCAGGCAACTACAGCTGTGGTGTGCAGGGACAGACGTACATCTCTCCTGCTGTTTATCTCAACGTCACATGTAAGTTTTTTACTTTATTTAACTTTTAGCATTCACTTTTTAAAGCATTCAGACTTTTTATATCATACAAATAAAAATAGTTGATCCATACAAGTTAATTTAAGTTAGTGCTATCAGTTAATTTGAAAAATGTGTTGTGAATGCTAATGAGTGTCATTAGCTCAGTTCTGTCGTTTTAAAAGCAAATGTGACATTGTATGAGGTGTCTTTGTTATGACAACTAGGCTAGATAGTCATGAATATTTTCACATCACTTTTTTAATAGAAGAAAAATCAATTTGTTATTCAAATTTATCAGTACCTAAATTTATTCATATACACCCTGTCAAAAAAAATAAAAAATCATCATTTAAGTGAAAGTTCTCCCAAAACTGAAAATTCAAAAATGTCAACAAAAAATTTGTAAACATTCTAATTGCTTATTACAGTTGTCAACTTTACAGATCTGCTTTAAAAATCTCCTCCAAAAGTGTCCCTATTTACTTACTGAGTACCACACTCAGTAAGCAAATCTTATCCTAAATTTTGAACAAGAAAAAAGCAATATAAAAACAATGGGCAGCTCTTTTAGTACGCTGAATTAATTTCAGTCTTGTTTTTACCTGTTTCTCCTGCAGATGCTCCAGATACTCCTGTGGTCTCCAATAGATCTGCTGTAATAGTGGAGGGAGATTCAGTGACTCTGAACTGCAGCAGTGACTCAAACCCTCCTGCAAACTTCAGCTGGTTTAAAGGAGAAACATCTGTAGGATCTGGAAAAATCTTCAGCATCTCCAAGATCAGCTCTGATGACAGTAAAAAATACAAGTGTAGAGCCAGAAATGAGCATGGAGAGAAATACTCTGATCCTGTGACTTTAGATGTTCAGTGTGAGTAAATGAGCTCTTGATCTTCTGTCTGTTCTGGTGTTTTCTCTGTATTGTCGTCTCCATCAGCTGCTATCATTAGCCGCTCTGCTCTCATTAGCTCCTGTTCCTCCTCTCACTCTGATTAAACTGATACTCATTCCTCTCCTTCTGTGCAGCTCCTCCACTGGATATTGTTTCTGTCTGTCAGTTAATAAATCTGTCTCTTAAGTATCTGTCAGTAAAGTAAATCTGCCCTGTTCTTGTGTCCTCTCGTCTCTCCTTATCTCATCTGTCTTCTCCAGTGAATCCTTTCGCCATTACTGTAGTATTACTGCTGCTGCTGACCGTCCACTCTGCTCTGTCCGCTGCATGACAACTGTGACACAACATAACTAGTGCAGATGAAAAACAACTGTGTTGTCACTTCTTATCACCTTTCTGGCCAAAAAGCTGAACACACCAAACAGACGGAAGCAGCCTGAAACTTGAGTGAGTGTTCTGTGGATGTATTTCCACACCAGCAGAGGGCAGTATCTGTTTTCTCATTCCACAAAGGAATACTAAATAAAGAAACACACTCAAATAGTAAGCAAAACAGCATTTAGTAGCAATATTACAGTACTTGTTGCTCAACAAACTCATAGGCATGGGAAGTTAATTTCTTTAGCACCTTTCATACACATTCCCAGTGATGGGTTGCAGCTGGAAGGGCATCCACTGCGTAAAAACTTGCTGGATAAGTTGGCGGTTCATTCCGCTGTGGCGACCACGGATTAATAAAAGGACTAAGCTGACAAGAAAATGAATGACATGTTATACACAGTGGCAAATCAAAGTGCTTTACATAAACAGCAAAAAAAAAAGACAAGTATAAGAAAATACAAACAAATAATACAAGTTTGTTTGCTCTGATTATCTCCCGTTCCTCCTCTCGCTCTGAATGAACTGATATTCATTCTTCTCCTTCTGTGTAGCTAATTGACAATGTTTTTTTTTTTCATTTTACAAAGAGAAACTGGAACATGAACTGCACACATTCAAAGCGCAAACAAAGCAGCGTTTAGTAACATCATCACTGACCTAGTCAGTCAGCACAGTGTCACAATCAGAGACACTAGAGGGCACTCTACACATCACATCTGCCACTGAACCAGACTACAAATCCCAGAATCCTCAGCACTTCACACCTGGGGCCTCATGTATCAACGCTGCGTACGCACAAAAACTTTGCGTACGCCAGGTTTCACGCTCAGAATCGCTCACGTTTGGATTTACTAACAATGAACTGAACGTGGGAATTTGCGCAGGTTCACGGCAGGTTTCTGGCAGGCGTACGCACATTTTTTGTGCGTGTCTGTTTTATTTCCATTGGCGACTCCTAGAGGCAGTTGTGTTAAATTCTTCTCTACAAAGTGTCTGATCCTTGCAATGGCAGCTGTATGAGACGGGTTCATATAGTAGGTATGTAAGATTTCCATACCATACAGTTGACCAGCTAAACATTAAAGCACAATTTGCAGCGGTCGCCTGTTTTCCCAATGTAATCTGAGCTATCTACTGCACGCACATTGCTATAAAGACACTATCTGAAGATGAATTTGCATGCGTGAATCAGAAACATTTCCATTCAATAAATGTGCAAATAAAATATGATGCACAAACTTATTGATGATTCCTACTTGTCTTTCTCGTGATAAATAGTGGGCAAAATCTGATATGTAGCGGGGAAAAAAAGAAGAAAGAGAATATCAGACGCTGGATTCGAGCCGAGTTTATGCTCGAGCGTGTCAGTACAAGATCACATGCTTCTTATGAGGTGCGCCACTGAGACTGCTAAGGTTACTGCAACATTTTTCAGTTATAAACCACACTATTTCTGTTTTAAATGCACTCAGTGCGATGTTCAGACCCAACTGTGTTAACCGTATCAGCTAAACTCTCCCACTCTATTTTTTTCTTTTGTTGTTAATTCCGGAGAACAAACTTGCAAATAACACCGCTTTTCTCCGGTCTACCTCCGAAAGCAGCACCTCCATTTCACATTCTGTTCAAAGTTTCTCTTTTTGCTTGATTTTGCCGTTGCTTTTTCGTTGGGTTTTTTCATTAGCATAGTCATTAGCATATTCATACGGGGGAGGAGGCAGGGAGGGGTTTTGTGCTCGTGCATGTTGCGCTCAGTTTCACGTTCATTCAGATGTACAAAAGAATATGCGTGAGATTCGGCGTACGCAGTGTTTCATACATCTGAATTTTTTTCTGCGTACGCACATTTACAGCTTTGTGCGTACGCAATGTTTTAGTAAGATTTCCACGCAAGTCTTCGTACATGAGGCCCCTGGTGTTCTTAAACATTACACACACACACACACACACACACACACACACATGCACACACACAGCTGCAGATCATTTACACTCTTTTGGATTATCTGCATACTACCGTCTGTTTCACACTGATCATTGCCTCCCTGACCACTCTTAATAAAGCCTAAAGCTGCGGTCACACTTGACTATTCTCCTATAGACTTCCATTCATATGTACGTGAATGCGTCAGACCAGAAACGCAAACTTGTGCAACAAGTTTCACAGTTCACTGCGTTACAAAGTTCAAGCTTGGTGATCTCTGACCTGCAAAATCACATCACTTGTGAGACCAATCGAGGATCAAAACATGAGCTCTCTAGACAGAAATTTAAAATATGGAGCAATCGCTCGCTTTTTTAGATGTCTCATCATCTTGTTTAACACCACCTCTTTTCACAACGACATACAACAAAATTTTGCATGCACAAATCCTTGTGTGACCGCAGCTTAAAGCTGTGTTTTGGAACTTTATTTGTGTGTACGCACCACTCATCACTGAGGGATTCACTCTTGCAAATGATGCCGACTCAAAAGCTGACCTTTCTTTTCCTGCTCAACATAAAAACTGCATGACAGAATATAACTTTTAGTGAAGAACATGTAGTTTGTGAATATGACTTATTTTTATCTTAGAGATTACAGTGCTAGTAATGTGCACAATTTGGCTCAGATCCCCAATCTTGATAATTTGATTTATTTTGTCTTTTATTCAGATCCACCCAGGAGCGTCTCAGCGTCTATCAGTGGATCTGCTAAAATAATATCTGGAGATTCAGTGACTCTGAACTGCAGCAGCGACTCAAACCCTCCTGCTCTGAACTTCAGCTGGTTTAAAGGAGAAACATTTATAGGATCTGGAAGAATCTTCAACATCTCCAAGATCAGCTTTAATGACAGTGGAGAATACAAGTGTAGAGCCAGAAATGACCATGGAGAGAAATACTCTGATCCTGTCAATGTCCAGTGTGAGTTTATGATGCTTTAGTGATATACATTAACTCCTCTAAAAGCTTCACCAGTGACAGTGACACGTCCACTGTGAGGCTCACAATCCACATGGAGCTCAGAGACTAGACACCATCACTGTCACTGGGGAAGCTTTTATCATCACACTCCTGTAACTTAATGATCTTCTTCATGTTTCAGTTCAAGGTGCTGGAGGAAACATTATCATCATTGCTGCTACATCTGGAGGATTATTCATCATCATCTTGATCATCATGATCCTGTGTGTAATGTGAGTTTAATAAAAAAATGTTTTTTCTTAAAGTTTATTAACACTTTAGTAACTTTTTGTATAAACATTTTATTATTTAAAAAAGCACATTTTAATTTGATGTATTATTAGAGTGATTCATCATTTGTTAATGTGTGTTATTATAACAGAAAGAAACAAAGGAGTGTTAAATCTGAAGGTCTCACAATGACGCAGGTAAATCACACAGATACAACCTTATACTCAGACAAAGTCATGTTTTACTTTGTGTGAATAAAATTTCTGATAAATTTACAATTTTACCTTCATTTAAAATCATCATCATATCTTCATCATGTGATTCAGTGTGAATTAATCAAATATTTCATCAAAACAATTCAGAGTCTTTAAACATGAAATCCAACACCTGATCAGTTTCTCTCTGCAGTGTTTCTCCAGCGCCCTCAGGTGGTGTGATGCAGGAATGCACACAAAATTATTGATTATGATTTTTCATATCAGATATATTTTGCTTTGTAGGTTTAATCTCTGCATAATCATCAGCACATTTACATCAACAAGCAACTTTAAATTCTTATAATTCTGCTTTGTATGAAAGTCTGATTTTGTTGTGTTTCAGAATGATCTGCATTCTGCTCCTGGATCAGCGGGTGATGCTCTGTATGCCAGTGTAAATCCCAAAAAAGGCAGAGCTGCTGAATGCAGAGATGCTGAGGAGATCCAGTATGCCACTGTCCAATTTCACAGAGACACACAGATGAAGAAAGAGGAAGAAGAGGAGCAGCGTCAGTGTGACAACACACCAGTTCAGCAGCCTGATCAAGACCACAGGTGAGGAGAAACTGCTGGACCACCAACAACTGCACTAAACACACACCATACATAACAACTGCACTAAACACACACCACACATAACAACTGCACTAAACACACACCACACATAACAACTGCACTAAACACACACTGAACATACCTACTGCACTAAACACAAGCTGTTATACTTGCAACATAATTCTGTGCACAATAGATCATGTTTTAAGCATGCAAAATAACTCAGACAAAATAACAAACTCAGTTTTAAAGTTTGTTGCTTTCATGGTTATGCAAAATTGGACTCAACTCACTTGTTTAACACTAATCCAGTGTTGCACAGTAGCAAGCATCTGATTGGCTGAATTTCTGTTATAAAGTAACACTTGTTTTATGTTGAGCAAGAAAGCTTGACAACCAACATCTCTTGCTTAACAGACTGATGAAGACTCAGTCAAATTATCCATTTTAAAGATCACTTGTTAGACTGCTTTGTATGTTGTGTTAGTGTTTTCAATCATTTATTATTGCCGTCACTTTTTCTTACGATATTTATCCTCATGTTGATCCTGGAATATCATTTCTGTTCTAAAATGTAATCCATACCTAATCCCTATTTCTAAATCTAACCCTAGCTGTAAAGTATTCCTAAAATCAGATTAAAATCAATTATCACAGTTTGCAATCCCAGTCCTGGCACCTTTCTTTTTTCACATCAGACGTTTGTTGTACAATGATGTAACAACAAATAACCCTGTTTGTAATAATAATAATATTAATAATTCCTTACATTTATATAGCGCTTTTCTGGGCACTCAAAGAGTTTTACACAATGGGGTGGGGGGGGGATCTCCTCATCCACCACCAGTGTGCAGCATCCACCTGGATTATGCGACGGCAGCCATGTTGTGCCAGACAGCACATCACACCAGCTGATTGGTGGAGTGGAGACAGAGTGATGAAGCCAGTTATTATATGGGGAGGGTTAGGAGGCCATGATGGACAGAGGCCAGTGGGCAGATTTGGCCAGGATGCCGGGGTTAAACCCCTACTCCTTTTCAAAGGACATCCTGGGATTTTTAATGACCACAGAGAGTCAGGACCTCAGTTTAACGTCACAATCGAAAGACGGCGCTCACTGAGCAGTATAGAGTCCCCGTCACTATACTGGGGCATTAGGACCCACACAGACCGCAGGTTGAGCGCCCCCTGCAGGATTCACTAACACCACTTCTGGCAGCAACCTAGCTTTCTTGTGTGGTCTCCCATCCAGGTAGTGACCGGACACAGCCCTGCTTAGCTTCAGTGAGCGACCATGTGAGAGTTGCAGAAAGCTAGCTGCTAATAATGATGATAATGATGTAACAACAAATAACCCTGACTGCAAAACTAAACTGAATATAAACTGTAAACATATCCCTTAAGTGAAGTTTCATAAACTAATTTCGAGAAGAGCACAGGATATGATTGTGCACTGCTGGCCACTCATCCGTAATCAGTAATAATCCAATCAGAGTGATCCTAGCTTAATATAAATGAATCACTTTCTTCGTATTGCTCTTCTTTTTGGAAGAATCCCCTCTTCCACCCCATCTCCTCCTTTTTTTCCCCTTCTAAAGTGGATGCGATCAAGACCTACCTGATCTCGGATCCCCTGATATGCTTCTAGACCGGGCGGGAGCCCTGGGCTCAAATATCTCCGAGCTCAGGGTTCTCTCCCGTGACAGCATGCTAAACCTGCTATAAATGCCAAGCATATCTAAGTGGGAACTCTTGAAATATGATTGGCTGATTGGAATATAGCTCCAGAAACTGTAAAAGTAGCCTTAAATCTGATTGGCTGATTGGAATATAGTTCCAGGATCAACATAGATGTTCATCTAGAAACAAATCCTACTTAACCAACATCAGCTTAACCAGCACTGAATATATGAGCTGTAATATTGTTGTGTTGTTTTTGTCTTGTTTTTCAGCCGATCAAAAGCTGAAAAAATGGAGGACTCAGTGATCTACAGCAGCGTCAGATAAGTACGGAACCCCGGAAGGGACGTAGTGGGGGAGAAAAAAAATGGGTGGATGAAAAAAAAATAATGGGTGAAAGAAAAAAAAATGGGTGGGAGGAAAATATATAAAGATGTTTTGCGTTCCCTCGTAAAGATGTTTTGCGTTCTCTCGCAAAGATGTTTTGCATTCCCTCGCAAAGATGTTTTGCATTCCCTCGCAAAGATGTTTTGCGTTATCTCGCAAAGATGTTTTGCGTTCCCTCGCAAAGATGTTTTTCGTTATCTCGCAAAGATGTTTTGCGTTCCCTCGCAAAGATGTTTTGCGTTCTCTCGCAAAACTGTTTCTCCACAAACACTTCCTGTTCACTGCACTCAAGTAAACCCTCCCGTTTTTGCCGAAATTCTCCCGTATTTTACCATTCTACCCCACTTTCTTTACATTATTGTGCGTATGATACCTATGAACCAGTGAATGCATGTATAAGCGCTGACTGACAGACGCGCTTCGTACAATAAACTGATCCCAGATCAGCGTCTGTACACGCCATTTACAGAGGAGTGGGTGCATGTTTAAACAGACAAATACACTGAATAATATGAAACATCTCCGTCCTGCATGTTTTATTTTAAACAGCTTATTTTCTCTTAAATGAGCACAAACATTTTCTAAAGTAATGGAATGCTTTCATTATAGATCTGTGCATTCTTACAGAGACACCTCTGTTATCAAACTAAACAAAACATGAGATTCATTTGCTGCGCACTTGTTTGATAACAGAAGTGTCCCTTTAAATGGCGCGTACAGACGCTGATCTGGGATCAGTTTATTGTATGGAGCGTGTCTGTCAGTCAGCGATTAAACATGCATTCACTGGTTCAGAGGTTGCAAAGTGAAAGGCGACAATCAGCGCACAGTAATGTAAAGAAAGTGATATAGAATGGTAAAATACGGGATAATTTCGGCAAAAACGGGTGGGTTTACGTGAGTGCAGTGAACAGGAAGTGTTTGTGGAGAAACAGTTTTGCGAGGGAACGCAAAACATCTTTGCGAGGGAACGCAAAACATCTTTGTGAGAGAACGCAAAACTTTGCGAGAGAACGCAAAAACTTAGAAATATATATTTTCCTCCCACCCATTTTTTTCTTTCACCCATTTTATTTTTTTCACCCAGCCAATTTTTTTCTCCTCTACTACGTCCCTTCCGGGGTTCCGTAGATAAGAGATCCACTCAGTAATCACAGAATAAATGATTATTGTGGAATCATTGATTGTTTTGAACAAGAACTATAGCTATGCTTCTGTCCACCTGAGCTAATTTTTTGTAATCTAGCATGCTAGAAATGCTTAATAGAAACATAAAGCTGCACATAACTTGTATTGTTGACTCATTACGTATAATCATTAAGGCTGAGCATGTAAATAAACTAATTTTTTTTTCTCTTCAACCTTTAGTAAGGTATTAATTGTCATTGTGTTTAATTATAATCAATGGTGCAGGACTGATTTAATCTCTGTTTTTATATTGTTTTAAGCTTTGCATGTTTAACTCATTTTAATAAAAAAGTAATTTTAGTCAAACTTTGTTGTTGTTTATTGTTCAGAGATCAAATTTAAATCACTGAGCTCTACCAGATAAGTTTAGTACAAATTTCCTCAAATGACAAGGACCAAAAACATTCTGCACTCAACAATGTATTAAATGAATCACAATGAAAAAATAAATAAATAAATAAAATTTCAGCCGTGTGCCTTTATCACTTATTGTTTATGGGTGTAATATTTTTGATCTTCATATAACAACAGTATATCCATTAGAGGTATACATAGAGGTACCTCTGCTCACAGTTTTTGATCTCACGAGAAAACTAAAGTATTTTACGTTTTGCCAGTTTAGTGGCTAATGCGTACGAGTTCAGTGGTACGAAAATGTACGATTTTAAAAAGGAGGCGTGGCACCTAACCTCACCCCTAAACCCAACCGTCATTGGGGGATGAGCAAATCATACTAATTTGTTTGAATTAGATCGTACAGATTCACACAAATTCGCCACTAAATCAAAAAGTTACAAATTGTAATAAGATTGTGTTGGATTTTTGATGATCTCAAATTTCTCTCACACGTCTTCTCACATAAATCCACCAGAGGGCGCAATTTACACCTCAGCCAACCAGGCCAGCTTGCTGTCTACTGACCCATACACCACCTTCCCTAAACCCAAAAGATAGTGTTTACAGAAGCAATCTAGAAAGAAAAAAAAGCTGTCATGGATGTGTGATTTTTTTTAATCTTGTTTTCAGCCTTTTTCTTGTCTGTATATATTTATTTATTCATTTACCTGGCTTCTGGAACTATTCTTTGCCAAACTCAAACCCTGTCATCATGGTCAACTCCGCTCTTCGTCTCGAGTCTGCCAACATACGCGGCTAGCTAATGTAAAACTGGTTATGCCGGAAAAGCCGTCCACATGGAAGTAAACGGTGAGCTGTTATTGTAAAAAGCAACAGCAGTCAGCACCGTCCGCCCCGTAGCCTTTATTTAAAAGATGAAATGCAGCCAGACATACCTCTGGGTACATAATTCGTGCTCTCCACAAATGTAGACATGGGTACACATCCACAATGAGCCTGTGCTGACATTATTAGCTAAATAAAGGATATTTAGAGAAGCCATTAAGTCTGGTGATAAATGTCCTTCTGATTAATATTAAAGAGCCCATATTATGGGTTTTTGAAAATGCCCCTCCATGTAGTGTGTAACACAGCTCTAAGTGAAGTGAAGTATCCAGCTAAGGCTTAAATCTGTAAGAATACAGTGTTTAAAACTGTTGATTCATCTATAAAAGAGTCGAATCATAGTGCTTCAAACGAGTCGCCTTGATACCGACTCATTAGGTGTTTCGCCATGACGTACGAACGAAACAAAGTTTTTCACGTGCACGCGCAAACCCGGGAGATTTCAAACCTGAGGCCCCGCCCTCTGACGCAGTAACCCAGACACACACACACACACACCCACAAACACACGCACACACACAAACACACGCACACAAACATGCCGGTCGATTGAAGTCACACTGCAGATGGATATATTGAGTCTCTACCCAAAGATGAAACATCAGCATTATAACCAAGCAGTTGGAAACTTCTGGAAGCTACATGCTACAAAGAATACTTCATCTGAGTTTGTTAAAGGAAGGATCAGTAAAGAGTAACTGATGGACGTCAGGATGAGTTTCTTCCTACATTTCTTAAGTGTAAGTACATGCGGTTAAAGTTGTTGCCTCGTTTACTCTAGCTTGCAAATGTATTTAGTTGTGATTTGTTACTTGTAACCGTGTGTACTGTATCAGGTTAACTGGATATATTATCTTATCGCGTGCAAAGTCACGTTAAAAACGCGACGCGTGCTGTTTGTTTATGGAGCTCCGTGCTAGAGTTCTGCTCCCGCGATTTATTCGGAAATGTATTCCCGCGCCGCAGAAATCTGGCGCGGGGAGAGAGAGAGAGAGAGAGAGAGAGCGAGAGAGAGAGAGCGAACGAACGAACGAGCTTTGTGTACTTTGTGCTTTGTGTACAGCTTGGCTGTCTGGACTGTATACTGGGTGATATTTGGTTGTGTTCTCCGCTCTAGCGGGACCGGGCGCGGCGGGCAGAAAACGGAGCGGGTTCTCAGGCTAAAACCTGGCGGGTGCGGGCTGAAGCGGGAGCGTTGTCATCCGGAGGTGTGTGTGTGTTTTTGTGTGTGTGTGGTATGGCGAGTACACGACTGTGTCCTTCGTTCGGTTATCCGTGGCACTATCCACTGGCCATAGTGTGGCAGCTAAAGTCCACGTCTACACTATCGAGCGTGTATGAACTGTGATTACTTTTTAAATTGCTGATTAGCTATTGGCCATTTCCCTCTCTGACTGAAGGCAGTCGACCAATCGCGACAGACTGTCATCGGTCCAATCAGCGCAGATTAGCTCTGCGCTAAGGAGGGGTTTGGGAACAAATGAATCACTGGACGATTCATACAGGAGTCGCTGGGATAATTAGGTAAAAATAAATGCAGATTATAAGACCATGAAAGTGTTTTTTGACCTTGCATGCATATTAGACTGTTGTTGGAGACCCTTACAACCAAGATATGACCTTATTTCATGTATAATATGGGCTCTTTAAACACATCACTAGTGATAATGCTACAGTAAATGTGTAAAGCTCTTCATTATGTGTGTAGTTGTTACTCTTAACTACTTCAGAACTCAATTCTTTCTTAATCATTCTTTATTTGTCATCCATTTTGCATTGTATAGTTAGAAATATATCTTCTTGACCCAGAGAAACATTTAAAATTATTTTGTGATGTGAATATTGCAATTAAAAACTTATTTTGAGACTAAGGCACAAATATATACAGTAATAAATCTACCATCATAAAAAGTGATGATCAAGTAGCACGTGTCCACATTTTCCTGTTGTGTTCCCTGCAAAATGTGCTTCATAAACAGAGTTACAGCAATAAGGAAAAACTGGTGTTAAAATGTTAAAAGGTTAATATTAGCATTATTTGTCTGCCCTTCATTGGTCTGAAACACTAATCACCTCAATGGTGAAGATTTCCCACAAACATCTCTAATAAATTCAGAAAAAAATGAAAACAGAGCTGTAGATATTGATTTAAATAGGAAATATTTCGTTTGAAGAAAACATTGAGACATTTCGTCATCTTGGAATTATTAGGTTTTATCTGCATTCTGAATGATTTTAAGAGATTAGGAGTTTTTGTATTTCATAGCAAACAGTATGTGTGGAAGATTTGATAGTCTTAAAATGTAAACAACTTTTAAAAAAAACATCCCATAATTTAAATAAATTGTTGATAACTCAATTTTGACAAAAATATCAGATAGAACCTTATTCTAAGGTGACGATTAGCTTTTGCCCACTTAAAAGAAACACATACATAAATAAAAACATGATATCAGCAATTACTTTTTATGTTTTCTCATAAAAAAAGTGTTTTATCAACTCACAGTTTCTACATTGGATCACCTCTGGCTCTCAGGTGAGTTCAGACTTTATTATATGTGCATTCAGTCGGTTCAGGAGATTAAACACTTTCTTTTCTTCACTCTAGGCTTTCCTCTCTGCGGGTCCAGAACTGCACGGACGGCTTCCTCAAACACTGTTTTAACCCCCTTCAGTGTTTTTGCTGAGCACTCCACATACTTCACAGCTCCTATTTCTGCAGCTTTAGCCAGGCCTTGATGGAAGGAGATGGGGGTTTGTTTCTTCTTTTCCAAATATTCAATTGTCCACTTGTCATATTTCAGATCAAGTTTAGTCCCGACTAGAATTATCGGTATGTCAGGACAGAAATGTCTGACTTCTGGTAGCCACTTTTCACTGACATTCTCAAATGACTCTGATTCCACAGTAGAGAAACAGATCAAGAACACATCTGTCTCTGGGTAGGAAAGTGGTCGAAGCCTGTCGTATTCCTCCATCCCTGCTGTATCCCATATTTGTAGTCTCACTGGATTCCCATCAACAATCTCATTGGCAGAGAAATTATCAAAAGCAGTAGGAACAATCTGATCTGGAAATGCATTGGTGGTGTAGCTCACCAGAAGGCATGATTTTCCCACAGTGCTGCCAACAACCACACACTTTATATCCTTCATCTGTGCTCACTCCTCACGCTGTTCTAAGCAATGTCCATCATAAAATAATAAGTCTGGTGTTTAAATTCAACACTTAGTAATTCCACACAGAAAAACAAGTCCTGATTTGATTGAAGCTGAAGGCAGACGTGAAGTTTTGAACTCTCCTGACACGTTTGTTGCTCTTCTGGTTTATTTTAAAGCCGCTCCCCTGCACTCTCAGATGATGATGATGAAAACTGAAGACAATAGGGTTGACAGAGTGGCTATTTTCCCTGAAACATGACAACCTTAAGCCTTTCAGAAAAACTTTCCATTCAAACTTTTTAAATAAAACAACAAGGCTGGGTTAGTTGGCATTTCTGTGTGGAGTTTGCATGTTCTCCTCGTGTTGGCGTGGGTTTCCTCCAGTTTCCCCCACAGTCCAAACACATGTGCTCTAGGTGAATTGAGTAACTAAATTGGCCGTAATGTATGAGTGTGTGTGTAAATGTGAGTGCATATGGGTGTTTCCCAGCTGGAAAGGCATCCGCCGCATAAAACATATGCTAGATAGGTCAGCAATTCAATCGGCTTTGGCTACCCCTGATAAATAAGAGACTAAGCTGAAGGAAAATGAATGAACTACAGAATATACACTTTTTAAACAACAAACAGGTTTTCCACATGCAATGCACAGACAATGAGTAACACCTTCTGCAAATGAAGTGATTTTATTGACATAATACTGTACATTTCTCTGAAAATTAGGACATTTTTCTGTCAAACAGGTCACAGTGTTCTTTATATTTGTATATGTGTTGAATAAACACGAGGCTTTGAGGCAGGTTTGGTTGGTCTTGGACTAAATCTGAAATCGCTCTTATTCACTGTTTCCTATTTAAGCTCCAAGCCTGTCTGACTGGTTAAACACAAATGCAGATATTGTGAAGAAAGCTGAAAGCCTTTAACTACTGACTTCTACAGCATGTGTGCTTCATACTATGGAGGTCAGTGGTTACAGGATTTTCAGATTCCTTCAGAATAACTAATTTAGCGTTAAACAAAATAAAAAAAAGGTTTGAAACCACTTCAGAGTGAGTAAACAGTGAGTAAACTTTAATTTTTGGGTGAACTATCCCTTTAAGAATATAAGGAAATTATGGGTAATTATAGTAATGTCATGATGATGACTGTTTCATACAAACAATGGTGAAACTTCTCACTGAAGTATTAACCAACAGTCCTAGTATCAATATTTCTCTGCCCATCCTTGACATTGAAATAACGATCAACACTATTTATCCTCACAAACACAAAAAGTTTGTACTGAAATGTGAAAACAGAGGTAAAGACGTTGAGTTAAAGATGTTTTGTTTGCAGAAGCCATCACACAGCAAAATCCCAGAGTAGCATTTACTCAAGATAGTATTTGGTCCATCTCTAAACTGAGTTAAATTTTCTCAGGTTAATAAAACAATGAAGGGATAAACTAGGTGATGATTGAAGATAATATACAGAAACACAGAACTATAACCAACTTCAGTCACAACCTTAGATCAAATCAGCTGAAATATAAAACACTGAATCTCTCAACATCTCAGCAGAGGATCTTTAAGCAACTCCACAAACAGCAGCTTTACTTATTGCCAACCTGTTTGGTAACAGAGACCAAAGACACTCTGAACTAGGTAAATTTAACTCTGTGCGTTAAATTTTCTGCGTTAAACTCTGGAATTTTGCTGTGCGTGAAGATGATTTTGGTCTTGATGTTAATTTTAAAAAGCATGCAAATCAGTTAATCAAGCTGATATCACTACATAGGCTCAAGACTACTGTGGCAAACCTTTGTCAAGTACCACAATAGTTAGATAGCCACATAGTTACAGCCACAAAAGCCAGTGAAAACTGCACTGTGCTAAAAGGAAGCCCTATGTTAACAATGTCCAGAAGTTCCATTGACATGTCTGGGCTCAAAGGCATCTGGGATGAACCATCTCACAAATGATAAATCAGGTGTTTCAGGTATTTTTTTTGGAAGAAATGGAAGCCAAGCAGAATTTGCTGCCTTTTCTCTCAGAGACGCCCTTGCATATTTTAACAAGACAATGCAAAACCACATTCTCTACACCATTGAAAAGTCCTGGCTGCGGCTGTGTTGTGATTTAGCAATCACTACTTTCTTTTTATCATTAGTGTTTGCCATACTGTCCCAACTTTTTCTGATTTGGGGTTGTAGCATCAGCTAATCACTTACTTTGTGATTTAATTAATACGCTTTATTATGTTTGTATTCAGTCAGTTCAGGAGATTAAACACTTTCTCTTTCTTATATTCTCCTCTTGCGGGTTTAGAACTGCACGGATGGCTTCATCAAACACTGTTTTAACACCCTTCAGTGTCTTCGCTGAGCATTCCAGATACTTCACAGCTCCTATTTCTTCTGCTTTAGCCAGGCCTCGGTGGAAAGAGATGGGGGTTTGTTTCTTCTCTTTCAGATGTTCAATGGTCTCCTTGTCATTTTTCAGATCAAGTTTAGTCCCGACTAGAACTATCGGAGTGTTTGGGCAATGATGTCTGACCTCTGGAAGCCACTTTTCACTGACATTCTCAAATGACTGCGGACCCACACAAGAAAAACAGACCAAAAACACATCCGTATTAGGGTAGGAAAGTGGACGAAGTATGGTATAATCCTCCTGTCCTGCTGTATCCCACAGTCCCAGAGCCACTGGATTCCCATCAACCACCAAATCGACAGACAATTTATCAAACACAGTGGGGACATAACCATCCTGACATTTACCGGTGGTGTAGCTGAATAATAATGCAGTTTTTTCTACAGCCGCGTCGCCAACGAGGACACACTTTACATTCTGCATTTGTGTAGCACTTAACCCTGTAAACACCAATCTGTGTCAACAATTGACTCAATAAATGCTGCTCTGACTGCAACAAACAAATGTGAAGTTCATAACTCTTAATGTCGTATTTTGCTCTCAAGTTGAACATTGAAATGGTTTGTCCGACTGCATGCTGCTTCACACTCCCTGAGAACAGAAAGCAATGCACAATGTTAATGTTTCAGCACAGGCCTTGTGTATGGAGCCAGATCAGTCTGAAAAAATAATACATTTACAAAATAAAATTTATGCACAATTCAATTCACATTTAGGAAATTGAATGCGTACATTTAAAACATAATTTGTAAATACACAAATCCAATTCGGAATGTGAAAACAGTTCGTAAATACACAAATCCAATTCGGAATGTCAAAACACAATTCGTAAATACACAAATCCAATTCGGAAATTCAAAATACAATTTATAAATACGCAAATCCTCAACGAAAATTCAAAACACAATTTGTAAATACACAAATCCAATTTGGAATGTCAAAACACAGTTCGTAAATACACAAATCCAATTCGAAATGTCAATATACAGTTCGTAAATACACAAATCCAATTCAGAATGTGAAAACACAGTTCGTAAATACACAAAACCAATTCGGAATGTCAAAACACAGTTCGTAAATACACAAATCCAATTCAGAATGTGAAAACACAGTTCGTAAATACACAAAACCAATTCGGAATGTCAAAACACAATTCGTAAACACAAAAATCCAATTCAGAATGTGAAAACACAGTTCGTAAATACACAAAACCAATTCGGAATGTCAAAACACAATTCGTAAACACAAAAATCCAATTCGGAAATTCAAAATTCAATTTATAAATACGCAAATCCTCAACGAAAATTCAAAACACAATTTGTAAATACACAAATCGAATTCGGAATGTCAAAACACAACTCGCAAATACACAAATACAATTCGGAAATTCAAAACACAATTCGTAAATACACAAATACAATTTGAAAATGAAAAAATTCAAAACGCAATTCGTAAATACACAAATCATCAATGCACATTCACCTATTTTGGGCAATTCACATGTTCAACAATGTTTTGAATTTTACGAGTGCATTTTTTTTTGTTGTTATTTTTGCAAATGTATTGTTTCTGAGACTGATCAGGCTCCATATTCGTGTTCCCTAAGACGTTTTTTTTTTTTCTTTGTTTGTTTGAACACTGTGAACTCATGCAGGTAATTCAGTAAAGACTATTCATTCAAAGCTGTGAGCAACAGTCAAGCCAAAACAGCAGGAAAAACTGGAACTTGTTAAATGCGCCACAGAAACACATTCAGAGTGTTATCATTACTACTGAACAGACACACAGCAAAATACCTTGTGCTGGATACTATGATTGATGTAAATATACAGTATATTATTGCTTAATTCTGTTGACTAATTAGAGAATTGTCAGTGAAGAAAATCAAATACACACACATGCACACGCGCACACACACACACACACACACACACACACACACACACACACACACACACACAAACAAACATGAACATTCGAACATAAACACAAACTATTATAATCAATCATGCACACATAAGCACACACACACACTCCTAATATCTTTTCCTGTATCATGTTCCTGTAGACAAGGCACAGGTTGCTTTCAGTTTCACTGTAGCAGAAAAACAAAAGCAAACTGAGCCGACCCGAGGAGACAGAGGGTGAGTTCCTCATATGAACACAAGCATGAAAACGTTTACAGTTGTATCATAAAACCAAACTCACTCACTTTCCTCAGGCTTAATCTCTTATTCCTGTCTTATTTGATGGCCGTTGACTGTATGAATATGCTCTCATGCTGGTTCTGTTCTTCATGGCTAAAACAGCAGTGTGAGCAAACAATCAGCAGCTCACAGCGCCCTCTATTGGTGGAAACAATCACTACATGATTGCCCAACAATAATAACAACACATTGCTGTTGGTTTTTCTTTCTTGTTTTTTTTTTTTTACACTTCTGTAAAGTTGCAGAATAGTAGTTTTTTTTCATTAATTAGCAGTTTATTAAACTAAAAATCTTAATCAATATTTTGTTTGTTAATAGCATGCATTATACATTCAAATAAAGTGTGACCGAAATGAGTTTTGCTCTTACTTAATGGTCTTTTTTTTTAAATTGCAGGATTTCAGTAAATCAACCCGTAACCTGATTAATTTTAAAATATCATCAGAATATAGCTAGCATTAATTAGTCATATTCACCTGTCTCTTGTATGATAATTAATGTGCTTTATTATATTAATTTTCTTTTCATCTTAGTCCCTTTATTCATCAGGGGTCGCCACAGCGGAATGAACCACCAACTATTTCAGATATGTTTTACACAGCAGATGCCCTTCCACCTGCAACCCAGTAATAGGAAACGCCCAGGGGAAGACTTAATTAATAAGGGAGGTAAGCAGCTGCTTAGGACCCCGAGGAATTAGGGGGCCCTGACCAATGCCAAGAAGCCTATAATAATCATATAGCTGTTTTATATATATATATATATATATATATATATATATTTTATTTATATATATATATAAGACCGATCTTGCCAGGTGTCCTCCGAAGAACGAACTCAGGAGACTGCGATGACAGAGAACGCATCCTTTGAGAAATGAGATGCTGCGTTCTTCCTGATGGTCACATGACCTTCACACGTTTTAAATGGTAAATTATTTAAACATTACAGCATTCATCCAGGGATTGATTGTTTTTCTCCTTTTCAAAATATATACTGTGCATAAAAAAGTATAAATATACACTGCACAATATAAATAAAACTGATTTTAATACTCTTAATGTGTTTATTCCTTTATTAAAATGTCCATGGTAATGTTTATATTCAATGTTTCATTCAGGGAAACTCCTGAGGTAAATAGGCAAGGCAAGGCAAGTTTATTTCTATAGCACATTTCATACACAGTGGCAATTCAAAGTGCTTTACATAAACAGGAATAAAAAAGACAAGTTTAGGAACATAAAATGCAGACAATAAAAATTATTAACAACAGATAAAAACAAATTAAAATGAGTTAAAATAGGTTATAAAAGAATGAAAAAGAAAACGAAAAACATAATAGTGCGATCTGTGGGACGTAGCACAGTGCTCATACAGAAAAGGCACAGCTAAACAGATGTGTTTTTAGTCTCAAATAAATGATATCTCTTTAATAATAAATCTAAATAAAATGCTGCGCTTCCCACCTCCAGTCGCAATGACTTCTGGGACTTCCAGAGCGAGATCGGTGCTCAAGTCTGCATCGGTGCATCCTCGATATCAAGATCACATTCGGGAAGTTTCACGCGTCCTCTGTTCTTGCGGTCTTGAGTATTGGAACTGAACTTAGGCAGCTGATGATGACGTTACACGAGAACACAAGACCGCTGAAGATTACATATTACGAAACAGCAAAGGTCTAACTAGGTATACTTGGAACACCCAGGCAGGTGTGTTGAGGCAAGTTGGAGCTAAACCCTGCAGGACCTCCAGGAACGAGATTGGTGACCCCTGACCTAGAGTGTGTGTGTGAAGTTTCAGCTCAAAATAGCTACTGACCCTTTCATGCATTGATCTGAATCGTGACATTTTGGTGACTTGCTTTAAATGCAAATGAGATTGTGCTCTTTAAAAAGGGGAGAATGTCAATCAAAGTGTTTCTGCAGACTGTTTTTATCAAGTCTGATTATAACAAATACAAGTAACGTTGACTATTATGAGGATGTCACTTTGTGGTCTCCATCTCCTGCTGCTGATACTGTATAAACACTGATGTGCATACTATATCTTGCTGTCTATAAATTAACTTGAAGAGAAAAAACATGCAAATTTGTTTAATAAGTCACTGGCAGGTTTGATGTGGTTTAGCTGAAAGAGGAACACTGATAGTTCTGTTGCTCACGGTCAGTCGCTGTTGATCGGCTGCTCTTCAACACGGTAAGACAAACACACTGGTATTTGACTGATGATTAGTGTAGATGAAGCTCATATAACACATGATTTGTGACATGAGAAATATCTTGTGTTGATCTCAGTCATCAGTTGATTTACACACACTGATGTTGTGCATTAATAATCTGCAGATGTGTAAAGATCTTCCTAACACTAAGAGCTGTTTAGGGTGATGTACATTTACTGTTGATGAGTGTAGAAGTGATGATTAATGCTGGATTCTAGATAGATTTGATGCTGATGTGGCTCAGAATGGCTCCTGCTCTTCATCTGATCTTTCTGCTCATCATTCACAGTGAGTCAATCTTACATTCACATCACTGCTTTATTCCTGCATTTTCCAACTCAGGCATTGAAACAGACCCCTGTATACATTTCCGGACAGTGAAAAATACATCCCAGGAGCTACTTTTTTTGCAGTTTTTGTTTTGGCGAATCCACTAGAGGCAGCTGTTACCATTTTTTTAGATCTCAAATTTCTCTAGCGAGTGCCATTCGGACCTGCTATTCTCGCCTCTAGACAATCTGGCAATCAGGCAGAAAAGCTGTTTACACTAAGGTAATTGTCAGCTGGCGTCATACCACCCTGTAGTTTTTGTTTTAAAGACGAAATGCAGCCATTCGTAACTCACATAATTCACATAAGCTACATTATTTACACTCTCCAGAAATGTATATGGGGGTACATATTTACAATGAGGCATTGGCATTTTCACACACCCCAGACTGAGACATTATTCAGCAGGTTTCTGATCATCTTCTCTCTGATATAGGAAGTTAGTCTGTGCTAGAGGATCTGTTTTCTCAGTAGAGAGTCTTTAGTTATAGTGTCATGAAATCCTCTTGTTTCAGCGTTTCCTTCACACTTTTGGTTCTGGTTGTGATGCATTAAGTGCTGATACAGTCTTCATAGTGATGACAGCCAACATCATGTGTTCATCTCACTAGACTGGACCACAATACAGAAAAAAAAGCTGCTTTTCACAGCAAGTCAATGATAGTCTGA
Organism: Danio rerio; assembly: GCF_049306965.1. Classification (NCBI taxonomy): domain Eukaryota; kingdom Metazoa; phylum Chordata; class Actinopteri; order Cypriniformes; family Danionidae; genus Danio; species Danio rerio. The sequence goes on from NC_133176.1 coordinate 60,454,381, forward strand.
GAGAACAAAGTCCGATTTCATTTCTGCTAGTTCTTTCACGATGACTTGGTGTGTGCTGGGCTTAAATGGTGGAAACTCCTTAAATCTGGCGTTTCTTATTGTGAATTTGTACATTCAATGAGAATAATTGAGCATCCAGTGTTTGTCATTTATGTTAAAAGCTGCAGTTTGTATGTTGTACGGTTTTATTTTTATACATCATTATTAACATACTGCTAAAATAACAGCATTATTAATGATCTTTTCATAAAAAAGCTGGTTTATTTGCTCTTCTCTGTTTATTTCTGTCCTCCATCAAGACTGAAGTCATTCACCCTGAGATCGTTATTCATATTCACAACATCAGCTTAAACTATTTTTATCATATAAAACAGTATGTGTTTCTAGTGTTTTACAATCCAGTTTAACCGATTAAACAGCATTTTATCATGGCTATTTCTGTGTTTCAGGGGTTTCTGCTGCTGGTTGGGGTGTGAATTACAGTCCTTCATACATCTGTGCACTGAAGAACTCAACAATGACAATCAGCTGCACTTTTACATACCCGACTACTGGATATCAGATCATGAAAGTGTTTTGGAACAAAGACGAGGTAAAACATGGAGTAGAGCTTGCAGATCTGTCTGAGGACCCTGAATACAGTCAGAGGCTTCAGTATCTGGGAGATGAACAGCACAACTGCACCGTCAGACTGAGTCATGTGACAAAGAAAGATGAACACCAGTATTATTTCAGATTCATTACTGATGTATCAGGAGGAATGTGGACTGGTACTCCAGGAGTGCGTCTCTCTGTCACAGGTGACTCTCCTGAGGTTTCTCTCTTCTTGTGGTCATTATGTAGAATAATAATCAGTGTGTGAGAGCAGCACTAGATATAATGTGTGTGTTGTGTTCAGATCTTCAGCTGGAGTCTCCTGAGAGAGTGACAGAGGGAGATTCAGTCCGTCTGACATGTAACAGCAGCTGTAAACTGACTGACACACCAACATTCATCTGGTACAGAAACTCACACACATTGACTAATATTGGAGATGAACTCAACATCAGGTCAGTCAACAGAACAGAAGCAGGACACTACAGCTGTGGTGTGCAGGGACAAACCTACATCTCTCCTGCTGTTTATCTCAATGTCAGATGTAAGTTTTCATCTTTTTATTTTAACTTTTAATTATTCACCTTTTTAAAGTATTTAGACTTACAATAAATATAAATGTAGTCAATGCAAAAGTTAAATATCAATAAGGTTAAAATACTCATGTTTGCAATAGTGCTGCCATATGATATTTAAGCTGTTGTGTGATTTTAGTATGAAGTCTTTTCTCTCTCTGAACTTAAAATACAAGTTACACTTAAGTTAAAGTTGCACAATCTTATTGCCTTTCTATTATTAAAAAAAATAAAAGATATTTGTTGTTTATTAGTACTTATAATGCATGAACTTAATGTACATCCCTACAATACCTAAACCCAATTACTACCTTACTAACCATTAATACGCTAATTAGAAATGGTTTGAGTTAAAATATGTAAGTTAATGGTTTGTAAATAGTGTGAATTAAACCTTAAAATAAAGTGAACAAAATTCATTTGACAACTTTGTTGCTTATATTGCTTACATTTAAGCAAACATAGATAAATATATGGGCATTGATTCAACTTAAAAGGACATTAAGCAAATATAAAAGCACATGATCAGGGGTTTCAGGTCAGAGCGAAAGAAATCGCTAAACACATTAGACTTGATCGTGAGTTGAAGGTGGTTTTAATATGATGTCAGTGTACACGACTGTATGTTTACTTCCCCATGTGTTTCTCTTGTGCTTGTATTCAGGTGTGTTTTGTCATTTGATTTCTTTTGTTCTGTTTCCCATCTTAGTTCCTCGTTATCGTGTTCATTTGTCTTTATCATTGATCTCTGTGTGTGTTTAAGTTCCTGTTTTCCTCTTGTTCCCTGTCAGGTCTTAGCATATAGGTGCTGTTTACACCTGCTCACTTCATGCATTATTACAATTTGGAAATCCATGCGATCATGAAATACGAAGGTGTTGTAAATACCCTCTCACATGCATTTGAGACGTATAGAAAAATCCAATCACTCACATCATTCCAGATTAAACTGGGCGCGTCTAAAATAAATGCATCCTTTTTCTCCCAAAATTAAAAGACATAATAATAAACATGTTGTGGGCTATATATGATCGTCAGATATACAAGTGCAAAAACTGAAGCATACAGGTGATAGTTTGAGATGTTTGTTTCGTTTCGTTTAAAAAAAAAATTTGTTTCGTTTTATTTTGACCGTAAAATTAATAAATTAAATTGTTAAAATAATATCAGATGGCAGCCTTATATTGTTAGAAAGGTCTATGAATTCAGCTTTTTTTTTCGTTGGTTGTTTTTTTTTTTTGTAGGAGTGGTAATAGATTAAAACAAATTTATCGTCACCCTACATCCTGTAGGAGCACTTACGGCTACATTTTAAACCATAAGATCGTAGTCCACTCATAAAGCAATTATGACAAACTAAATATCATTTGAAAGGTTAAACTTTCTAGATTCCATATATGACACGACAGATTGTTGATAATACTGAGCAACGGCTGTTTATTAGTTGTAAAATGGATCCTCATCAGAGTCATAAAGCATTACTTTGCTACAGCAATCCACAAGAAAAAAAGTTCTGAGATATTTTTACATGTATTTTCACTAAATTCAAATCAAATGCTACCAAAAATCCCATACTACTCTAGAATTGAATGTCTACTTTAGAACTACTGTCAAAAGTATGAAAAAAATACAGTTAATATTACTTAAAACATAGGGGGCGCCCTTGTGTGTTCACCAATGGAAATGTGGTGGTCATGTTTGGTACTGCGGCCAAACAAAATCTTACTGAAAGCACATTTTTGGAGATGTCGGCTTCAAATGTGGAATATAATTTGTTCAGATAATAAGCTTTGCATATATAATTTAGCATTTGAAATAACATAACTGAGCAAATGACTCTTAATGACAGTTTCATAAACATGCATAAAATCTCCTTCATATTCATGATAGTGTTGTGTCATGATTATAAATGTTTCATGACAATCTTATGAACACCACCTTTAAGCAAAGTGATACAAATTCTTTAAATTACTTTAAATGCTTATTATCTGCTTTTAAATACTCCAGAAATTGTCTCGATTTACTTACAAAATAAAACTATTAAAATGATAAGAAAACGGAAAATGTATAAAAAATAATGGGTATCTCTTTTAGAAAGATGTATATGGTACACATTTAAACTGAAGTCTTGTTTTAGGACAAAGTCTTGTTTTTACATGTTTCTCCTGCAGATGCTCCAGATACTCCTGTGATCTCCATCAACAGATCTGCTGTAATAATGGAGGGAGATTCAGTGACTCTGAACTGCAGCAGCAACTCAAACCCTCCTGCAAACTTCAGCTGGTTTAAAGGAAATACATCTGTAGGTTCTAGAAGAATCTTCCGCATCTCCAAGATCAGCTCTGATGACAGTGGAGAATACAAGTGTAGAGCCAGAAATGTACATGGAGAGAAATACTCTGATCCTGTGACTTTAGATGTCCAGTGTGAGTTAGCAAAACTATGACATTAAGTCATTAAAATATAATCTGTGATGTCAAAACTATTGTGATTCTTAACAGTTTGTGTTTTTCTGTATCAGACCCACCCAGGAACATCTCAGTGTCTATGAACAGATCTGCTGTAATAAAGGAGGGAGATTCAGTGACTCTGAACTGCAGCAGTGACTCAAACCCTCCTGCTCTGAACTTCAGCTGGTTTAAAGGAGAAACATTTGTAGGATCTGGAAGAATCTTCAACATCTCCAAGATCAGCTCTGATGACAGTGGAGAATACAAGTGTAGAGCCACAAATGAACATGGAGAGAAATACTCTGATCCTGTGACTTTAGATGTCCAGTGTGAGTGAATGATGGTTCAGTAACTGATATATTAAGGGGGACCTTTTAAAAAAAAAAACACGAGCAGTCTCATATAAGCCTAATTAACATAGTTTGAGTCAGAAAGACCCACTATTAGTTCATCTTTCCAGTCTTTGGGTTTTTTAGTCATTAGTTCATCATGTGACAGCATGTAAAGAGATGAATGACTTAAACTCGAAGACCCAAGAAATTAATGGATCAAACAACAAGTTTTTCCAGCTCTGACTGCATATAAATGGTTTCCGTCTTTCATGTCATGAACGAATGATTTAAATCCTATAGAGCAGTGGTTCCCAACCTTTTTTTGCCTGAGACCCCCTTTTCCCCTGGAAAATATTGTGAGGCCCCCTCCACATTTAATGATATTATCGCTTATATACGTTTGCAGTAAGAATGAAAAAATATATATATGTTTTTAAACAAACGATGTGTTTATTACTATATCTAGATCTGCTTATGCACAAATATTAGCCTAATATAAAAATATAAAAGCATCAGTAAGCCATTTGTAACTGAAAAACAAAAGCCCTTGGCCTTTAAATAGGCCCTATTTGACATTCAATAACAAAAATATCAGTATTCACATTAATGTATAAGGGAAAAACATAATATGAATTCTTTGATGTCTTTTTTGTGGAGGACGGATTACAAATTTGTCCATTGTTGGTCAGCTAGGGCAAGGGTTCGAAACAGAGGGTTGGGGGTGTTTTGTAGGTTGTTTCGTAGTAGTCCATAAACCGTTTTCTCAGAGGATGACAGGCTGATAAAACATTGCTGTGACTCTGATACAAGTTTTATTCATGGAGAAAATTACAAAGCATCATTTGATCTTCTTGCACAGACATGCTGGATTCGCCTGATTTGTAGACAAGTGGGTTGAAGATCCATTCTTTGGGAGTCACTGTTTCACATTTCACCTTTCCCCCCTTAGCAAAGAAGCTTTCCTATGACGTCTGTTTCTTACTCATTTTGCTGCTTGTGGGTTAAATTTGGGCACTCAAGTGACCAAGATGTAAGCGAGAGAATATGTTCATTTTTCAAAATAAAAGATTGTGCAGACTCAAATAATCAATAAAATGGAAATAATTAATGATTTCCGGTGCAGCCTGGTACCGATTGATCCACAGACAATAGGTTGAGGACCACACTTAGCTAGGGGATAAAATGAACTAAGGCAATATGATCATTTTCCTAATTGTCCACTGCCAATAATTTTTTTTAAATATGACGCGCCTCCTCGCAGCGCTCGCTGAGGCCCCCTTGTGGGGCCGGGACCCCCCTGTTAAGAACCTATTGAAGACTCAAAAAAGCAATGAGTAAATGAATGTGTCACAGATTTGTACAGAATGAACAAAGTGTTGTATAACAACCCGTCAACACTTGTTCTGAGCCACTTTTGATATTTTCAGCTTTTTACAGAGTTCTGCTGCTATGCTGATGCACAGGCATTTGTAGCTCCACCCTATTTTAAAAAGAGCACAATCTCACATGAATTTAAAGTGACAGTCACCAAAATGCCACAGTTAAAATCAAAGCCTAAAAGGGTCAGATTCAGAGAGTTATAAAACATTATCTGTGTGCTATTTTGAGATGAAACTTCACACACTCTCCAGAGACAGCAGATATGTATTTTATGTCTTAAAAAAAGGTGCATAACAGGTTTGCTTTAAATCCTCTTAATGTAAATGGTGATGCCATGTTTGTTGTGATTGTTAATGATATGAGTGTTTTTTCTGTTTCAGACCCACCTAAAAAGGTCTCAGTGTCCATCAGTGGATCTGCTGTAATAGTGGAGGGAGATTCAGTGACTCTGAGCTGCAGCAGCGACTCAAACCCTCCTGCTCTGAACTTCAGCTGGTTTAAAGGAGAAACACTTGTAGGATCTGGAAGAATCTTCAACATCTCCAAGATCAGCTCTGATGACAGTGGAGAATACAAGTGTAGAGCCAGAAATGAACATGGAGAGAAATACTCTGATCCTGTGACTTTAAATGTCCAATGTGAGTAAATGATGGTTCAGTAACTTATTAATTTAATTCCTTAAATGTAAACTGCAATGCCATATTTGTTTTGATTGTTTTAAGATACTGTATGTGTGTTTTTCTGTTTCAGATCCTCCCAGGAATGTCTCAGTGTCCATCACTGATTCTGGTCAGCTTTGGTTTGATTCATTGAGTCTGAAGTGCATAAGTGACTCAAACCCTCCTGCTCTGAACTTCAGCTGGTTTAAGGAGAATCAAAGCTCAGCTGTTGGATCTGGACAGAGTTTCAGTGCAGTACAGAGTGGACGCTTCTACTGTGAGGCTCACAATCCACATGGAGCTCAGAGATCAGACGCCGTCACTGTCACTGGTGAAGCTTTTATCATCACACTCCTGTAACTTCATCAGTCTGGAGAGTTAATCATGATCTGCTTCATCTTTCAGTTCATCAACATGCTGTGAGAAACATCAGCATCACAGCGACAGCTGTACCAATATTAATCATCATCATTATTGTCATCATCGTCCTGTTAATAATGTGAGATCAATATAAAATGCTAATTTTTTTTTATTTTAAAAGATAAAAAATATATCTGATACAGTCAAATATTACTATATTATGCATGCAACCAGAAAAGAGAACCAATTTGGAGATATGTGCCCAGGGCTACATGTTTTGAGAACTGTGAAAAATGTACCTGGGGTTACTTCTCCTTCCCATTTTTGATGTCAGAAATCCACTAGAGGGCGCCGTGTACATTTTTGACAATTTAAAATACATTACTGAGCTATGAGTTCTCATAAAACATAATTCTTCTTGTAAATATGTGTGGATTTCTACACATCTCAACATCCTTCTCACATTCGTCTATCAACCTACACAAACCCTTCCCAGAAGCCAACCGATAGTGTTCTCAAAAGCAAACTAGAAGAGAAAAGAAAGCCGCAGCAACCTGACATTACTACATTTCCACACTGCTTTTTTTGCTAACTGGTGTTTGGAACTGTCCTTTGCTGGACTCAAACCCCGGTCCATTCCTCTACCAAAGTCTGACAAGGTAAGCTACTAAGCAAACTGACCATGCTGGAAAAGCATCCAAATGGAGGTGATCAGTCAGCAGTAACACAGAAAGGAACAGAATTGGTCTGCAATTACATATCGCCCCGTTGTGTGTTTGTACACATAAAATGCAGCCAGACGTACCCCCAGACACACATTTCATGGTTCCCAAAACTGTAGCCCTGGGCACATATTTTCAATGAGTCTGTGTTTAATTCTTGCTTGTTTATTTGTAATACTTTATTATATGCATATTGTTTTGTCATTTATTTATTAGAGTGATTAATCTTCTGTTAATGTGTGTCATTATTACAGAAAGAAACAAAGGAGTGCTAAATCTGAAGGTCTCACAATGATGCAGGTAAATCACACAGATACAACTATAAAGTCAGACAAACTCATGTTTTCCAATGTGAGACTAAAATCTCTGATATATTTACAATTTTATAACTCAGATGTGAAAAGCATCAGCATATTTACATCACATCTTATATCCTGCTGTATAATTGCAGTGTGAATAATAAAATATTTCTGAAATGTTGATCAGACTGATTCAGATGCTAATGAATGCTTTATTGTCTTGTGTTTCAGAATGATCTGTATTCTGATGTGCCACAGAAAGTTCAAGCTCACGACAATCCAGTTTGTGACCCTGGATTAGCCGATGAAGCTCCGAATGAAACTGTGAATCCCAGAATAAGTGCTGAATGCAGAGATGCTGAGGAGATCCAGTACGCCACTGTCCAATATCACAAAAACACACCGAAGAAGAAAGAGGAAGAAGAGGAGCAGCGTCAGTGTGACAACACACCAGTTCAGCAGCCTGATCAAGACCACAGGTGAGGAGAAACTGCTGGACCACCAACACCTGCACTTAACACATAACCACTGCACTGAACACACACTAAACGTAACCACTGCACTAAACACATGCCGTTATAGTTGCAATATAATTCTGTGCACAAAAGATCCTGTTTTGATCATGCAAAATGACTTCAACAAAATGACAAACTCAATTTTAAGGTTTTTGTTGTTCCTTTCAATCACATGTAACGTCAGGCTCAACTCGCTTGCTCAACACTAAACCAGTGTTACAATATAAGAGAAATCCAGCCAATCAGAATATATCAACTTAAGCAACTGGCCTAAATAAATGAGGACTTTGTATATTGTTAGTGTTTTCTGTCATTTATTATTAGTGTTAATTTCTCTTCATTTTTAGTAGTTTTTTATTGTATTTCCTTTCATTTATTTTTCAAAATGTGCAGAACAGTGCAATATAAACACCCATAACATCACCACCATCAGCTAAACCAGCACTGATTATTTAATCTCTAACATTGTTCTGTTCTTTGTTTATTTTAGGCAAGAGAATGTGGAAACTGTGGAGGAATCTGTGATTTACAGTACGCTCAAATAATTGAAAGACTGTCCATGGGAGATTAATGAATTATAGTTGTGTTTCAGCCCCACATGGAGGCTTTTGATAGATTTCACTGTTCCAGATCAGTTTAATGATGATTTTTGCATTTGTGAATTTGAAGTTTGTTTCTTAAGTATTTCCTCTTTATATTTAAACATACTTGTCAACCCTCCTGTTTTTCCCGGGATTCTCCCGTATTTTGCATGTACATGTGATTTGTCAGGTTTTTTTATTTTTAATAAATTTGCAACAGTTTCAAAAACTCTTTTATTCACATTGTCATTATTGGGGTATCGGGTGTAGAATCCTGAGGAAATAAATTAATTAATTAATTTGAAATAAGGCTGTAACATAAATACTTTCCGGATGCACTGTATTTCCAAAAGTTTACCTATATGCAACAGAAGACTGGGTCAAGGTTCGCATATTGTGAGGACACTTAAAATATATTATAATAATTGCTGTACATGTGCAACTGGAGCTAATATAACCTAGCTAAATTATTTATTTAATCTAAAACTACTAGCAGGGTGCTAGCATCTATGGCACAACTTTGGCTGCGTCCGAAACCGCCTACCACTCAGTAGGTACTGCATTTGAATTTAAACATACTACTCGGCTGTTAGAAAAGTACGTTCTATACAGTATGAATGTGAAAAGTATGAATGGAATTCGGACATACTATATCCGCTATTTTGTCATGGTCATGTGACCTACCTGCGTCAGGTGCGTCGCCTCACTTCCATTCAGGAATTCTCTCACAGGCATTATGGGATAGCGCAGCATGCATGGGATGCGCACTTCAGAATCTCGCCGGAAGTAGTAAGTCATCTGGGTACTTCTAACATACTGATTATCAAATTCTATGAATTCGGAACAACTACTCGGCTCACATACTGATTTTAGCATACTATATAGTATGGAAGTATACGGTTTCAAACGCAGCCTTTATTTCTTAACGTGTTAATGTTGTCATGTCCCATACACCACATGATCCTGGGTGTCTCTGTTAGCAGCAATCTGGCAGAATAAGCATGGACGTAGCACTGTCAGTTCACCGTTATATTCTGAGCTTCAAACATGAACAGCCCTTAGCAGGACCAAATCACTGGGGTGCTTCCTTTACACATCTTTCTTGCTGATGGTGACAACCAATATTTTAAAATAAGCTTCTCCTGCTCGCCAAGATTGTACTTATTTAATCAAAAATACAGTACAAATACTAAAATTGTGAAATGCTATTGCACTAACTGTTCAGAAGTAGTTTATCATTCAATTTAACAATTTATTTCAGTGATTTTAATGATGAACTTTCAGCTTCATTACTCCTGTCTTCAAAGTCACATGATCCTTCAGAATTCACTCAAATATCAATTATTATTATTATTATTATTAATTGTTATAGTTATAAAAGCAATATTGACTGGAATAATAACTTCATTTCAAACTACATACAACAAGAAAGCAGTTATTTAAATTTGTAATAAATATTTAACAATGTATTTCATTTTAATAAATGCTGCCTTGAATAACAGAATAATATTCTTTAAAAAAACATTAAAAAAACTGACCACAAACTTTTGACCAATAGTGTATATTAATATACACCAGGGGTCACCAAACTTGTTCCTGGAGGGTCGGTGTCCTGGAGATTTTAGCTCCAACCATAATCAAACACACCTGAATAAGCTCATCAAGGTCTTACTATACTTGAAACATCCAGGCAGGTGTGTTGAGGCAAGTTGAAGCTAAATCCTGCAGGGACACCGGCCCTTTAAGACCAAGATTGGTGACCCCTTCTATACACACTACATGCAGTACACTTATTATTCTTGATTTTTACTTAACTATCATTATTTTTGTGTGTGCAGGTGATATCTCACAACAGTATTCTCCCTATAGTATGGATATCTGTGGATACGTTTTTGATATTCTTCCAAATATCTTAATTTGTTTACCAGAAGAAAAAAACTCATGAGCTTTGTAAGATTTGTAAGTAAGTTTTAAGTAAGTAAGAGATGTAAGTTTTGGTCAGTTTTAGTATTTAAAGATCAACAGGAGGAGGCTGCAGAAAGAGGCGGAGCACAAAACAACCAATCCCGAACTGCGTGGGCGGAGCCATGAGTGATTGACAGGTAATAAAGTTTAAAAATTTTAATATTGAATACATTTATGTTAAATTTAAGTCAGAGCACCTGCAGATATTACTTTAAATCATAAGAGAAAACCTCAGACAGGAAATAAATACTAAAGAATAAAGTAATTATAGATGTCACTCTTCTGATACTATAGAAACACTGATGTGCATCAACTGTAGATCAACTCTTTCCCTTTTTTGTCTGCAAAAAAACATGTCAATAACCATAAGGTAGAATATCTACACTGTCTTTAACTAAATTAAAGAAAAAAGCAGGCTATTTTTCATTAGTCACTGGCAGGTTTGATGTGGTTTTGCCGAAAGAGGAACACTGATAGTTCTGTTGTTTACGGTCAGTCGCTGTTGATCGGCTGCGCTTCAACACGGTAAGACAAACACACTGGTATTTGACTGATGATTAGTGTAGATGAAGCTCATATAACACATGATTTGTGACATGAGAAATATCTTGTGTTGATCTCAGTCATCAGTTGATTTACACACACTGATGTTGTGCATTAATAATCTGCAGATGTGTAAAGATCTTCCTAACACTAAGAGCTGTTTAGGGTGATGTACATTTACTGTTGATGAGTGTAGAAGTGATGATTAATGCTGGATTCTAGATAGATTTGATGCTGATGTGGCTCAGAATGGCTCCTGCTCTTCATCTGATCTTTCTGCTCATCATTCACAGTGAGTCAATCTTACATTCACATCACTGCTTTATTTCTCTGCATTTACACACACTGCATTAATCTCTGGGTTGTCAATATAGTGACAACAATCAATTGGAAATTAACAACACAGCACAAAAAAAAACAGCTTTTAACAGCTAGTGATCGCATTTTTGACAACAGTTTCTATTTCCTATTTACATGAACTAATAAGTAATTAAGGTAGTTAAACAACTAATCATTCATTCATTTTCTTGCCGGCTTAGTCCCTTTAGTAATCTGAGGTTGCCACAGCGGCATGAACTATCAACCTATCCAGCATATGTTTTTAGGCAGCGGATGCCCTTCGAGCTGCAACCCACTCATTCACACTCATACACTACAGTCAATTTAGCCTACCTAATTCACCTGTACCACATGTCTTTGGATTTTGGGAAAAACCGGAGCACCTGGAGGAAACCCACGTGCACACAGGGAGAACATGCAAACTCCACACAGAAATGCCAACTGACCCAGCCGAGGCTCGAACCACCAACCTTCTTGCTGTGAGGCGACAGCACTACCTACTGCGCCACTGTGTCACTCATACACAACTAATTTTTAGAAAGAAGAAACATTTAGTATTCATCTTAGTAAATTGTTCTTCATTATATGTACTGTTATTTTTATTTTTATGGCTGATGGATGATGGATTATTTCTGGCTGATGGATTATTCACTCTTCTCTCTTTGTCCCAAGTGTTTACTAGTCCAGTGAAAATTATAAAACTACATTTTAATCATGATTATTTCTTTGTTTCAGGGGTTTCTGCTGCTGATTGGGGTGTGAATTACAGTCCTTTACATCTATGTGCACTGAAGAACTCAACAATGACAATCAGCTGCACTTTTACATACCCGACTCCTGGATATCAGATCATGACAGTGTTCTGGAACATAGACTTTGTAAAAAATGGAGTAGAGCTTGCAGATCTGTCAGTGGACCCTGAATACAGTCAGAGGCTTCAGTATCTGGGAGATGAACAGCAGAACTGCACCGTCAGACTGAGTCATGTGACAAAGAAAGATGAACATGACTATTTTTTCAAATTCAATACAAATGTAACAAAAGGAAGATGGACTGGCATTCCAGGAGTGCGTCTCTCTGTCACAGGTGACTCTCCTGAGGTTTCTCTCTTCTTGTGGTCATTATGTAGAATAATAATCAGTGTATGAGAGCAGCACTAGATATAATGTGTGTGTTGTGTTCAGATCTTCAGCTGGAGTCTCCTGAGAGAGTGACAGAGGGAGATTCAGTCCGTCTGACATGTAACAGCAGCTGTGAACTGACTGACACACCAACATTCATCTGGTACAGAAACTCACACACATTGACTAATATTGGAGATGAACTCAACATCAGGTCAGTCAGTAGAACAGAAGCAGGACACTACAGCTGTGGTGTGCAGGGACAAACGTACATCTCTCCTGCTGTTTATCTCAATGTCAGATGTAAGTTTTTATCTTTTTATTTAAATATTTGAGTATTCACCTTTTTAAACCAATCAGACTTGCAATAAATGAGAACATAGTCAATCAATAGATTAAAAAAACTCAAGATCAAGTTCATGTTATTTTAGTGTTAGGAAATGCTTTCTAACTCTCTCTGTGTGTGAATTTAAAATACAGATAGCACTTTAGTTTAAGTATTATTCCTTAATAGCCTTCTTCCTATTGTTAAGATATTTGCAGTTTATTAGTGCTTATAAAACATGATCTTATTGTACATCCTACCAAATATATCTTGCTACTAATAATCAGGGAATTTAACATTTATTGAGATAAAAGTCTTACTTAATGGTTTGTTAATACTGAAAATTGCAGCTTAAAATGAAGTGAACCAAATTAATTTGACAACTTTGTTGCTTATATTGCTCATTTAGATAAATGAAAAATAAACAGTCATCCAAAAATAAATCCATATGATGTCAAATAAAATCCCAAACACAGATTAGACTTGATCGTGTGTAAAAGTCAGAAGAAATGTTGATGGTTTGAATGTGATGTCTGTGTACGCTGTGTTTACTTCCCCATGTGCTCCTCTGTTGTGCTTGTATTGAGGTTTGTCTTGTAATTTCCTCCCTTTTATTCTGTTTCCCGCCTGTTTCCTCGTTTTAGTGTTCATCTGTTTTTGTCATTGATCTGTGTGTGTTTAAGTTCCTGTTTTCCTCTTGTTCCCTGTCAGGTCTTAACACATATCTGTCACTATTCCTCCACTGTGACACTTAAGTGTACATTCCTTTTCTGTAATTAAAACCTAATCTAATCATGATAAACTATATATCTCTGGAAAGGTCTACAGTTTTAATCCACATTTTTAATCCATAATATTGCAGTCTAAACGTAAAGCAAAACTTAATTTCTTAAACTGTCTAGTTTTTTATTGATATTACTGAGTAACAGTTATTTATTAAATGCATCAAAGACACTCATCAGAGTCGTAAAGCATTACTTTGCTACAGCAATCCACATGGAAAAGGTTTTGAGATGTTTTTAAAGGCTAAATTCAAACCAAATGCCATGAAACTTCTTGTACTACTGGAAAATGTAATGTCTACTTTATAAATACGGTCAAAAGTTTGAAAAAAATACGGTTCATATTCCTTAAAATATAGGGGGCGCTCTTGTGTGGTCACCAATGCAAATCTACTGGTCATGTTTGGTGCTTCGGCCAAAAAAAATCCTAGTGAAAGCTCTTATTTTTTTTATTTTAGCTTCAAATTTAGAATATAATTTGTTCTGATATTTAGCTTTTCTTATAGCTCATTTAACATTTAAAATGACATAACTGAGCAAATGACTCTTAATGACAGTTTCACAAGCATTGACACAATCTCCTTCATATTATATACTGCTTTTTTATATATTTATTATCTGTTTATTGTCCTGTCTCTGTAATTCTGCTGCACTGTAGAAGCTCTGTCACAAAAACAAATTCCTCGTATGTGTGAACATAACTGGCAATATTTTGGCAATAATACCTTTCTGATTGATGAGGTGTGTTACAGTATGTCACGATTATAAATGTTTTGTGATTGTCTCAGAAACAACCAGTAAGGTGCTACCAATTATTTAAATTACTTTTTAAAAAGCAAAGCAAAAAAGATTGCAAATGCTTATTAAAATTGTTAGCGGATCATAACAGATCTGTTTAAATCCCCCAGTAACTGTACCCATGTACTTACCGAGTACCTCACCCTTTCTGTTATGATCACCAGCAATCTAGCCTGTAAAGATCGCTGCAAAACACTATTATTCATTCACTCTACTACACATTTTTCTCTGGTATAAACCACAGATCCCTTCATGCAACTCAAACACACACCAGTTCCAGTTTTCTCCGATTAAACACACAGCTGATGCTCATGACTAATGACCAGGACTATTTATATACCTCACTTCGACATTACTGAGTCTTGCTTTCCTGTGAGAATTTCCAAGTGTTTCCTCTGTATAGTCTTTCTGAGCCTGTGTTTTGTTCAACGTTCATGTTGTTTTGCCGCTTGTCCTGACCATCCGTCTGTTTCTGACTACGTTCTTTGGATTACCCTTCTGCTCCAGTTTGCACCTGTTTTGACCGTTGCCCGCTTGACTATTCTTAAATAAACTGCACGTGGATCCTCATTTCCATAGTCCTCGTCCCAATGTACAATTACCTTATTATAAAAAATTTCAAACAAAACTAAAAATCTTAGTAAGATATAGCACATATTTAAACTGATCTTCATATTTGTTTCAAAGTCCTGTTTTTACATGTTTCTCCTGCAGATGCTCCAGATTCTCCTGTGATCTCCATCAGTGGATCTGCTGTTATAATGGAGGGGGATTCAGTGAGTCTGAACTGCAGCAGTGACTCAAACCCTCCTGCTCTGAACTTCAGCTGGTTTAAAGGAGAAACACTTGTAGGATCTGGAGGAATCTTCAACATCTCCAAGATCAGCTCTGATGACAGTGGAGAATACAAGTGTAGAGCCAGAAATGACCTTGGAGAGAAATACTCTGATCCTGTGACTGTAGATGTCCAGTGTGAGTTACCAATGCTAACTGTGACATGAAACCATTAAAACAACATGTGAAATCAACATGTTTTAGTCATTTTATATTTTATATTATTTTATATTTTAACTAAAAGTCTTAGTTTTCTTGTTTCAGACCCACCCAGGAGCATCTTAGTGTCCATCAGTGGATCTGCTGTAATAATGTCTGGAGATTCAGTGACTCTGAGCTGCAGCAGCGACTCAAACCCTCTTGCAGAAATCAACTGGTTTAAAGGAGAAACATATCTGAATTCTGAAAGAATCTTCAACATCTCCAAGATCAGCTCTGACGACAGTGAAGAAGAATACAAGTGTAGAGCCAGAAATGTACATGGAGAGAAACACTCTGTTGCTGTGATTTTAAATGGCCAGTGTGAGTTTATGATGGTTCAGTAATTATTATATTAAATCCTCTAAAGCAGTGGTTCTCAAACTGTGGTACGTGTACCACTAGTGGTACGCAGGCTTCCTTCTAGTGGTACGTGGAGGAATGAAATATTGTCATGTACATGCTACACACATGTAAAAATGTATCAAAAATGATGTATATAATATGCCATATATGACATATAGCCTATATTTCTGAGGTTATCTGCCACGTTTTTTTAACTGTGCAGAGGCGTAGCTGTATTACAGGCCTACTACGCTATTGTCTTTCAATACTGCTCATTTTGGTGGTACTTGGAGAGACAATTTTTTTCTTAGGTGGTACTTGATGAAAAAAGTTTGAGAACCACTGCTCTAAGGTAAACTGTCACTGGTGAAGCTTTTATCATCACACTCCTGTAACTTCATCAGTCTGGAGAGTTAATCATGATCTGCTTCATCTTTCAGTTAATCAAGGAGCTTGGAGAAACATGATCATCATCACAGCGACAACTGGAGGATTATTATTCATCATCATCATCATCACCATCATCATGTTTGCAATGTGAGCTCAATAAAACCTGTACCTAATTCATCTTACATTGAAGTAAAAGACATGTTTCATCTTTTTTCTGACAGTCTTTCTAAAAGGAAGAGCAGAAGATCTGCAGTGAAAGAGTCTGTGGTGAGATGATCTTCATTATTTACTGTTTTCCTGCATGTTTCCTACAGCAGTGATGATCATACAGAGATATTAAGAGTGTACAGTGAAAACTGACTTACATTGAGATCCTCTGGACATTAATGTAGTTCAGCTCAAACCTCAGTTAAGCACTATCATATAGGTGTGACGCAAGTGTCTTTATTTTGTTATTTTCAGTCTAGGTCAGGAATCATTTTCACATTGTTCACATTGCAGTTCATTTGTGCATGCTGGTCTGCTAAGGAGGTGTGTTAAGGCACATTGTTGATGTGTTGCTATTTTGAGGTGACTGAAATAAACGGCATCGACCAACTAAAAGCTGCTCTAAAGTCAATGATGAGGTTTATTTTTTATTTTTTTGCTGGTTTGTTTTTATTTAAAAAGCATGTTAGTGATGTGACGGGGCAGCACGGTGGTTAGACTGATAGACAGTCCAATCTGAACATGCAGCTCAACTTCTTGTTCAAGCTCTTGTTCTCTCCAGACTGGACTATTGCAACTCTCTACTAGCCGGGCTCCCAGCTAACTCTATCAAACCTCTTCAGATGCTCCAGAACGCAGCAGCACGAGTGGTCTTTATTGAATCTATAAGAGCACATGTCACTCCGCTGCTTATCCGTTTGCACTGGCTGCCAGTTGCTGCTCGCATCAAATTCAAAGCTCTGATGTTTGCTTACAAAGCGACTTCTTGCTTTGCTCCTTCTTATCTGCTCTCACTTCTGCAGATGTATGTGCCCTCCAGAAACTTGTGTTCTTTGAATAAACGTCGCCTCGTGGTTTCATCCCAAAGAGGGAAGAAATCACTTTCCCAAACTCTCGCGTTCAAAACTCCCTAACGGCAGAACGGCAGAGTCACTCACTAAATTCACTAAAAACTCAACTATTTAGTCTCCACTTCCCTTCCTAATCTGCAATTGCCTCTCTGGTTCTACCGCTAACCGCTGTATTACAAAAAAAATTACTAATGTTTTGCTTCTTACACTTTACATACCTGAAACTTGCCTACAGCACTTATTCATTGTTGCTCTTATAGTTGTGTAAGTTGCTTTCTTGTCCTTATTTGTAAGTTGCTTTGGATAAAAGCGTCTGCTAAATGACTAAATGTAAATGTAAATGGTTCACCTCAAAGTAAGAATGTCCCGGCTGGGCCAGTTGGCATTTCTATGAACTCCTGCACCATGTGCTTTATACCACAAGTTTAGATCATTGAAATAGAGCCACAATGTCCTTCTCTCTGTCCAGATCTCAGACACTTATGCAGATCTGGATGTCCAGTGCGCGACCCCTGACCTGTACAACACACTCACAGTAAGTGAAAGTCAAAGTCAGGCAATGGTCACTGATGATCAGATGATTGATGATCTCTCGCTGTCTTTCACACAGACCGTTCACCACAGACCTGCTGAAAACTCCTGCTCCACTCTTGATCCTCAGAGCTCTTCTGAACATCACAATCCACCAGTAAGAGACAATATCAGCCATAAACCCTCTCAGCAGCAGTTTGATTATTGGATGAGCCTCGTCAAAGAGTTTAATGTGGTTGAGCTTTAGTCTTTCTTCATCTTATTGTCTGTTCAGATCAACAGGAGGAGGCTGCAGTGAGAGGCGGAGCCAGAAACAACCAATCCTGAGCTGTGTGGGCGGAGCCACAGGTGATTGACAGGGATCATTAGTGTTGTCAATGTTTAACAGTGGTGTTGAAACTGTCTAAAAAGCTTAAGATAGGGAGGGGAAAAAACAATGTTTACTTTATTTACCATTATATGGGGGTTTTTATATCACAATGGATCATTTTACACTCAATAGCCCCTATCATACACTTGGCGCAAATGTAATTTGCTAGTGTCAGCTCGGCACAGGTAGCATTTTCACATTTGCACTGCATTGTCTTTACAGCAAATGAATTTGTGTGCACTTGGCTGCGCTGGTCTAAAAAGGAGGTGTGTTAAGGCGCATTGTTGGCACGTTGTTATTTTGAGGCAACTGAAAGCTACTAACCAACTAAGAGCTCCTCTAAAGTCAAGGGCACAGGGTTTTTTTATTTAAAGATTGCGTTACTTTTATGTGTCTATGCAGGTCCAAAATGAATGTACACACTGCTTATTACACACACAGGGATGTACAGCAGTACACAAATATCTTTAAGTAGGAAAAATTAAAGATTTAAAATGTAAAAATAAATATTATTGTCTACATGAATATAAAAACTGCAAGCTCCTCCAATGCTTTCTTTGCTTCGGTGAATTCAATGAAGGTGAAGTTTTTCTGCTTATAAAGGCTTACATGTATATAGCAGATATTGCATGGCGAGACCACAACTCACTAAAGTGAATGAGAGATGAGTCTCTGACTGGTGTAATGCACGTTACTCTCTAAACACACCCACAACTCATTAAGAGAATAAGAATGAATCCTTAAAACAGCAAACGTTGATTCAGACACCTCATTGGTGCTTTTGCCCATCTGCTTTAGACTTTTCACTTAGATTGCTAATATGGAGCTTAATGTCTCATATGTGCTACACACCCTCACTCCACCAGCAGAGGTCTCCATCTCCTGCCACTTAAAGAAATGTGGTTTTCTGATGTACAGTGCTTACAGTTATGTGAACGTGTTCAGCTTTATTAATAACCAATACTGTGAGTAATATCAATATGGTTAGTCGGTCAGTTTTGTAAAGGGTGATGGTGACTGAAACAATTATCATCATGATTTATGTTTCGTCTTTTTTACTTTTTTATTTTTAAATGTGTGTAAGTGTGTGTCTGTAATGTATTGTTACTAATGCTGTCAATGCTGTAAAGTCTTTTAGAGTGTCAATAAATCCACCTGAGTATCAATAATACATGTTTTTCAGCCTCCTCTGTTATTTATGCACTGATTAAACTGTTAAACCCATTTGAGCGTCTGCACATGACAGAAAATTATTAAAGTGTTATGAATCTGCATATTAGTAAAAACAATAAAAACAATAAAATCAACCAATGATGTTGCTGCTGGACATGACACAAGAGACAAAAGCTCCTTACTTCTGACATTACACACGAGTCATTGCTCATTCTTTCAGCTTTAATTAAATCAAATCTCATTATTCTCTAACAATACATTTATTAGAGACACCTTAATGAACTTCCTGCAGCCCTGAAGTGGGAGACCACATGGGAAAACTAGGTTACTATTAGTAGTGCTCTTAATCAGTGTTACAGCCAGAAAAATCATTAGGAAGTTTATTTTAAATGCTTTTTTATTATTGATATGTTGTTTATTTTACTAGTGATTGTTAAATAATATACAGTTTGCAAGTTTTGTGACATTTATATAGCATACGCAAAGTGCATATGTCCATTTTATATGTAAAACCTATGCTTATTACATGGAAGGATTCATTCTTTTGAAACCATATAGTGATGTGCCCTAAAGCCCCAGTATAGTGATGTGCCCTAAAGCCCCAGTATAGTGATGTGCCCTAATACCCTAGTATAGTGATGTGCCCTAAAGCCCCAGTATAGTGATGTGCCCGAAAGCCCTAGTATAGTGATGTGCCCTAAAGCCCCAGTATAGTGATGTGCCCTAAAGCCCTAGTATAGTGATGTGCCCTAAAGCCCCAGTATAGTGATGTGCCCTAAAGCCCTAGTATAGTGATGTGCCCTAAAGCCCCAGTATAGTGATGTGCCCTAAAGCCCTAGTATAGTGATGTGCCCTAAAGCCCCAGTATAGTGATGTGCCCTAAAGCCCCAGTATAGTGATGTGCCCTAATACCCTAGTATAGTGATGTGCCCTAAAGCCCCAGTATAGTGATGTGCCCTAAAGCCCCAGTATAGTGATGTGCCCTAAAGCCCTAGTATAGTGATGTGCCCTAATACCCTAGTATAGTGAAGTGCCCTAATACCCTAGTATAGTGATGTGCCCTAATACCCTAGTATAGTGAAGTGTCCTAATACCCTAGTATAGTGATGTGCCCTAATACCCTAGTATAGTGAAGTGCCCTAATACCCTAGTATAGTGAAGTGCCCTAATACCCTAGTATAGTGAAGTGCCCTAATACCCTAGTATAGTGAAGTGCCCTAATACCCTAGTATAGTGATGTGCCCTAATACCCTAGTATAGTGACGGTTGTCTGTTTTTTTTTTTTTTTTTTTTTTTGGTTGAGATGTTAAACTCTGTGGTCATTAAACATGCAATGGCACTTCTGGTAAAGAACAGGGGTGTAACCCTGGTGTCCAGACCAAATTACCTCACTCATATGTGTGTGTGCAAAATCTACCAGCAGAGGGCTCTACAAGTGTTGCATGCAGAACTGTTGCAAACAATTTATTTGTAATGAATTTAAACAAACAAATTGAGTTTAATAATGTTCAACTTAGTTTGTTTGTTTAAATTCAACACAAATAAATAGTTTACAACCATTTAACGTAAAAAAAATGAGCAAATCCAAAGAATCATCTTTGAATATTTTTTTCAGTGTATCTCCTGCAACTAATACTGTATTAACATTGATGTTCATCAACTGAAAACCCACTTTTTGTCTGCAAAAACATCAATACGTGTAAGATGGAAGATGAAATCTTGCAGTCTTTAGATGGGAAGAAAACAACACATGCTATTTTTCTTTAGTCAGTGGTTGGGTTGTTTTTGTTTTGCTGAAGTAGGAACTCAGATAGTTCTGCAACTCACACACACACCAGTAAAGCCAAAGTGCATCTGTTCACACAGTCAGTCGCTGTTGATCTGCTGCTCTTCAACACGGTAAGACAAACACACTGGTATTTGACTGATGATTAGTGTAGATGAAGCTCATATAACACATGATTTGTGACATGAGAAATATCTTGTGTTGATCTCAGTCATCAGTTGATTTACACACACTGATGTTGTGCATTAATAATCTGCAGATGTGTAAAGATCTTCCTAACACTAAGAGCTGTTTAGGGTGATGTACATTTACTGTTGATGAGTGTAGAAGTGATGATTAATGCTGGATTCTAGATAGATTTGATGCTGATGTGGCTCAGAATGGCTCCTGCTCTTCATCTGATCTTTCTGCTCATCATTCACAGTGAGTCAATCTTACATTCACATCACTGCTTTATTTCTCTGCATTTACACACACCACACAATCAGACATTATTCAGCAGGTTTCTGTGCTCTGATGATCATCTGTCATGAAATCCTCCTGTTTTTGCATTATTTCCACACCCTTGTTTTAAGATGTTGATGCACTAGTGCTGACACTATCTTCATGGTGACAACAGCCAATTGGACCACAACACAGAAAAAAATGGCTTTTGACAGTTAGTCAATGACAGTCTGTGAGACAACAACCGAGAGACAATCAGAGATTCATGCGAGAATCATTTCTGCTAAATCATCTTGGTCTGTCCTGGGCATAAATGGTAGAAATTTCTTATTGTAAATATCTACATACAGTGAGGATAATTCAGCATCCTCCAGTGTTTGTCATTTATGATAAAAGCTGCAGTTTAATTGAACTTGTAGTTTACATGTTAGAACATTATAAATATTCCTAGTGTTCCTAGAGTCTTACAGTCCAGTGTAACTGATAAACTATATTTTAGTCATGGCTATCTCTGTGTTTCAGGGGTTTCTGCTGCTGATTGGGGTGTGAATTACAGTCCTAAACAATTCTGTGCACTACAGAACTCAACAATGACAATCAGCTGCACTTTTACATACCCGACTACTGGATATCAGATCATGAAAGTGTTCTGGACTAAAGACCCTACAGATTGGCAAAACCCTCCAGATCTTTCTAATAACCCTGAATACAGTCAGAGGCTTCAGTATCTGGGAGATAAACAGCAGAACTGCACCGTCAGACTGAGTCATGTGACAAAGAATGATGAAGGCCGGTATTATTTCAAATTCATTACTAATGTAACAGGAGGACAGTGGACTGGTTATCCAGGAGTGGTTCTCTCTGTCACAGGTGACTCTCCTGAGGTTTCTCTCTTCTTGTGGTCATTATGTAGAATAATAATCAGTGTATGAGAGCAGCACTAGATATAATGTGTGTGTTGTGTTCAGATCTTCAGCTGGAGTCTCCTGAGAGAGTGACAGAGGGAGATTCAGTCCGTCTGACATGTAACAGCAGCTGTAATCTGACTGACACACCAACATTCATCTGGTACAGAAACTCACACACATTGACTAATATTGGAGATGAACTCAACATCAGCTCAGTCAGTAGAACAGAAGCAGGACACTACAGCTGTGGTGTGCAGGGACAAACGTACATCTCTCCTGCTGTTTATCTCAATGTCAGATGTAAGTTTTCATCTTTTTGATTTAACCTTTAAGTATGTACCTTCTTAAAGCATTCAGACCTCCAATAAATGTAAACGTAGTCAATGCATAAATTAAATATCAATCAAAATCATAAAATATTCACTTATCCAAAAGGGCCACTAGATGATGTGAAAGCTGTTGTGTGATTTTAGTCTTAAGCAATGCTTTTTAGTTCTCTCTCTCTCTCTCTCTCTCTCTCTCTCTCTCTCTCTCTCAACATGTTAGTTTATTTACCAATTCCCACTATCTTTTTACCTTCCTATTATTAATATATTGGCTGTATAAGAAGCTAATTAGAAATGGTGTGTATGTTAAATCTAAACTAATATCTAAGTTAATGGATTGTGTATAATGAGAATTGTACTTTAAAATAAAGTGAACCAAATTAATTTGACAACTTTGTTTCTTACATTGCTTATATCTAGGTAAATATAGTGAAATACATGGACAACATTTGTGTAACATATGTGTACATAAGGGAGTCAACCAAATATAAAAGCACATGATCAGGGGTTTCAGGTCAAAATGGACAAAGAAAGACCCGAACTGACTTGATCGTGTGTATTCACAGTAAAGACAGCAGAAAAGTTGTTGTTTTGAATGTGATGTCTGTGTAGGCTGTGTTTACTTCACCGTATCCTCCAGTGTGTTTTGTCATTTGGTTCCTTTTTTTTCTGTTTCCCGCATTAGTTCCTCTGTATCGTGTTCATCTGTCTTTGTTGTGGATCTGTGCGTGTTTAAGTTCCAGTTTTCCTCTTGCTCCCTGTCCAGTCTTAACATTAAGGTTTACCCCTGTTCTTTGTAAGAGGATTACTCAGTTAGCTGGATTTGGTTATTGACGTTTTGACACGGTCCAGGATTGTTTCGTTCTTCAAAACTCATCCGAGAGTTGTATAGCAGCTGGTCTGGTAGCTCAAACCTGCTCCTGAGCAGCAGCTTATTTCATATAAACATGATTAGATTGGGTCATTTTAAGCAAAGGGGGTACTGAAAGTATGTACCGAATGCTGATATTTACTTACAGTAGTGATCTATAGGTGATATACACTGACATACAGTTGAAGTCAGAAATATTCGCCCCCTTTGAGGGTTTTTTTTTTTCTCTCTCTTCTTTAAATATTTTCCAAATGACGTTTAACAGAGCAAGGAAATTTTCACAGTATGTCTGATAATATTTTTTCTTCTGGAGAAAGTCTTATTTGTTTTATTTTGGCTGGAATAAAAGCAGTTTTAATATTTTTAAAAACTATTTTAAGGTCAATATTATTAGCCTCTTTTAAGCTAACTTTGATAGTCTACAGAACAAACCATCGTTATACAATAACTTGCCTAATTACCCTAACCTGCCTAGTTACCCTAATTAACCTATTTAAGCCTTTAAATGTCACTTGAAGCTGTGTAGAAGTGTCTTGAAGAATATCTAGTCTAATATTATTTACTGTCATCATGACAAAGATAAAAATAAATCAGTTATTAGAGATGAGTTATTAAACTATTATGATTAGAAATCTTTTTCTTTTTTAACCAATAAATAAAAGATAAGGGTAGCACTTTATTTTGATGGTCTATTTGAGTATTAGTTGATTGTCTGCTTAATATCTATTCATACTGCTTCTTTAACAGAAATTTAACTAACTATAAGTGCATGTCAGCTCACACTAACAGTCTACAAATAATCTATTAAGAATTAGTTGGCATGTAGACGCATTGTAAATTAAATTTAACAAACAGACCATCAAAATAAAGTGTGACCAAGTCAGGAGGTGGTTCTCTTCAAGAGATCCAAAGAACTTTTTAATGCAAACACATACTATTTTAACATACCGACCCAGCTTCAGTTCAATTTCTGTATAATTATATATAAACATGGCAAACATTTTTGTTTTTGTTTTTAAAGAATGATAATTTATGAGAGTCATGTGATTGTTTGGACAGCTAATAGTAATTTGATGCTTCGCAAAAGCTGCACATATACTTTACCAATATTAAAATGTTTTTTTTAGGCAATATTTATTCAAACAGCCAGTTATTCCTTACACCGCATAATTACCAAACCTGAAAAGGCCACTATAATAAAGAAAATCTGCTCTACAAGTCAAACTATATAAATTGCTAAATACTCTCGACACATGAAAGTGTAAAGCCTGCAGCCCACAACAAAGGTGGAAAGTTATCATTTATTTAACAAACAGTTTACTACGAAATCTGCCCTTTTGCTCACATGGATAATTGAATATTAACTGGATGATGTCAGGTAATCTTATGAACACAGCCTTTAAGTAATGTGCGACATTTTTACGTTTCACCTGCAGATGCTCCAGATACTCCTGTGATCTCCAATAGATCTGCTGTAATAATGGAGGGAGATTCAGTGACTCTGAACTGCAGCAGCGACTCAAACCCTCCTGCAGAAATCAACTGGTATAAAGCAAATACATATCTGAATTCTGGAGGAGTCTTCAACATCTCCAAGATCAGCTCTGATGACAGTGGAGAATACAAGTGTAGAGCCAGAAATGACCATAGAGAAAAACTCTGATCCTGTGACTTTAGATGTCCAGTGTGAGTTACCAATGCTAACTGTGACATGAAACCATTAAAACAACATGTGATATGAAAATATTTTGCCAGGTAACAGTTCAAGTTTATTCTGTTTCAGACCCACCAAGGAGCATCTTCGTGTTCATCAGTGGATCTGCTGTAATAATGTCTGGAGATTCAGTGACTCT
This sequence comes from Danio rerio, assembly GCF_049306965.1. Taxonomy (NCBI): domain Eukaryota; kingdom Metazoa; phylum Chordata; class Actinopteri; order Cypriniformes; family Danionidae; genus Danio; species Danio rerio. Next base: position 60,479,808 of record NC_133176.1, read on the forward strand.
GGGCTGCAGCAGTGACTCAAACCCTCCTGCAGAAATCAACTGGTATAAAGGAAATAAATATTTGAATTCTGGAAGAATCTTCAGCATCTCCAAGATCAGCTCTGATGACAGTGGAGAATACAAGTGTAGAGCCAGAAATAACCATGGAGAGGAATACTCTTTTGCTTTGATTTTAAATGTCCAGTGTGAGTTTTGGATGGTTCAGTAACTGATATATTGATTCATCTATTGCAATCAAATGTGATGCCTTATTCATTGAGAATCTTAATTATATCACTGTTGTTGTTTTTTTTCTGTTTCAGATCCTCCCAGGAATGTGTCCATCATAGTGTCTGTCACTGATTCTGGTCAGCCTTTTTCTGATCCAGTGAGTCTGATGTGCATCAGTGACTCAAACCCTCCTGCTCTGAACTTCAGCTGGTTTAAGGAGAATCAAAGCTCAGCTGTTGGATCTGGACAGAGTTTCAGTGCAGTACAGAGTGGACGCTTCTACTGTGAGGCTCACAATCCACATGGAGCTCAGAGATCAGACGCCGTCACTGTCACTGGTGAAGCTTTTATCATCACACTCCTGTAACTTCATCAGTCTGGAGAGTTAATCATGATCTGCTTCATCTTTCAGTTCATCAGCATGCAGGGAGAAACATCGTCATCACAGCGACATCTGTAGCAATATTAATCATCTTCATCATCGCGTCATGTTTGCAATGTGAGCTCAATAAAAACTGCAGTGATCGTATAAAACTGAAGTAATATATTTTACTTTGCCAAATTTATCTGACATTGAAGTAAAAAAATATTTTCATCTTTATTCTGACAGTCTTTTTAAAAGGAAGAGCAGAAGATCTGCAGGGAAAGAGTCTGCGGTGAGATGATCTTCATTATTCACTATTTTGACTCAAATTAAGTTGACCGCACTACTGACCCACTAAAAGGTGCTCTAAAGTCAATGGCACGCTATTTTTGTTTATTTGTTTTATTTAAGAGCATGTTAGTGATGTGTGCCTATAGTTGAGTTCACAAAATGTAAACACATTACCCATTACACACACAGGGATGCACAGCAGCACATGTATGATGGCAATTTTATGTCAAAGAGAACCGATCAAACCGTTGATGTTTATGCAGCGGGAGAACTGATCAGCAAGAGATCGTGAGCTTGATGTTTATGTGCACTGTCAACTAATACTTGAAGGGAATGTGAGATTGGAAACTCTGCTTGGTCCATAACTCATTAAGAGAATAAAGACAACCCTTAAACACTATGTGCTGGGTGCCCCAACCTTTTTTGCCATCCTTAAAATACCAAAAGTGGATTCAGACTCACCCTATAGGAGCTCCTGCACCATGTGCTTTAGATCACAAGTTGAGATCATTAAAATAGAGCCACAATGTCCTTCTGTCTGTCCAGAACTCAGACACATATGCAGGTCTGGATCTACAGTCCACGACCTCTGACCTGTACAACACACTTGCTGTAAGTACAAACTCAAAGTCAGGCAATGATCACTGATGATCAGATGACTGATGATCTCTCGCTGTCTTTCACACAGACCGTTCACCACAGACCTGCTGAAAACTCCTGCTCCACTCTTGATCCTCAGAGCTCTTCTGAACATCACAATCCACCAGTAAGAGACAATATCAGCCATAAACCCTCTCAGCAGCAGTTTGATTATTGGATGAGCCTCGTCAAAGAGTTTAATGTGGTTGAGCTTCAGTCTTTCTTCATCTTATTGTCTGTTCAGATCAACAGGAGGAGGCTGCAGTGAGAGGCGGAGCCAGAAATCACCAATCCTGAGATGTGCGGGCGGAGCCACGGGTGACTGACAGGGAGCATTAGTGATGTCAACATGTAACAGTGGTGTTGAAACTGTCTACAAAGTTATTGGATTGGTTTTATGCAGAAATATTAGGATAGTGAAGGAGAAAAGCAATGTTTAGTAATGTGACAGAATCTGTCACAATTTATCATTTTACACTAAATAGGCTCTATCATACACTTGGTAATTTGCTAGTGTCAGCCTGGCGCAGGTATCATTTTCCTGTTTCGCACCATGTTGTTTATATAGCGAATACATTTGCACCCATTTGTGCTCACATGTCTGTGCTGGTCTGGTGGTGTATTGAGGCTCAGTGTTGGCACATTGCTATTTCTTAGACATCAACTAAAAGCTGCTCTAGAGTTAATTACTTAAAGAGCATGTTATTGTTATGCCCCTATGCATGTTGTAACAGTTAAATTTTACTATTATTGTCTGGTTTATTTATTTATCTTTCTGCATTGTGTATTGTTTGGCATGTTTACATGCAATACTGCTTCTGACCACTGGGGGCGCTAGGTTAATTTGCACCCTCATAAAGAGCCACTTACCATAGAGTATGATAAGGTGTTTGGTAGAGTGGACACCACATGGATCCCTTTCACTACCGGCATTCACATTCAGTCCAATGTTTGAGAACTATTGAAGTTATCTCTCAATTAAAGGACTGTTTATATGTTGCTATCCGTGTGCATCTGTTGGCTTGCTGTTCTCACTGGGAGATGCTAAGTTTAACCAACTTCTTGGGGAGAAACATATTCTCACTCAACAGAGGGCAACTTGACTGCTTTCCTACACACAACGACAGTCTCTTTTCTAAGAAGTTACTGGACATCAGAGGGAATTATTGCATCAAGTGCTCTTGATGATAAGTGGTCTCTGACTTTTTTCAGAAAAACTGTTTAGTTTCTGACTTTGGAATGTCTTGTTTACTTTTGTTGTGATTGATGTTTTGCTTGTTTATTTGATGAGAAAACTATACACGTGGGTAAAATAAAACAGTTTACACCTGCTATAATTTGTTTCAAGAGAGCGTTTATTCAGTCAGCCAAATTTCTGTAGAAACACCTCAGAGTAATTCTGAATCAAGGAGTGGAGGTGTTGCAATGTATGCATATACACACTGCTCATTACACACACAGGGACGTACAGCAGTACATAAATATCTTTAAAGGTCTCATGAAAGTATAATAAATTTGTTTAGATGTTAGTATCAGTGTTGTTAGTTTTAAGGAAATCTATAAGCTAGTGTTCTCCAAAACAATGACAAAACTCACATTTAAAAGATATAAAACGGATATAAACATGTAAAGCTTGTAGTTTGTCACTTCCACTTAAATGGATCAACAGTTTTAGCCTATTTACGTCATCTCACACTGTAGTGTCTCGTCACATCATAACCAATCAAATGCTTTCTAGTATCTGACATGCCCCGCCCCTTTCTAGATGCTTCTCATCTGCTTTTCACTTGATGCACTTGAGCTCAACCACTTTCACTGGCAGAGCGGTGATAAAACAAAGCATTATTGGCTGATTTTTTAAAGGGGAGGAGCTACACTATGTCCCACCCTCTGGTGATGTTTTGGTTGAGATTTTAGTCAAACATTGAATAAAAATGCACATTTCAAAGCACTTCAAGAGACCTTAAAATATAAAGAAAAATAAAGATTTAAAATGTAAAAAGAAATATTATTGTCTGCATGAATATAAAATCCTGATCTCCTCCTGTGCCTTCTTTACCTCTGGGCTTTGATGAATCCAATGAAGTTTTCAGTGAATAGTGAATGTGCCATGGCGAGCCCACACCTGACTCTTAAAGGGAATGAGAGATGAGTCTCTGATTGAGTTATTGCATATTACACCCTAATCATCCATAACTGATTAAGAGAATAAGTAAGACCCTTTTAGATCATGTGCTGGTCTAAATCCTTAATTAGCAAAAGTTGATTCAGACACATCCTTGGTGCTTTTGCTCATCTGCTTTAGACTTTTGTGCTCAGATTACTAAAATAGAGTTCAATGTGTAAAACCCTCACTCCACCAGCAGAGGTCTCCATCTCCTGCTACTTAAAGAAATGTGGTTTTCTGATGTACAGTGCTTAAAGTTAAATGAATGTGTTCTGCTTCATTTATAACCAATCATATTGTGAGTAATATCAATATTCTGATTACTCAGTTTTGTTAAGAGTGGCAGTGACTGAAACACTTCTCATCCTGATTTGTTTAATCTTTTACCTTTTTATTTTCAATTGTGTGTAAATGTGCGTCTGTAATTTATTGTTGCTAATGCTTTGTCAATATTGTAAAGCGTTTTACAGTGCCAATAATTCATTCTGCAAATGACAGAAAATTCATATTATGAATCTGCATATTAGTAAAAACACTAATAAACCAATGATGTTGCTGATGTGCATGACACAAGTGGCAAAAGCCCTTTACATTATATATTCATAACATCCTTCCTGTTTCTTTAAACTTTTATTAAATCTCCTTATCCTCCTAACAGTATATTTATTAGAGTAAGACTTAATGAACACCCTGCAGCCCAACACTGAAATTAAAAAAATAAACTGAAATATGAGACTAAAACCCCAGTATAGTGATGGGTCCTAATGCCCTAGAATAGTGAAGGGGTCACTATACTATCACGGTTTGTTGACGGGACGGAGACAAAAATGGTGTTGGATCCAAGTGCATTTAATGATGAAATCGTGCAGTAACAGAAAAACCAAGACATGCAAAATTCAAAGCAACAAAATAACAACAAACAAACAAACAAAACAAGAAGCTATGGCAGAATAACTAGAACAAGGCTCAGGAACTACAGCAAGATACAAAACACATCTCAGGAGCAACATACCAACCGACGGGTGAAGGGTGTATAAATAGTCCATGAATCAATCAGGACAAACGGAGACAGCTGTGTTGCAATCAGTATAAGTGGGTTCCAGGTGTGTGCACTTTGTATGTATGAACTTGTAGTCTTTAGCAATTGTAGTTTGCTCTCAGAGTTCCCTCTGGTGGTTACAGACAGTCATGACACTATACTGTCTGTGCACACGAGTGTTTTGCATTTGTTAAAATGAGGTTCTGACTCTATTTTTATTAAAATCCAATAACACTTCTGGTAAAGAGTAGGTGTAACCCTGGTGTCCTGACCAAATTACCTCTCATATGTGTGTGTGCAAAATCTACCAGCAGAGGGCTCTATCTCCTGCCACTGATACTGTATAAACATTGATGTTCATCAACTGAAAATCAGCCTTTTATTGTCTGCAAACACATCAATAATTGTATGAAAGATGATGGAATCTTGCTGTCTTCAAACTAATGTAAAGGGGAAAAAAGACATGCTGTTTTTCTTTAATCAGTGGTTGACTTTTTGTTGTTTTGCTGAAGTAGGAACTCAGATAGTTCTGCAACTCACACACAGCCAGTGAAGTTAAAGATCATCTCTTCACACGCTCAGTCCATCAGTCGCTGTTGATCCTCTGCTCTTCAACACGGTAAGGCAAACACACTGGTATTTGACTGGTATATATTGGCTGTTTAGGGTGATGTACATTTACTGTTGATGAGTGTAGAAGTGATGATTAATGCTGGATTCTAGATAGATTTGATGCTGATGTGGCTCAGAATGGCTCCTGCTCTTCATCTGATCTTTCTGCTCATCATTCACAGTGAGTCAATCTTACATTCACATCACTGCTTTATTTCTCTGCATTTACACACACCACACAATCAGACATTATTCAGCAGGTTTCTGATCATCTTCTGATCTTCTCTCTGATATAGGAAGTTAGGCTGTCCTGGTAGATTATCAATACTTCAGCTGTTTTCTCAGTAGAGAGTATAATTTAATTGTCAACCTTTCTTTTTAAGTGTTTCCTTCACACCTTTGGTTTTGGTTGGGATGCATTAAAGTGCTGGCAAAATCTTCACAGTGACAACAGTCAATATCTTGTGTTCGTCTCAGTAGATTGGACAACAAAATACAAGAGAGACAACACAGTCAGTTTGTATTTCTGCTAGTTATTTGATTAAGACTGAAGTCACACTGAGATCATTATTCATATTCACAAGATCAGCTTAAAATATCATCTGTAATGAGTCACTGTTTACAACTAGTAAAGCAGCATGTGTCTCTAGAACATATATAGTTAAAACATAGTTCAGTTATATTGATGATGATCATTATGATGATGTCTGTGTTTCAGGGGTTTCTGCTGCTGATTGGGGTGTGAATTACAGTCCTTCACAATACTGTGCACTACAGAACTCAACAATGACAATCAGCTGCACTTTTATATACCCGACTACTGGATATCAGATCATGAAAGCATTCTGGAACATAGACCAGGTAAAACCTGATGGAGTAGAGTTTGCAGATCTGTCTGTGAACCCTGAATACAGTCAGAGGCTTCAGTATCTGGGAAATAAACAGCAGAACTGCACCGTCAGACTGAGTCATGTGACAAAGAAAGATGAACACGACTATCTTTTCAGATTCACTACAAATGTAACTACTGGGAAAATTATTGGTATTCCAGGAGTGGTTCTCTCTGTCACAGGTGACTCTCCTGAGGTTTCTCTCTTCTTGTGGTCATTATGTAGAATAATAATCAGTGTATGAGAGCAGCACTAGATATAATGTGTGTGTTGTGTTCAGATCTTCAGCTGGAGTCTCCTGAGAGAGTGACAGAGGGAGATTCAGTCCGTCTGACATGTAGAAGCAGCTGTAAACTGACTGACACACCAACATTCATCTGGTACAGAAACTCACACACATTGACTAATATTGGAGATGAACTCAACATCAGTCCAGTCAACAGAACAGAAGCAGGACACTACAGCTGTGGTGTGCAGGGACAAACCTACATCTCTCCTGCTGTTTATCTCAATGTCACATGTAAGTTTCATCTTTTTATTTAAACATTTTATTATTCACCTTCTTAAAGCATTCAGACCTACAATAAATGTAAACGTAGTCAATGCATAAATTAAATATCGATCAGAATCATAAAATACTCACTTATGCAATCGTGCCACAATATGATGTGAAAGATGTTGTGTGATTTTAGTCTCAAGAAATGCTTTTTATTCCTCTCTCTCTCTCTCTCTCTCTCTCTCTCTCTGAATTTAAAATACAGACAACATTTTAGTTTATATGCCAATTCATCGTATATATATACATATATGTGGACATAATTGAGTCAGCCAAATATGAAAGCACATGATCAGGGGTTTCAGGTCAAAATAGAAAAAGAAATTTCAAACACAGGTTTGACTTGATCGTGTGTATTCACAGTAAAGACAGCAGAGAAGTTGATGGTTTGAATGTGATGTCTGTGTACGCTGTGTTTACTTCCCCGTTTCCTCCTGTGTGTTTTGTCATTTGGTTCCTTTTGTTCTGTTTCCCGCATTAGTTCCTCTGTATTGTTCATCTGTCTTTGTCATTGGTCAGTGTGTTTAAGTTCTGGTAGCTCAAACCTGCTCGGGATCAGCAGCTTATTTCACATGAACAGGATTAGATTGGGTCTTTTCAAGCAAAGTTAATGCTGAAAGTATGTTCCAAATGCTGATACTTTATTACAGAAGTAGTTATTTACACTTGGAAAAATAGTATATTAGTTTTCAATATATATATATATATATATATATATACATATATATATATATATATATATATATATATATATATATATATATATATATATATATATATATATATATATTAAAGTCAGAGTTATTAGCCCCCCTGAGTTGTTAGCACCCGTGTTTATTTTTCCCCAACTTCTGTTTAACGAAAGGAAAACTTTGCTCAGCACAATTCTAAAAATAATAGTTTTAATAACTCATCTCTAATAACTGATTTATTTTAGCTCATGATGACAGTAAATAATATTTGACTAGATATATGAAATAAATTGTCATGTGGTGGTCTTCCTCAAGAGATTCAAAGAACTTTTTAGATACAAACACGCACTATTTTAATGTACCATCTTAGCTTCAGTACAATTTTAGTATGGTGATAAACATGGCAAACATTTGTGTTGTTTTGTTTTTAAAGACTTATAATTTATGAGAGTCATGTGCATGTTTGGAGAGCTGATATGCCTTAATTGAAAAAGTTGCTGACACCTTTACCAATATCAAAATGCTTTACTGATGAAAGTTAATTTAAACAGCCAGTTATTCCTTACGCCACATAATTAACAAACTTCAACAAGCGACTATAGTAAAGAAAATCCAATCTAACTGTAAAACTAAATAAATTGCTAAATGCTCTCGACACATGAAGTTGTAAAGCCTGCAGCCCACAACAAATATGGAAAGTTATTGTGTCATACTAAACTACAAATTGTATGTACTTTTGCTCATATGGATAATTGAATATTAACTGAATGATGTCAGGTAATCTTATGAACACCGCCTTTAGGTAATGTCTGACATTTTTACATGTTTCACCTGCAGATCCTCCAGATACTCCTGTGATCTCCAACAGATCTGCTGTGATAATGTCTGGAGATTCAGTGACTCTGAACTGCAGCAGCGACTCAAACCCTCCTGCAGAAATCAGCTGGTATAAAGCAAATAAATCTCTGAGTTCTGGAAGAATCTTCAACATCTCCAAGATCAGCTCTGATGACAGTGGAGAATACAAGTGTAGAGCCAGAAATGACCATGGAGAGAAATACTCTGATCCTGTGACTTTAGATGTTCAGTGTGAGTTACCAAAACTATGACATTAAGCCATTAAAACATAATCTGTGATGTCAAAACTATTGTAACTGTTAATGGTTTGTGTTTTTCTGTTTCAGACCCACCCAGGAACATCTCAGTGTCTATGAACAGATCTGCTGTAATAAAGGAGGGAGATTCAGTGACTCTGAACTGCAGCAGCGACTCAAACCCTCCTGCAGAAATCAACTGGTATAAAGGAGAAATGGTTGTTCGATCTGGAAGAATCTTCAACATCTCCAATATCAGCTCTGATGACAGTGGAGAATACAAGTGTAGAGCCAGAAATGAGCATGGAGAGAAAAACTCTGATCCTGTGACTTTAGATGTCCAGTGTGAGTAAATGATGGTTCAGCAACTGATATATTAAGGGGGACCTTTTATGAAAAACGTTAGACAGTTGTTTGTCAAAAGTGTATAAATATAGCCAACATCTAAAATTAATAATGAATTATTTGTTCTAATCAGACCTGATAAAGTCAGTCTGCAGAAGCACTTTGATTGACATTCTCCCTTTGTATGTGTCATCAGAGGGTGAAAGCCCCGCCCACTAGTGCCCATCTCTCCCTCATTAGCATAAACAGCAGCCCTGAGTGAGAAGCAGCCGTCTGTCCATTAGCCATTAGAGTGTTTGAGCTGCTGAAGATAATGTCAGCATAGACTAAGAGGATTGTAGATGTGGAGTTTTAGATGAAGCACAAATGAACAGCGACAGAGGCGACATAGACTAACAGAAGATTTCTTAGTGATGGGAAGATCAAATCACTTTACAGACTTTGACCTTTGAGTCTCCTTCAACAAGATGAATGAATCTCTTTTCAAGTCACGTTGTTCAAATTGCCAAAATATGATTAAAATGTTATGAGTTGCTTTTAAACAAATCTACACCTAGCCCAAACGTTACGGACATCAGAGACTTATTTTACATCTTGTAAAAAGAAAAAAGAAAGGGGGGGGGGGGGGGTAACAGTTTCTCTTTAAATCCTCTAAAGCAGTGGTCAAACTGTGGTACGTATACCTCTAGTGGTACGCAGGCTTCCTTCTAGCGGTACGCGGAGGAATGAAATATGGCATGTACATGCTACACACATTTCAAAACTTATCAAAAATGATGTATATAATACGCCATATATGACACATAGCCTTATTTCTGAGGTAATCTGCCACGTTTTTTTTTTATCTGTGCAGAGTTGTAGCTGCTTTACTGGGCCTACTACGCTACTGTCTTTCAATACTGCTCATTTTGGTGGTACTTGGAGAGACATTTTTTTTTCTGAGGTGGCTCTTGATGAAAAAAGTTCGAGAACCGCTGTGTAACGAGGAGTCTGACACAGAGTGATCCATTTGCAGTATATTTATTAAACACAGTTTAATCACAATCACACAATACGCACTGGCGTGCGAACTTGCATCAAACGTAGTTATATAGGGTCTATGGGCTGGCTGTCAGGGAGTGTGATAGCGGGCATGGGTCAGAGGTGGGCGGTGTGGATCAGAGTCAAGGTACAATGCAAGGTTCGAGGCAGATGGCAGGCAGAGCAAGGTCGAGCAACAGTCCAGGTAATACACGGGAGATCAAGAAAGGAGATAACGCTCCGTAATGTGCACAGGACTGAGCCGCTTATAAGTGTGTGCATGGATCATCAGTTTGATGTGCTGCAGGTGTGTGTGGCAATCAGTGTATGAGCATGACGTAATGGTTAGAAGTCCGGCGATGGTGACCTCTGCTGGCCAGTGAGGGGAATGACTGGGACCAAGTCGGTGATGCACTGCTCTAAAGTAAACTGTGATGCCGTGTTTGTTGTTTGGTTTTCTGTTTCAGATCCTCCCAGGAACGTCTCAGTGTTCGTCACTGATTCTGGTCAGCTTTTTTCTGATTCAGTGAGTCTGATGTGCATCATTGACTCAAACCCTCCTGCTCTGAGCTTCAGCTGGTTTAAGGAGAATCAAAGCTCAGCTGTTGGATCTGGACAGAGTTTCAGTGCAGTACAGAGTGGACGCTTCTACTGTGAGGCTCACAATCCACATGGAGCTCAGAGATCAGACGCCGTCACTGTCACTGGTGAAGCTTTTATCATCACACTCCTGTAACTTCATCAGTCTGGAGAGTTAATCATGATCTGCTTCATCTTTCAGTTCATCAACATGCTGAGAGAAACATCATCATCACAGCGACATCTGTAGGAGTATTAATCATCATCATTGTCGTTATCATATTTGCAATGTGAGCAATGTAAAAACTGCAGTGATCATATAAAACTGAAGTAATATATTTTACTTTACTTTATTTATTCTACATTTCAGTAAAATAATATTTATCTTTATTCTGACAGTCATTTTAAAAGGAAGAGCAGAAGATCTGCAGGGAAAGAGTCTGCGGTGAGATGATCTTCATTATTCACTCACTATTGTGAGGCAAATTAAGTTGACCACACTACTGACCCACTACAAGCTGCTCTAAAGTCAATGACTCATTTTTTTTTTTTGTTTATTTGTTTTATTTAAAGAGCATATTTGAGCATATTTAAAGAGTGATATGTTTCTATTGGTGAGTTCACAACATGTGAACACATTGCTTAAGACACACAGGGATGCACAGCAGCACATGTATGATGGCAATTTTATGTCAAAGAGAACCGAGCAAACCGTTGATGTTTATGCAGCGAGAGAGCTGATCAGCAAGAGATTGTGAGCTTAATGTTTATGTGCACTGTCAACTGATTCTTAAAGGGAATGTGAGATTGGAGACTCTGGTTGGTGCATAACACACCCATAACTCATTAAGAGAATAAAGACAACCCTTAAACACTATGTGCTGGGTGCACCGACCATTTTTGCCATCCTTAAAATACCAAAAGTAGATTCAGACTCACCCTATGAGCTCCTGCACCGTGTGCTTTAGATCACGAGTTTAGATCATTAAAATAGAGCCACGATGTCCTTCTCTCTGTCCAGAACTCAGACACATATGCAGGTCTGGATCTCCAGTCCGCGACCTCTGACCTGTACAACACACTCACAGTAAGTGAAAGTCAAAGTCAGACAATGTTCACTGATGATCAGATGATTGATGATCTCTCGCTGTCTTTCACACAGACCGTTCACCACAGACCTGCTGAAAACTCCTGCTCCACTCTTGATCCTCAGAGCTCTTCTGAACATCACAATCCACCAGTAAGAGACAATATCAGCCATAAACCCTCTCAGCAGCAGTTTGATTATTGGATGAGCCTCGTCAAAGAGTTTAATGTGGTTGAGCTTCAGTCTTTCTTCATCTTATTGTCTGTTCAGATCAACAGGAGGAGGCTGCAGTGAGAGGCGGAGCCAGAAATCACCAATCCTGAGATGTGCGGGCGGAGCCACGGGTGATTGACAGGGATCATTAGTGATGTCAACATGTAACAGTGGTGTTGAAACTGTCTATAAAGTTATTGGATTGGTTTTATGCAGAAATATTAGGATAGTGAAGGGGAAAAGCAATGTTTAAAGGTGTGATGGAATCTGTCATAATTTATCATTTTACACTCAATAGGCTCTATCATACACTTGGCAATTTGCTAGTGTCAGCCTGGCACAGGTATCATTTTCACGTTTTGCACAATGTTGTTTATGTAGCGAATACATTTGTGCTCACATGTGTGTGCTGGTCTGTGGAGGTGTGTTAAGGCTCAGTGTTGGCACATTGCTGTTTCTTAGACATCAACTGAAAGCTGCTCTAAAGTTAATTACTTAAAGAGCATGTTATTGTTATGCCCCTATGCATGTTGTAACAGTTAAATGTTACTATTATTATTGTCTGGTTTATTTATTTATCTTTTTGCATTGTGTATTGTTTGGCATGTTGACATGCAATACTGCTTCTGACCGCCGGGGGCGCTAGGTTAATTTGCACTCTTATAAAGAGCCACTTACCATAGAGTAAGATGGGGTGTTTGGTAGAGTGGACACCACATGGATCACTTTCGCTATCGGCATTCACATTCAGTCCAATGTTTGAGAACTATTGAAGTTATCGCTCAATTAAAGGACTGTTTATATGTTGCTATCCTTGTGCGTCTTTTGGCTTGCTGTTCTCACTGGGAGATGCTAAGATTAACCAACTTCTTGGAGAGCAACATATTCTCACTCAACAGAGGGCAACTTGACTGCTTTCCTACACACAACGACAGTCTCTTTTCTAAGAAGTGACAGGACATCAGAGGGAATTATTGCATCAAGTGCTCTTAATGATAAGTGGTCATTGACTTTTTTTTCAGAAAAACTGTTTAGTGTCTGACTTTGGAATGTCTTGTTTATTTTTGTTGTGATTGTTGTTTTGCTTGTTTATTTGATGAGAAAACTATACACGTGGGTAAAATATAAAGAGTTTACACTTGCTATAATTTGTTTCAAGAGAGCGTTTATTCAGCCAGCCAAATTTCTGTTGAACCCCTCAGAGTAATGCCAAATCAAGGAGAGGAGGTGTTGCAATGTATGCACATACACACTACTTAGTACACACACAGGGACGTACAGCAGTACATAAATATCTTTTAAAGGTCTCATGAAAGTATAATAAATTTGTTTAGATGTTGGTATCAGTGTTGTTAGTTTTTAGGAAATCTATAAGCTAGTGTTCTCCAAAACAATGACAAAACTCACATTTAGAAAATATAAAACTGATATAAACATGTAAAGCTTGTAGTTTGTCACTTCTGCTTAAATGGATCAACAGTTTTAGCCTATTTACGTCATCTCACACTGTAGTGTCTCGTCACATCATAACCAATCAAATGCTTTCTAGTATCTGACATGCCCCGCCCCTTTCTAGATGCTGCTCATCTGCTTTTCATTTGATGCACTTGAGCTCAACCACTCTCGCTGGATAAAACAGAACACTATTGGCTGATTTTTTTTAAGGGGAGGAGCTACACTATGTCCCACCCTCTGGTGATGTTTTGGTTGAGATTTTAGTCAAACATTGAATAAAAATGCACATTTCAAAGCACTTCAAGAGACCTTAAAATATAAAGTAAATTAAAGATTTTAAATCTAAAAAGAAATATTATTGTCTGCATGAACATAAAACCCTGATCTCCTCCTGTGCCTTCTTTACCTCTGGGCTTTGGTGAATCCAATGAAGTTTTCAGTTTTTCATCTTATAAAGTCTGGCATGTGAATAGTGAATGTGCCATGGCGAACCCACACCTGACTCTTAAAAGGAATGAGAGATGAGTCTCTGATTGAGTTATTGCATATTACACCCTAAACACATCCATAACTGATTAAGAGAATAAGTAAGACCCTTTTAGACCATGTGCCGGTCTAAATCCTTAAATAGCAAAAGTTGATTCAGACACCTCATTGGTGCTTTTGCTCATCTGCTTTAGACTTTTGTGCTCAGATTGCTAAAATAGAGTTCAATGTGTAAAACCCTCACTCCACCAGCAGAGGTCTCCATCTCCTGCTACTTAAAGAAATGTGGTTTTCTGATGTACAGTGATAAAAGTTATATGAATGTGTTCTGCTTCATTTATAACCAATCATATTGTGAGTAATGTCAATATTCTGATTAGTCAGTTTTGTTAAGAGTGGCAGTGACTGAAACACTTCTCATCCTAATTTAATCTTTTTTACCTTTTTTATTTTTATTTGTGTGTAAATGCGCGTCTGTAATTTATTGTTACTAATGCTTTGTCAATGCTGTAAAGCGTTTTACAGTGCTAGTAAATCCACCTGAGTATCAATAATTCATTTTGCAAATGACAGAAAATTCATATTATGAATCTGCATATTAGTAAAAACACTAATCAACCAATGATGTTGCTGATGTACATGACACAAGAGGCAAAATCCATTTACATTATATATTCATAACATCATTTCTGTTTCTTTGAACTTTTATTGAATGAAATCTCATTATCCTCCTTACAATACATTTATTAGAGTAAGACTTAATGAACACCCTGCAGCCCAACACTGAAATGACCAAAAAATAAACTGAGATTGGAGACTAAAACCCCAGTATAGTGATGGGTCCTAATGCCCCAGTATAGTGAAGGGGTCACTATACGCTCACGGTTTGTTAACGGGACGGAGACGAAAAGGGTGTTGGATCCAAGTGCATTTAGGGATGAAATCGTGCAGTAACAGAAACAAACAAAACAAGAAGCTATGGCAGAATAACTAGAACAAGGCTCAGGAACTACAGCAAGATACAAAACACATCTCAGGAGCAACATACCAAACAAGACAAACGACGCAGTGACACAACGGGTGAAGGGTGTATAAATAGTCCATGAATCAATCAGGAAAACCAGAGACAGCTGTGATGCAATCAGTATAAGTGGGTTCCAGGTGTGTGCATGAGGTATGTATGAACTTGTAGTCTTTAGCAACTGTAGTTCGCTCTTAGAGTTCCCTCTGGTGGTTACAGACAGTCATGACACTATCCTGTCTGTGCACACGAGTGTTTTGCATTTGTTAAAATGAGGTCCTGACTATATTTTTATTAAAATCCAATGACACTTCTGGTAAAGAGTAGGTGTAGCCCTGGTGTCCTGACCAAACTACCTCACTCATATGTGTGTGTGCAAAATCTACCAGCAGAGGGCTCAATCTCCTGCCACTGATACTGTATAAACATTGATGTTCATCAACTGAAAATCAGCCTTTTACTGTCTGCAAAAACATCAATAATTGTATGAAAGAAGATGGAATCTTGCTGTCTTCAAACTAATGTAAAGAAAAAAAAGACATGCTGTTTTTCTTTAGTCAGTGGTTGACTTTGTTGTTTTGCTGAAGTAGGAACTCGGATAGTTCTGCAACTCACACACACACCAGTAAAGCTAAAGTGCATCTGTTCACACAGTCAGTCGCTGTTGATCTGCTGCTCTTTAACACAGTAAGACAAACACACTGGTATCTGACTGGTATATATTGGCTGTTTAGGGTGATGTACATTTACTGTTGATGAGTGTAGAAGTGATGATTAATGCTGGATTCTAGATAGATTTGATGCTGATGTGGCTCAGAATGGCTCCTGCTCTTCATCTGATCTTTCTGCTCATCATTCACAGTGAGTCAATCTTACATTCACATCACTGCTTTATTCCTCTGCATTTACACACACCACACAATCAGACATTATTCAGCAGGTTTGTCTCAGTAGATTGGATAACAAAACACTAAAAGCTGCTTTTGACAGCAAGTCAATGATAGTCTGAGACAACACAGCTTCTATTTCTGCTAGTTCTTTGACGTTGAGTTGGTGTGTGCTGGGCTCAACTGGTGCAAATTCCCTAAAACTGGTGTTTCTTATTGTGAATTTGTTCATTCAATGAGGATAATTCAGCATCATCCAGTGTTTGTTATTAAGGTAAAAGCTTCAGATATAATTTAATATAATGTAGAAAATGCATTGTACATGTTAGTTTATTATTATTAATGTATTGCTCATTTTATTTCCCCATTGTTTACCATTATTGCTTTTTTTCTTAGCTCGTTTATTTGCTCTTCTCTGTTTATTTCTGTCCTCCAACATGACTGAAGTCATTCACAATAAGATCTTTTTTCATATTCACAAGATCAGCCTAAAATATCATCTGTAATGAGTCCCTGTTTACAACTAGCAGCACATGTTCCTAGTGTCTTATAGTCCAGTTTACTGATAAAACTACATTTTAATCATGATTATTTCTGTGTTTCAGGGGTTTCTGCTGCTGGTTGGGGTGTGAATTACAGTCCTTCACAAATCTGTGCACTACAGAACTCAACAATGACAATCAGCTGCAATTTTACATACCCGACTACTGGATATCAGATCATGAAAGTGTTCTGGAACAAAGACCAAGAAAAATATGATGGAGAAAACTTTGCAGATCTGTCTAATAACTTTGAATACAGTCAGAGGCTTCAGTATCTGGGAGATAAACAGCAGAACTGCACCGTCAGACTGAGTCATGTGACAAAGAAAGATGAACATGACTATTATTTCAGATTTATTACTAATGTAACTGGTGGGAGACTTATTGGTATTCCAGGAGTGGTTCTCTCTGTCACAGGTGACTCTCCTGAGGTTTCTCTCTTCTTGTGGTCATTATGTAGAATAATAATCAGTGTATGAGAGCAGCACTAGATATAATGTGTGTGTTGTGTTCAGATCTTCAGCTGGAGTCTCCTGAGAGAGTGACAGAGGGAGATTCAGTCCGTCTGACATGTAGAAGCAGCTGTAAACTGACTGACACACCAACATTCATCTGGTACAGAAACTCACACACATTGACTAATATTGGAGATGAACTCAACATCAGCTCAGTCAGTAGAACAGAAGCAGGACACTACAGCTGTGGTGTGCAGGGACAAACCTACATCTCTCCTGCTGTTTATCTTAATGTCAGATGTAATTTTTCATCTTTTTATTTTAACATTTTATTATTCACCTTTTTAAAGCATTCAGATTTACAATAAATGTAAATGCAGTCAATGCATAAATTAAATATCAATCAACATCATAAAATATTCACTTATCCAAAAGGGCCACTATATGATATGAAAGCTGTTGTGTGATTTTAGTCTTAAGCAATACTTTTTAGTTCTCTCTCTCTCTCTCTCTCTCTCTCTCTCTCTCTCTCTGAATTTAAAATACATACATACGTACCAATTCCCACTATCTTTTTACCTTCCTATTATTAATATATTGGCTGTATAAGGAGCTAATTAGAAATGGTGTGTATGTTAAATCTAAACTAATATCTAAGTTAATGGATTGTGTATAATAAGAATTGTACTTTAAAATAAAGTGAACCAAATTCATTTGACAACTTTGTTTCTTACATTGCTTATATCTAGGTGAATATAGTGAAATACATGGACAAAATTAGTGTAACATATGTGTACATAAGGGAGTCAGCCAAATATGAAAGCGCATGATCAGGGGTTTCAGGTCAAAATGGACAAAGAAAAACCCGAACTGACTTGATCGTGTGTGTTCACAGTAAAGACAGCAGAAAAGTTGTTGTTTTGGATGTGATGTCTGTGTAGGCTGTGTTTACTTCATCGTATCCTCCAGTGTGTTTTGTCATTTGGTTCCTTTTTTTTCTGTTTCCCGCATTAGTTCCTCTGTATCGTGTTCATCTGTCTTTGTTGTGGATCTGTGCATGTTTAAGTTCCAGTTTTCCTCTTGTTCCCAGTCCAGTCTTAACATTAAGGTTTACCCCTGGGCACAGTTCTTTGTAAGTGGATTACTCAATTAGCTGGATTTGGTTATTGACGTTTTGAAATGATCCAGGATTGTTTCGTTCTTCAAAACTCATCCGAGAGTATATAGCAGCTGGTCTGGTAGCTCAAACCTGCTCCTGAGCAGCAGCTTATTTCATATAAACATGATTAGATTGGGTCATTTTAAGCAAAGGGGGTACTGAAAGTATGTACCGAATGCTGATATTTACTTACAGTAGTGATCTATAGGTGATATACACTGACATACAGTTGAAGTCAGAAATATTCTCCCCCCTTTGAGGTTTTTTTTTTCTCTCTCTTCTTTAAATATTTTCCAAATGACGTTTAACAGAGCAAGGAAATTTTCACAGTATGTCTGATAATATTTTTTTCTTCTGGAGAAAGTCTTATTTGTTTTATTTTGGCTGGAATAAAAGCAGTTTTAATTTTTTTAAAAACTATTTAAGGTCAATATTATTACCCCTTTTAAGCTAACTTTGATAGTCTACAGAACAAACCATCTTTATACAATAGCTTGCCTAATTACCCTAACCTGCCTAGTTAACTTAATTAAGCTTTTAAAAGTCACTTTAAGCTGTATAGAAGTGTCTTGAAGAATATCTAGTCTAATATTATTTACTGTCATCATGACAAAGATAAAATAAATCAGTTAATAGAGATGAGTTATTAAAGCTATTATGATTAGAAATCTTTTTCTTTTTTTAACCAATAAATAAAGGTTATGGGTAGCACTTTATTTTGATGGTCTATTTGAGTATTAGTTGACTGTCTGCTTAATATCTATTCGTACTGCTTCTTTAACAGAAATTTAAATAACTATAAGAGCATGTCAGCTTACACTAATTCTAACTCTAAACCAACAGTCTACAAATAATCTATTAAGAATTAGTTGGCATGTAGATGCATTGTAAATTAAATTTAACAAACAGACCATCAAAATAAAGTGTGACCAAGTCAGGAGGTGGTTCTCTTCAAGAGATCCAAAGAACTTTTTAATGCAAACACATACTATTGTAACATACTGACCCAGCTTCAGTTCAATTTCTGTATAATTATATATAAACATGGCAAACATTTTTGTTTTTGTTTTTAAAGAATGATAATTTATGACAGTCATGTGAATGTTTGGACAGATAATAGTAATTTGATGCTTCGCAAAAGCTGCACATATACTTTACCAATATTAAAATGTTTTTTTTTAGGCAATATTTATTCAAACAGCCAGTTATTCCTTACACCGCATAATTACCAAACCTGAAAAGGCCACTATAATAAAGAAAATCTGCTCTACAAGTCAAACTATATAAATTGCTAAATACTCTCGACACATGAAAGTGTAAAGCTTGCAGCCCACACCAAAGGTGGAAAGTTATCATATATTTAACAAACAGTTTACTACGAAATCTATGTCCTTTTACTCACATGGATAATTGAATATTAATCAGATGATGTCAGGTAATCTTGTGAACACCCCCTTTAAGTAATGTGTGACCTTTTTACACGTTTCACCTGCAGATGCTCCAGATACTCCTGTGATCTCCAATAGATCTGCTGTAATAATGGAGGGAGATTCAGTGACTCTAAACTGCAGCAGCGACTCAAACCCTCCTGCAGAAATCAACTGGTATAAAGCAAATACATATCTGAATTCTGGAGGAATCTTCAACATCTCCAAGATCAGCTCTGGTTACAGTGGAGAATACAAGTGTAGAGCCAGAAATGACCATGGAGAGAAATACTCTGATCCTGTGACTTTAGATGTCCAGTGTGAGTTACCAATGTAACTGTGACATGAAACCATTAAAACAACATGTGATATGAAAATATTTTGCCAGGTAACAGTTCAAGTTTATTCTGTTTCAGACCCACCAAGGAGCATCTTCGTGTTCATCAGTGGATCTGCTGTAATAATGTCTGGAGATTCAGTGACTCTGGGCTGCAGCAGCGACTCAAACCCTCCTGCAGAAATCAGCTGGTTTAAAGGAAATAAAGCTCTGAATTCTGGAAGAATCTTCAACATCTCCAAGATCAGCTCTGATGACAGTGGAGAATACAAGTGTAGAGCCAGAAATGACCATGGAGAGGAATACTCTTTTGCTTTGATTTTAAATGTCCAGTGTGAGTTTTCGATGGTTCAGTAACTGATATATTGATTCATCTATTGCAATCAAATGTGATGCCTTATTCATTGAGAATCTTAATTATATCACTGTTGTTGTTGTTTTTTTCTGTTTCAGATCCTCCCAGGAACGTCTCAGTGTCCATCATAGATTCTGGTCAGCTTTTTTCTGATCCAGTGGGTCTGATGTGCATCAGTGACTCAAACCCTCCTGCTCTGAGCTTCAGCTGGTTTAAGGAGAATCAAAGCTCAGCTGTTGGATCTGGACAGAGTTTCAGTGCAGTACAGAGTGGACGCTTCTACTGTGAGGCTCACAATCCACATGGAGCTCAGAGATCAGACGCCGTCACTGTCACTGGTGAAGCTTTTATCATCACACTCCTGTAACTTCATCAGTCTGGAGAGTTAATCATGATCTGCTTCATCTTTCAGTTCATCAAGGCGCTGGGAGAAACATCATCATCATCACAGCGACATCTGTAGCAATATTAATCATCATCATCATCGCCGTCATGTTTGCAATGTGAGCTCAATAAAAACTGCTGTGATCATATAAAACTGAAGTAATATATTTTACTGTGCCTAATTTATCTGACATTGAAGTAAAATAATATTTATTTTTATTCTGACAGTCATTCAAAAAGGAAGAGCAGAAGATCTGCAGAGAAAGAGTCTGCGGTGAGATGATCTTCATTATTCACTATTTTGAAGCAAATTAAGTTGACCGCACTATTGACCCACTAAAAGCTGCTCTAAAGTCAATGACTCAGTATTTTTGTTTATTTGTTTTTATTTAAAGAGCATGTAATGATATTTGCTTATAGACATGTGAACACATTACCCATTACACACTCAGGGATGCACAGCAGCACATGTATGATGGCAATTTTATGCTAAAGAGAACCGAGCAAACCGTTGATGTTTATGCAGCGAGAGAAATGATCAGCAAGAGCTTGTGAGCTTGATGTTTATGTGCACTGTCAACTAATACTTGAAGGGAATGTGAGATTGGAGACTCTGGTTGGTGCATAACACACCCATAACTCATTAAGAGAATAAAGACAATCGTTAAAGACTATGTGCTGGGTGCACCGACCATTTTTGCCATTCTTAAAATACCAAAAGTAGATTCAGACTCACCCTATAGGAGCTTCTGCACCGTGTGCTTTAGATCACGAGTTGAGATCATTGAAATAGAGTCACAATGTCCTTCTCTCTGTCCAGATCTCAGACACATATGCAGGTCTGGATCTACAGTCTGCGACCTCTGACCTGTACAACACACTCACAGTAAGTCAAAGTCAAAGTCAGACAACGGTCACTGATGATCAGATGATTGATGATCTCTCGCTGTCTTTCACACAGACCGTTCACCACAGACCTGCTGAAAACTCCTGCTCCACTCTTGATCCTCAGAGCTCTTCTGAACATCACAATCCACCAGTAAGAGACAATATCAGCCATAAACCCTCTCAGCAGCAGTTTGATTATTGGATGAGCCTCGTCAAAGAGTTTAATGTGGTTGAGCTTCAGTCTTTCTTCATCTTATTGTCTGTTCAGATCAACAGGAGGAGGCTGCAGTGAGAGGCGGAGCCAGTAACAACCAATCCTGAGATGTGTGGGTGGGGCCACGGGTGATTGACAGGGAGCATTAGTGATGTCAACATGTAACAGTGGTGTTGAAACTGTCTATAAAGTTATTGGATTGGTTTTATGCAGAAATATTAAGATATTGAAGGGGAAAAGCAATGTTTAGTAATGTGATAGAATATGTCAAAATTTATCATTTCACTCTCAATAGGCCATATCATACACTTGGCAATTTGCTAGTGTCAGCCTGGCACAGGTATCATTTTCACGTTTTGCACCATGTTGTTTATGTAGCGAATACATTTGTGCTCACATGTGTGTGCTGGTCTGTGGAGGTGTGTTGAGGCTCAGTGTTGGCACATTGCTATTTCTTAGACATCAACTGAAAGCTGCTCTAAAGTTAATTAATTAAAGAGCATGTTATTATTATGCCCCTATGCACTTGTTATTTTTTGGTTTATTTATTTATCTTTCTGCATTGTGTATTGTTTGGCACGTTGACATGCAATACTGCTTCTGACCGCCGGGGGCGCTAGGTTAATTTGCACATTATAAAGAGCCACTTACCATAGAGTAAGATGGGGTGTTTGGTAGAGTGGACACCACATGGATCACTTTCGCTATTGGCATTCACATTCAGTCCAGTGTTTGAGAACTATTGAAGTTATCGCTCAATTAAAGGACTGTTTATATGTTGCTATCCGTGTGCATCTGTTGGCTTGCTGTTCTCACTGGGAGATGCTAAGTTTAACCAACTTCTTGGAGAGCAACATATTCTCACTCAATAGAGGGCAACTTGACTGCTTTCCTACACACAACGACAGTCTCTTTTCTAAGCAGTGACTGGACATCAGAAGGATTTATTGCATCGCTGTCAAGTGCTGTTGATGATAAGTGGTCTCTGACTTATTTTCAGAAAAACTATTTAGTGTCTGACTTTGGAATGTCTTGTTTATTTTTGTTGTGATTGATGATTTGCTTGTTTATTTGATGAGAAAACTATACACGTGGGTAAAATAAAACAGTTTACTCTTGCTATAATTTGTTTCAAGAGAGCATTTATTCAGTCAGCCAAATTTCTGTAGAAACACCTCAGAGTAATTCTGAATCAAGGAGAGGAGGTGTTGCAATGTATGCATATACACACTGCTCATTACACACACAGGGACGTACAGCAGTACATGAATATCTTTAAAGGTCTCATGAAAGTATAATAAATTTGTTTAGATGTTGGTATCAGTGTTGTTAGTTTTAAGGAAATCTATAAGTTAGTGTTCTCCAAAACAATGACAAAATTCGCATTTAGAAGATATAAAACTGATATAAACATGTAAAGCTTGTAGTTTGTCACTTCCGCTTAAATGGATCAACAGTTTTAGCCTATTTACGTCATCTCACACTGTAGTGTCTCTTCACATCATAACCAATCAAATGCTTTCTAGTATCTGACATGCCCCGCCCCTTTCTAGATGCTTCTCATCTGTTTTTCACTTGATGCACTTGAGCTCAACCACTCTCACTGGCAGAGCGGTGATTAAACAGAACACTATTGGCTGATTTTTAAGAAGAAAAAAAAATTTAAGAGGAGGAGCTACACTATGTCCCACCCTCATGTCATGGTGATGTTTTGGTTGAGATTTTATTCAAACATTGAATAAAACTGCACATTTTAAAGCACTTTAAGTGACCTTAAAATATAAAGTAAATTAAAGATTTAAAACGTAAAAAATATATATATATATATTATTGTCTGCATGAATATAAAAACCCTGATCTCCTCCTGTGCCTTCTTTACCTCTGTGCTTTGGTGAATCCAATGAAGTTTTCAGTGAATAGTGAATGTGCCATGGCGAGCCCACACCTGACTCTTAAAGGGAATGAGAGATGAGTCTCTGATTGAGTTATTGCATATTACACCCTAAACACATCCACAACTGATTAAGAGAAGTAAGACCCTTTTAGACCATGTGCCGGTCTAAATCCTTAAATAGCAAAAGTGGATTCAGACACCTCATTGGTGCTTTTGCTCCATCTGCTTTAGACTTTTGTGCTTAGATTGCTAAAATAGAGTTCAATGTGTAAAACCCTCACTCCACCACCAGAGGTCTCCATCTCCTGCTACTTAAAGAAATGTGGTTTTCTGATGTACAGTGCTTAAAGGTATATGAATGTGTTCTGCTTCATTTATAACCAATCATATTGTAAGCAATATCAATATTCTGATTAGTCAGTTTTGTTAAGAGTGGCAGTGACTGAAATGCTTCTCATCCTGATTTGTTTAATCTTTTTTACCTTTTTATTTTTAATTGTGTGGAAATGTGCATCTGTAATTTATTGTTACTAATGCTTTGTCAATGCTGTAAAGCGTCTTACAGTGCCAATAAATCCACCTGAGTATCTGTAAGGGACCGAGGGTCAAAGGAAACAGAACACAACCCAAAAATCCTCCACTTGAGATTTATTCTCAACAAATAGGACATAAGTCCTCAAATTAATATAATTTAACAAAAAAAGAAAGTAAAGGAACATGAGGCCAACATAACCAACCAACACAAAATGACCTGCTACAATGAAGAACAGCCAGGCTTATAAAGAAAAGGATGAGCTCATTTAAATTACAAAGGGATAAAGACAAAAATTCACATTACTACATACATCACAAAAACAAAATAAATGCAATAACAACATTACCACAAAAATAATAAAATCAAACATTAACCAATATAAACAAATTAACAAAATCAATACATAAATATTTGATCAAAGAGGATATCTAAAATGACTTCTCCCCCTGCATTATTCAAGCGGTTGGTTTGCCCGGGCGGAACCATTTTGCATAAATCCGGCGTTCCCGCCCGGACTCCAATCTTTGCCGCACCGGAAGCCACCACTTTCTGTCTCCAGCACACCACTCGGTAACTCAAAAGAAACAAACATTAATCATACAACGAAACTAATTTGTGTGCACTCCAAATTAATTTAGTAGTAACAAAAATGTATGGTTTCTATAAATAAAGCACAAGAAAGAAACTAATGTGTATTGAGATTTGTATAATAGATATGGAGAAAGAAACTATAAAATGAAATGTCATGTCTGCATAACTGTGAATATGTTTGCATGGTTGCGTGTGTGTGTGTGTGTGTGTGTGTGTAAATACGCACGCTGTTACACAGAACTGTGCGGCCAACCTTTCAGGCCGTCACACTCTCCCCCTCTTCCAGAACTTCACTAGAGCATCGGGACAGGTAGTCAGCAGTAACATTAGTTTTTCCCGGCACATGTTGTACTTTGAAACTGAATGGCTGCATTACAATTCAGTGACTCTGAACTGCAGCAGCGACTCAAACCCTCCTGCAGAAATCAGCTGGTTTAAAGGAGAAACACTTGTAGGATCTGGAAGAATCTTCAACATCTCCAAAATCAAAGCTGATGACAGTGGAGAATACAAGTGTAGAGCCAGAAATGATCATGGAGAGAAATACTCTGATCCTGTGACTTTAGATGTGCAGTGTGAGTACATGATGTTTCAGCAACTGATATATTAAAGGGGACCTTTTATGAAAAATCATGTTTATTAGGGGTTTAAACACAGATGTCTGTTAGCGGTGTGTGAATATAACCTAAAGTAAAATAATAATAATTAATTGTATTTGTTATAATCAGACTTGATCAAAACAGTCTGCAGAAACACTTTGATTGACATTCTCCCTCTGTATGATGTCATCAAGGGGGAAAGCCCCGCCCACTAGTGCCCATCTCTCCCTCATTAGCATAAACAGCAGCCTTGAGTGAGAAGCAGCCGTCTGTCCATTAGCCATTAGAGTGTTTGAGCTGTTGAAGATAATGTCAGCATAGACTAAGAGGATTATAGATGTGGAGTTTTAGATGAAGCACAAATGAACAGCGACAGGAGTCTGAGCTGGAAGCACACAGTTAGTTCAGCTTTCCAGTCTTCAGGTTTATTTGTGATTTGATTTGTTCATTCATTATGTTCAGCATGTAGAGAGATGAATGACAACACAAGGACTCGGGAGATAAGCAAATCAAATGTTTTTTCCATTCCTGACTGCATATGATTAACTTCTGTCTTTCAATTGATGAACGATTGAGTCCCTCCCGATAGACTTCTTGAAATCAATAGTATCTATATGCAGCCTTTATGATGCAAGCTGAGACTGCATCACTCAGCGATGCAATGTCAGACACAATGCTTTCGAATTGAGCTATAGTGACGTCACTGTGGTCTGCACCAGGTCTGCAGCCAGACCCCTCTCCTTGAAATAGGCAGTACTCTTCTTTTCCACCTGCACAATGTAAACAGGATTCATCGCTCTCAAGTCAATTCAATCAGAATTAATGAATCACTCTAGAAATGTTTCTGAGCCACTTCTTTTGATATTTTCAGCTTTTCATGAAGATGCACAGGCATTTGTAGCTCCTCCCTCTTTTGTAAACAGCACAATCTCATTTGCATTTAAAGCAACACTGTAAAAAATTTGACCTTAAATTCACAGTAAATTACTGGCTAATAATTGCATTACTTTCACAGTAAATTACTGTATGTAAATTCACAGTAAATTATTGTGAGGTAGTTCACAGTAATTTACTGTGGTTTTGTCACATTAAATTATTGTGAAATTACAACCATATATTGTAACTTTACAGTAGATAATAAAGTCCGTTACTGTGATTTCACAGTATTATCTTGTAGAATTAACTATATTTTACTGTGAATTTGCAAAACGATTACTGTGATTTAGCAGTAGGTTGCAGTTTAAATACCTGATTTAACTGTAAAGTTACAGTTATATCCTGGATTACTGTAATTTAACAGTTTGGTGCTGTAAAATTTCAAAGCATATTTAAATTCTGTCTTAATTTACTCACCCTCAGGTTATTCCAGCTCTGTTAAAAATGATTTTTTTTTGTTAAACACAGAAATAAAAATATCAAATATTCCTCTTTGTGTCCAAACAACCTGAGGATGCGTAAATGACGACAGAATCTTCATTTTTGGGTGATCTGAGAAGACTCTAAAATCAAAATAAAAACAAACACACATACATTTTACAGATTTATTTTACAGCTTTATGACATCTGTGTAAACATTTTAGAAAACTTTCAAAAGGTGAAGGTGAAGCCTCAAAAAATACTATAAGAACATATTAATAAAAAAATCTGACATCATATGTAGCATACATATAAAAAGCAGTGCTTCAGAGTGCGCTCTCTCTCTCTCTCATTTATATATATATATATATATATATATATATATATATATATATATATATATATATATATATATATATATATATATATATACACATGAGAGAGAGAGAAAAAACTTCTTGCTAAATTAGGCAGTCGTCCATTCAAGGTCAATTATTTTCCTGATAATTTTACACACTTGCTGGTTGATGTGTCTTCTCTGCTTCTTTGACTTCGTCTGTCTTCCATCTCCAAACTGGTGCCCAAAAAGCACCTATAAGCAAAAGGGCAGACAAACAGTTAGCTTCATACAACACTACTGGGACACTACTGCTGCACTAGAGAGCAAAATTACTGTTAGCTCAGTTTGAACATGCTGACAATACTGTAGCTCAGTCAAACTGCAATCATTTAAACAAAAACATCTGAAAAACATTTCCATCACAAACACACAATCAAGAACAGTCCAACAACAAATAGTGGTTTTAATGACCTAGGCAGAGCATTTTAAAACAGTTGATTTGATTTACACCTTCTGATTACAGACTATAATCTAATGCTGGGTTCACACTTATTGCAAAGTTAACACATGCATCACAGTACTTGCTCTTGAATACTAGCAAGATGTTTCTTGCATCAAGCTAATTTTTCATGATTTAAATATTAGGAAAATTTTGCAAAAAAAACTTGATTGAAGTGATACAGCACTTGTGTTGTATTCATTTCAATCAAGTTTTTTGCAAATATTCCAAATATTTTTCAACGTTTTTTGAGTTTCACTTAATTTGTGCTGCCCAGTAAAAATTTCCCACTATTTATGCATTTGCAATGACTTGCATGTAATCCACTCACCTGAATAGGTAACTTCACATATGGTATAAGAGCCCCATTCTTTTAAAGACAGCTTCCCCTTTGGTCTCCAGCACAGACAAACAAATTGTGTCTGCAACACGGCCCTTTATAACAAGGGGACAAGGGGAGTCATGACTTGTGTTCCTATACATTCCTTGTTTAACCCCCCAAAACAAGCCCTCAGTTACAATATTTATTGTAGACATTACCTTAAATTCCAGAGTGCAAAAGGCATCTTCAGCATACTTCAGTTTCAGACCAGATCCAAAGTCAGTTGTGAAACCCAGGTGAGGTCCCATGACCACTCGACCCTCCAAGGAATAAGACTAAAAGGGGGAAAGAAGGACTAAATTAGAGATGTTTGTGAATAATTAAATTTGTTTGTAGAAACAAAGTTGACATTCCATGCTCTGCCTATTAAAAACCAAGCAAACAAACACACATGCCCAGTAAAATTGCTAATAAAAATAAAAACTATAGTTTAAAAAAAATCTTTGTCTAATATTTACTACTACTGGAGGTACTGGTGGAACTTCTGGAAGAAGAAAAAGAGTTTGTACAAGAAACTGCTCACAACAAATCTGTGAAAAACCTGACATTTAAAAATCTAATAAAAATGAGGAAGGCATCAACATTACCTTTAATAATCAAGCGAGGGGTGATTGGTAGCATCAGTGTTTCAACATCAATGGCTGTGGCTGCAAAAAAAATATGAATATAATAAGAGTAGAATAAGACTCAACCTAACACACACACACATACCCATATATATATATATATATATATATATATATATATAGGTTTAGATTGTGTTAATGAATTTAGGTTATATTTGTGTGCTCAGAATTTACTCACCTCACACTTCAGCTATTATCAGGTACACCTGAACACCAAAAAATAAAATCTAACGTAGACTAACCATGTTCCGTACACTTTTCGCTATTCAGCGCACTCAAACGACCACTCCTCCGTCATTGAAAGCCAGATAAGCATGCTTGTGTGTTCATTCTCTGGGGGAATACCTATTGCACAATCCAAATCTTGATTGATGTCTTTTGGACCAGTAGTTTTTGAGAAAAGATGGGATAAGTACCGCCTTCGCATGTGTACGGAAGATGATAGGTATTAACGGTGTTCCGTACATGACTAAAATAGTGTTCCGTACAGGGCGCATAACTTTAATTTACTGGCAAAAATGGCCATTGTTTGAAGTCTTATTAAATTCTTATGTCAGAATATACTATTATTGTGTTTAACTTGAAGTTAATGATATATTAAATAACTCTTTTATGAAAGTTTTAAATGAAATAGCTTCAAAATCATTTACTTTTTATATCATGTTTATTTTATTACAGCATGACAATTCAAAATATAAAAACATTAAATTCATGCACATTGAAGCTAACTTGACTGACCTTTTATGAATATAAACATCATTACTGCAAAAGGAGGATCCAAACAGCGTTTGCAGCCTGTCTCTCAGGCGGAGAGTTGCGACATGCGGTATTTACCCACAATTGATGTTTAAACATCCCCATTTCAAAGCATTTATTTAACAAAAGATAATTTATTTAACAATTTGTGATAACATAATATTCACTTCATAAAGACTGTAATACTGTGTGATGCATAAATTAAATGCAAAAGCATATTGTCGGGGCTTTAAATGTCTCCCCTCCCAGGCGACACTCGCACTTTAAGCTTGCCCACTTTCTGTTTTCAAGCGCATTAGGTGGACGTAGCAAACTTACTGATTTTACTCGGAAACATATAGTAGGAATGTCTCTGTTGTGGTTGGGGCTGAAAGAGTGAGAATTAAAGATTACACAGATATATAGCTTGCCTACGACCCATAAGTATTTATTCAGAGATTAACGTTAAAAGGTCATCTGTACGGAACATCGTTGTGTACGGAATATGGTTAGTCTACGTTACAGTTAGTGACATAAACAATTAGTTCTCATTAGTAAATGTTAGCAATGCATTAACACCAGTGAGAAATATACAATATGTACTGTGTTAGTGTTAGTTTAAAAGAATACAACTGAATTGTATTATAAGCCTCATTTAATAAAACAGTTAAGACTTGTTTCATAATGAGTTTAGTTTATTTAACTAACTTAACGTTAACGTTACAGTGAACAAAATTAACGTACATGATGGTGACTAACGTAACCGTAACGTTAACTTAAGTGAAGGTCAGAGCTTACCTTAACTTTAGTCATTTCACCTTTACTTCAGTCTTGTACTGAAACAGAAAATGCAGTTAACAAGAAGTTAATTAAAGAAAATTTCCTTTTTTTTCAGGAACTAACGTTAACGTTATGCTAATAACAAGTTACCTCAGAAAACACTACAATCACCATCTGGCGTCGTTAATTTCTTGTTTTAAAAAAAGGCGCGCTTAAACCCTGTACGTGCGAGTACAACTAAAGTACTCGGTAAATTCCTGTTAAATGACATGCCCTATACAGAAATACACATACAACAATCATTTAACGGACAAAAGTCATATTTAAACACTTACCGAGGATGAATCCGTTGGGTGAAGAGACGACGCAGGCGTTGTCGTGATGGCGCTTGTTTGCGTTCGAGTCGAGTCAGTTCTGTTCAATGAATCGGCTCTTTTAAGTGAACAGTAAAGAGTCGAATTCGGCTCCTTTAAGTGAACAGTAAAGAGTCGAATTCGCCTGAAAACGATTCCGTTTTGTATAATATTGTAAGACGCAAACATATAATTCATTAATATTTCATCATATTGCTTGGTTCGTGTACTGCTTGAACACGAATTGCTTGTTGATGACTATGAGCTCATGAACACGTCTGATAAAATATCTGAATCTGATTCAATGTCACACGAGTCCTGAACCGAAGCAGTGCAAAAGTAATATATTGATTGAAATATAAAGTTAATTATTTTCTTCGCCATTCAAAATATTACATATTTCTGACTTCAACAATAAGAATAAAGTTCGGTTTGAGTGTATTGAGAATTATTATTTTTTCCTCCCAGGATTCATTTCGCACCAAGCTGCATCAAGCTGTAATGGTGGATGAGAAGGCACATAATATTATAAATAGTGCTTGTAATATGTAATGAAATAAAGTTTTAACACTTTTTCATGCGAGAATGTAGTTCTTCAAAACACAAATCTGTGAATTGTTAGTAAAGATTGTGTGTAATTTTAAGTGTGTTTTGCCGGTAGCGGAGATCTATGACCTCCAGGCGGTAACGGCGCTCATTACTCATGTATCCGCCGAGAGGCGCCTGTCTTCAGGCTAGACAATGGGACAATTGCCCCGTCTTCGATGGCTCTATATGCGTCCGAAAATGAAGTTTTAACTGTTTTTCATGCTAGAATGTAGTTGTTTAAAACTCTAATCTGTGGTTTATTTATATAGATAAAAATAATAATAATTTATATATATATTTAATTCTGAGTTTAGTGACCTCCAGGCGATGACAGGTGCCCAATACTCATGAAACCGTCTAAAGCAGACATTTACCCTGACATTGAAATAATTGTTGGCTGTTTAACAGTCTTTGGTTTCATTAATTAATTACTTTTTATTCCAGTTTATTATGTTTTGGCTAAGCACACAGTTGTTCATTAAATATTCTTTCCTATTCTATGTTAACTGTATAAAATTAAATAAAGGTGCAGTACAACCAAAAAGATGTTGGTAACCAAATCGTTTTGGGGCTAAAAACATTCTGTTATTATCTGTTAAAAGTTCATTTGTATTAATTTCTACGTTGAGTTAAAAAAAGGTTTGAATTTCTATAACTAACGTGCAAAAGATATAGCCCTTTTCACAGTAATTGGCTGTAATCATGCTACCTGCCGTTATTTCACAATAAAATTATGAATACAACATATTACTGTGAATTTTTCAGTTAAATACTGTGAAGGGATACTAATGTAATTTACTGTGAAAAATTACAGTAACTTGTTGTGAAAACCTGGAAATTTTTTACAGTGAACAGTCAACAAAACAACACAATTAGGATCAAAGCCTAAAAGGGTCAGTTTCAGAGAGTTAGAAAACATACACACTCTAGAGCAGGGGTCTTAAACTGACAACCCTCCTCCTCCCTCCGACCCGCAGCGAGATTCAGTACCCCCGAAAATAAGATATAGCTTAATATAAGATAAAAATAAGATAGATTCAGAAATAAAAATAAGATAGATATAGATATAGCTTGTACTCTTCTGTAAATAATAATATAAATTCTCCGGTGTACTAATAAAAAATATGAATAAAAAGTATCAGATGCTTTATTTGACTTAACCTGGTAAATCTGCACATAGCGCTGGATTTAAAGAGCAGAACTATATCCATTTAACAGAGATTCATTTACGTGGTCAAGTAAATGGAAACGTTTTGACAAATCATACAGCTATACGATTAGAAAATACACATATAAAGTGATCAGGCCCTGCCACTTTCCCTGCACTCTAACATTTAAGTTTACATTCCTTTTTGCAAATAAATCCTAATGTATTCATGAAAAACTATCATTGAAAAGGTCTTGGACTTCTGCTTTTTGGGGTTTTGTTACAAAGGAAGAGTCATTAAAACACATTTACTGTCACCTTACAACCTGTTGGAGCATTTATGGCTGCATTATTAATATTGTAATATTTTAGTAAACATGAAGCAATCATGACAAACTACAGGTATATATCATTTGAAAGCCTAATGCTTGTAGTTTCTATATTTAGTGACTGATTTTTAATGTTACTGAGCAACAGTTATTTATTGATTGCAACAATGATACTTGTCAGAGTTGTAAAGCATTACTTTGCTACAGCAATCTACATGTTAAATGTTTTGAGATGTTTTTTAGAAAGTAAATTCAAATCAAATGCCACCCACAATAACATTCTACTTTACACTGTTAAAAAATATTGTTTGCCTTAAATTTTAAAGCTGAATCAAATTAGCCCTATAAGTCCATTGAACTTATGCTATGTTAAACTGACTTAAAACAGCCTGCGTAACTTATAAAATTAAGTTAGAAAATGATTAACTTAGTTTATAAAGTTACAATGAACTAAAAACATGTGCTGTCATGACTAATTGATCATAATTTTTTACATTGTAGACTTGTGAAATATTCTTTAAACAAAGGGGGCGCTCTTGTGTGGTCACCAATGGAAATCCCGTGGTCATGTCTGGTACTGCAGCTGAACAAAAACTTACTGAAAACTGATTTTTGGTGATATCAGCTTCAAATTTGGAATTTAATTTGTTTATATATTTAGCTTTGCATATATTTTAGCATTTAAAATGACATAACTAAGCAAATGACTCTTAATGACAGTCTTAAACATGCATAAAATCTCCTTCATATTCATAAAGTGTGTTTTTTTTATGATTATAAATGTTTCATGACCATTTACTTAAATTACTTTAAACCTCAAAAACAACAACAACTTAAAATAATTGCAAATGTTTATTATCTGCTATCATCTGCTTATTAGCATACCATTACCTTATTATTAAAAATTCTAAGAATATAAAAAAACAATACAAAAACAATGGGCAGCTCTTTTAGTATGATGTATACAGTACATACATAAACTGATGGTCATATTTATTTGTCTTTATCTATGTTTCTCCTGCAGATGCTCCAGATACTCCTGTGATCTCCAACAGATCTGCTGTAATAATGGAGGGAGATTCAGTGACTCTGAACTGCAGCAGTGACTCAAACCCTCCCGCAAACTTCAGCTGGTTTAAAGGAAATACATCTCTGAGTTCAGGAAGAATCTTCAACATCTCCAAGATCAGCTCTGATGACAGTGGAGAATACAAGTGTAGAGCCAGAAATAAACATGGAGAGAAATACTCTGATCCAGTGACTTTAGATGTCCAGTGTGAGTTAGAAAAACTATGACATTAAACCATTAAAACATGATCTGTGATGTCAAAACTATTATGACTGTTAACAGTTTGTGTTTCTGTTTTTCAGACCCACCCAGGAACATCTCAGTGTCTATGAACAGATCTGCTGTAATAATGTCTGGAGATTCAGTGACTCTGAGCTGCAGCAGCGACTCAAACCCTCCTGCAGAAATCAACTGGTATAAAGGAGAAACATCTGTAAGATCTGGAAGAATCTTCAACATCTCCAAGATCAGCTCTGATGACAGTGGAGAATACAAGTGTAGATACAAAAATAAGTATGGAGAGAAATACTCTGATCCTGTGACTTTAGATGTCCAATGTGAGTAAATAATGGTTCAGCAACTGATATACTACGGGGGACCTTTTATGAAAAAGGTCAGACAGTTGTTTAAATATAGCCCGTGTAAATGTGTAAATATAGCCAGCGTCTAAAATTAATAATGAATTATTTGTGTTTGTCATAATCAGACTTGATAAAGTCAGTCTGCAGAAGCACTTTGATTGACATTCTCCCTTTGTACGTGTCATCAGAGGGGGGGAATCCCCGCCCACTAGTGCCCATCTCTCCCTCATTAGCATAAACAGCAGCCCTGAGTGAGAAGCAGCCGTCTGTCCATTAGCCATTAGAGTGTTTGAGCTGCTGAAGATAATGTCAGCATAGACTAAGAGGATTATAGATGTTGAGTTTTAGATGAAGCACAAATGAACAGTGACAGGAGTGACATAGACTGACAGAAGCTTTCTTAGTGATGGGAAGATCAGATGATTTTACTCAGACCTTTAAGTCTCCTCCAGCAAGATGAATGAATCTCTTTTTTGAGTCACGTCATTCACTTTGCCAAAATATCATTAAAATCTTACGAGTTGCTTTCAAACACATCTACAACTAAACTTTAGGGACATCAGACACTTATTTTACTTCTTGTAAAAAGGGTCCTTTTTAAATCTTCTTAAGTAAACTGTGATGCCATATTTGTTGTACGCATTCATGATATCAGTGTTTTTCTGTCTCAGATCCTCCCAGGAGCGTCTCAGTGTCCGTCACTGATTCTGGTCAGCTTTTTTCTGATTCAGTGAGTCTGATGTGCATCAGTGACTCAAACCCTCCTGCTCTGAGCTTCAACTGGTTTAAGGAGAATCAAAGCTCAGCTGTTGGATCTGGACAGAGTTTCAGTGCAGTACAGAGTGGACGCTTCTACTGTGAGGCTCACAATCCACATGGAGCTCAGAGATCAGACGCCGTCACTGTCACTGGTGAAGCTTTTATCATCACACTCCTGTAACTTCATCAGTCTGGAGACTTAATCATGATCTGCTTCATCTTTCAGTTCATGAACATGCTGAGAGAAACATCATCATCACAGCGACATCTGTAGGAGTATTAATCATCTTCATCATTATCATCGTCATCATCGTCCTGTTTATTATGTGAGTTCAATGAAACAAAATTTATTTTTTATTTTATTTTAACTCAATTAAAATATCTGCTATAGTCAAATATGCAAATTCATGCATCCCATGTGGAGATATGTGCCCAGGGCTACGTTTTCGGAACTGCAAGATATCTATCCAGGTCTTCGTCTGCTTGCAGTTTTTGATTTCACAAATCCACTAGAGGGCGCTGTATACATTTTTGACAACCTCAAATACATTTCTGATCTATGTTTTCTTATAAAACATATTCGTTCTTGTAAATATGTGTACATTTCTGCAAACCTCAACATCCTTCTCAAATTCGTCTATAATCCACATACCCCCTTTCCTAAACCCAACCGATAGTGTTTTCAAAAGCAAATTAGAAGAGAAAATCATCACAAACTCATGCTTTAACCACAACAACACAATGTTGTTGTTTTTTTACTTGGTTTTTGGAAGTGTCAAACACTGGGTTGAACCCCGGTCCACTCTACTACAACACTGTACAAGGTGAGCTACCAAGCACACTGACCATCCTGGAAAAGCTGTCCATATGGAGGTGATCAGTCAGCAGTAACACAAAAAGGGTACAGAAGTTGTCTCCAATGACATATCGCCACATATTGATAGTGTTTTCACACTAAATGCAGGCCGTTGTACCCGCAGACACATATTTCATAGTTTGCAAAACTGTAGCCCTGGGCACATATTCCCAATGAGCCTGTGTTGAATTCATGTTTGATTATTTGTAACGTTTTTTAATATGCATGTTATTTTCATTTATTTATTAGAGTGATAAATCCTCTGTTAATGTGTGTTATTATTACAGAAAGAAACAAAGGAGTGCTAAATCTGAAGGTCTCATAGTGACGCAGGTAAATCATACAGATACAACCTTAAAATCAGTTAAACTCATTTTTTCCTTTGTGTGATTAAAATTTATGATCTATTTTAGATTTTATGATGTGAAAATCCTCAGTTTATTTACATCCCATCTCACATCTTTCTGCTTCTAATTGCAGTGTGAATAATAAAATATTTCTGAAATGTTGATCAGACTGATTCAGATGCTAATGAATGCTTTATTGTCTTGTGTTTCAGAATGATCTGTATTCTGATGTGCCACAGAAAACTCAAGTTTACGACAATCCAGTTTGTGACCCTGGATTAGCCGATGAAACTCCGTATGAAACTGTGAATCCCAGAATAAGTGCTGAATGCAGAGATGCTGAGGAGATCCAGTACGCCACTGTCCAATATCACAAAAACACACCGAAGAAGAAAGAAGAGGAGGAGCAGCGTCAGTGTGACAACACACCAGTTCAGCAGCCTGATCAAGACCACAGGTGAGGAGAAACTGCTGGACCACCAACAACTGCACTAAACACAAGCTGTAATATTTTCAACACTGTAATTCTGTGAACAAAAGATCCTGTTTTGAGCATGCAAAATAACTTCTTGCATGTGCATTAACAATTCTGCACACAAAAGATCATGTTTTGATCATGCAAAATGACTTTGACCAAATGACAACCTCAGTTTGAAGGTTTTTGTAGTTTCTTTCATGCACATGCAACATCAGGCTCAACTCGCTTGCTCAATATTAAACCAGTGTTACAATACAGCAGCCATCTGATTGGCTGGATTTCTTTTATATAGTAACACAGGTTTTATGTTGTGCATAACATTTATTGCATTACAGACTGATGAAGAGGAATATAAGGCAAAGGGTAAAATGTA
The DNA here is from genome assembly GCF_049306965.1 of Danio rerio. Classification (NCBI taxonomy): domain Eukaryota; kingdom Metazoa; phylum Chordata; class Actinopteri; order Cypriniformes; family Danionidae; genus Danio; species Danio rerio. The sequence goes on from NC_133176.1 coordinate 60,516,433, forward strand.
TAATAATAATAATAATAATAATAATAATAATAATAATAATAATAAAAGACTTAAACAACTGACTTAAACTTTAATAATTGACTACTGTGTATATTGCTAGTGTTTTCAGTCATTATTATTAGTGTTATTTTCTCTTCATTTTTAGCAGTTAATTTAACTTTTTCCTTTTCATATTTTTTTACTTTTATTTATTCCTTGAAATGTAATTTTTATACGCAGAACTCTTAATGCAAAATTATAATGCCATATGAAAACACTCCTAACATAAGCACCATCAGCTAAACCAGCACTGATTATATGATCTCTAACACTGTTGTGTTGTGTTTGTTTATTTTAGGCAAGAAAATGTGGAAACTGTGGAGGAGTCTGTGATTTACAGCATGCTCAAATGAGTGTCCATGGGAAATTAATGAATAATAGTTGTGGTTTCAGATTAGTTTAATGATACTATGTGGATTTATGTTATTATTGAGCTTGTCTGAGTGTGATCTGTTAAATGTTGTCTATAGTTTACAATAATATCTGGATGCAGCCTTTATGATGCAAGCTGAGATGTCGGACACACTGCACTCAATGGAGCTAGTGATGTCACTGTTATGGGTGGGGTTAGGTGAGTCCATTAAAAAGCAGGTTTGCTCCCGGAGCCTTCTCGTAGTTTAACATTACTTTCAGTCTAAGTTTGAGTAGCTTAGAAACCTAAACAACTCTGAGGATGATAGAGAAATATAACCACATTCTGATTATGCTAAATAACAATTAGCCTATGCTAACTTTATGCAGCTAAAGAATCATTTACTCTAGTAAAACTGTCAGCTTTTAACTGTTTAACACTTCTTATATTGGAAGTTTGTTGTATCTGTGAGATAATTTCCTCTTTATATGTTCACTAATTCAAAAATGGGTCAATAAATATGAACCACCATGCTGATTTAAAGGTTTTCTTTGCTGTTTCTTTGCTGACCTCTAGCGGTTGATAAGGGAATTACTGTTCGTAATTTTATTTATTTATTTTTTCTGATAGCATGCATAGGTGTCAAACTGGATTTCTGGAGGGCAGCAGCTCTGCAGTTTTGCCCCAAACCTAATCAAACACAGTTGATCCAACTAATCAAGGTGTACAAGACTAGTTAAATCAAGTGTGTTTAATTAGGGTTGGAGCAAAACTGTGCAGAACTGCTGCCTTACAGAAATCGAGCTTAATAGTATACAGTAAGGGAAAAGAAAGAAGGAAATATCATATTTATTCTGTCTCAAATTCAATATGTACACAATGTGTCTAGATTAGTAAAGAAAAAGCACCTCGTGTTTTATCCAAGTGACTGTCAGCATACTGCCACTCCAGTCTTGTTAATTCTTGTTTAGAGTCCAGACACTAGTCCTGGTACGTCTTGCATGTTTTGTTCAGTTCTCGCTCCATCTTTTCCTGACGTCAGTAAATTATCAACTGTAATTAAAAATAAAACTGTAGAACGAATAAAAGAAAATACACGTTCACATTGCTAATACAGAAAGCATTTTATTTTTGTCATTTATCAAGATATACATTACATATTCAGATCAAAAACAATGAAATGCTCACATGGCATCCATGCACAGCGTACATTTCAAAGCCACAGTTTTAATGAAGAAGCAATAGGTAAGCTAAATAATTTTTTTTTAAAGTGAGTTGCTACCAAGTAAATATACAGTAATTAAGTTAACAAATTATAATTAGTATAAATTATATAATGGGTGTCACGGTGGCACAGTGGGTGGCACGATTGCCTTGATAGCACAACCCCGGCTGGGTCAGTTGGTATTTCTGTGTGGAATATTGCATGTTCTGCGTGGGTTTCCTCCAGGAGCTCCGGTTTCCCCCACAGTCCAAACACATGCGCTACACTCTCAGAAATAAAGGTATGCAAGTTGTCACTGGGGTTGTACCTTTTCAAAACGTAGAAATTTCTACCTAAAAAGTCCATATTAATACTTGAAGGGTACAAATTAGTACCTAAAAAGTACAAAAGTCTTCCTCTTAAAATTTGTAGGTACTAATATTTACTTTTGAGGTACCAATATGGACCTTTTAAGTACAAATGTGTACCTTTTGAAAAAGTATCACACCAGTGACAGCTCTCGTACCTTTATTTCTCAGTGTATATGGCAAATGGTTAACTAAATTGGCCGTAGTGTATGAGTGTGTGCGCGAGACTGTGTATGGGTGTTTCCCAGTGTTGGGTTGCAGCAGGAAAGGCATCCACTGTGTAAAACATATGCTGGATAAGTTGTTGTTTCAATCCGCTATGGCGACCCCTGACGAATAAAGGACTAAGCCGAAAAGAAAATGAATGAATGAATTCTATAGTAGTTACAATATAATCAGATGTTGGTTCTTTTTGCGGTCATACAGGTTTTACTTGAAACGTCCTGTAATGCCTTGCATGAATTTTTGGGATGTCTTCGTTATGGACTTTTTGTTCCCGGGCAGAGCTTTGCTGAGTTTATCACCGGCGTTATTCATGCTGTCAGCAACATCAGCGATTTTATTCGCAGCTTCTTTCACGCCGCCCGCAGCTTCATTCAGCCGATCGGGAACATCCTTTAGCTTTTTAAACAAATCCATTTCTTCTTTTTGCTCTTGTAGATATTGTGAGATTCCTGTGAGCAAATGAGAGAGAATTATAAATGTCACATATATCACATGTGAGGATTTAAAACTAGGTAAAGTTGATTTTATATTGGCACTTATATGTACGGTGGTTGTGCTGCAATTTAAGAAAACACATGCATTACAATAAACACCAGCACATTAGAAAAAGATCCTCATCGCTTTGACAGCACTCATGTTGCGAATCCTTACAGCGCAATGACATTAAGAAAATGTGCTGTAAATCCAGGGACCGGTTTTTCAAAAGTAATCCACTAGGATTTTGGATAAGGGATTGGATCAAATCTTGAAAATGGGTTTTTCAAAAGAAAAAACGTATTACCTAATTGGATTAGACCACGTAATCTAATCTTGGTTTTGATCCGGTCAAACCTTTAGTTTGGGTTTTTCAGATCTTTTTTGTAGGATTTGGATCACTTTGATCCAAAAAACCTGGATTAAACTGATCCCATCAGAAGGGTGGATTTAGTGTGGATTTCATGCCCAAAATGTAATGAAAACTTTAAAAATGTATGAAATAATACTATTTTTGGATCATGCAGTATCTTACGAGATATACTGTTTATTCATAAGGTTTTAATTTTATTTGTTCATCCGTCAGGCTGTAGTGATTATTGGCTTTAACATATTTAGGCTTTCAGTATAGGCCTACAGCAAACAGCTGGCAAAATTGACCAGAAACAATACATTTTATTCAGTCACTAATTGATATATATATATATATATATATATATATATATATATATATATATATATATATATATATATATATATATATATATATATATTCATCACAATGGAAAATATTTTTGTTTTTAGAATATTTATTAGTGATGCATGCAATGATTACAGAATAACCAAGAAAATGCAAAGAATGGCAGATTTGAGATTTGCTGCCTTCAAAAGCAAACCAAGGCCAGACTTGAGATTCACCTCGGCTTTGCTCAGACAAGCTACTCTCTCCATATCAGATGAGGAAGTCTGAAATTATTGTGGAGTTTTTGACATTAACATTTTTTTTAAATTTACATCTATATTTGTAGCTTATTATAAATACCTCAATGTACAGTGTTGTAGGTTTCAGATAAACGGACTGCTGGAAGAGGATGGGGTGGGGTTTTATTGTTTTTTTTAAATGTGGGCTTTCATTTCTAATAAAAAATAAAGTTATATTTAACCCACACTGACTATTTTACTTGTTGCTGTTTACATAGGCCTATCTATCCATCTACATTGTGATTGAGCACTGGTAATCCAGATTTAGTGATCCTGAAAAGTTCCTATCCGGATCAGATTGATCCAATCCAATGTTGCTTTGAAAAACTGGCTTAAAAAGTAAGCTGGATTACATGATCACGGATCGCAAAAACAGAATTACTAAATCCGGATCAATTTTATCCGGATTAAACCTTTTGAAAAACCGGGCCCAGGTGTTCAGAGCGTGGCTTCATAAAACACTGAAACAGCCAAAGCAAATGTGTCAAAGCTTTTGTCTCTAGTGACACCCAGTGGTCATTTTTATCTATTGTTATGAAATAGCTTCAGCAAAGAAACAGTTACACACATTGAAGTATTAAACCCCACATTGAAGAGTTGAGGTTTCAAGTGATTTAGTCAAGCAGTGAGAGTTCCAGACTAGCATGCAGAGATAATGGGTTCAATCCAGGGGGATGCAGCTGTCATTTTTAAATGCTCTGTTCTTGTAACACGTTTTGTTTTAACATTGGTCTGATATCTGAATGCACACGTAAACAAATATGTCTTGTCTTGGTCATAAAAAGGAACATTATTAAAATACATCGTCATAATTTCAGAATATTTGTACAAGTCAGTATTTGAACTCGGGACATTTGCAGCACAGTTGCTCTATATGCACACGCACGATCTGCCAGGGGTCCGTTCTTCGTACCTCGCTTAAATGATCTAAGATGATTTGGCAGATCCTGGATCTTTTCATCTTGATAACTGATCTCTCGCTAATTTGGTTATTCAAACAAGTTTGTTAATCAGATTAGAATGTCTGGATGAACTGATCTGAGATCGCTGCGTGTGTTGTGAAGGACAGATCTATCAATCCTCGAAATCATGATCAGCAATGCAGCGATTGGCTGACGGCACAGCAGCGTAATGACATCATCTGATTAATATTCAATTATCCATGTGAGCAAAATTACATCAAATTAGCAGTAAACGGCTTGTTAAATATGACACGCAAGAACTTTCCACATTTGTTTTGAGCTGCAGGCTTTACACTTTCATTTGTCAAGACAAGAGTATTCATCATGTATTTCAATGCAAATCAATGTATTTAGTTCCACATTTAGAAAAGATTTTCTTTATTATAGTAGCCGTTTTTTAATCTGTGTAAAGAATAACTGGTTGTTTACAAAAGCATTTTGATGTTGGTAAAGGCGTCTGCAACTTTTGTGAAGCATCAAATCACCGTCATATTAACTATCAAAACATGTTTATGACTGCATAAATGTATTATTGCTTTAAAAAAAGTCACATATTCTGCATTTCTATTATACACAATTTGTACTAAAGCGATCTAAAAAGTTCATATCACTACGTTTTCTCTTTGCACCACCAGGTGGCAGTCTTTGTACTTTCATTTCAAGAATGCAGATTGCATACGTTTTATTAATATATATTTATTTTATTAATAACTATACCTTTATATATGGTTTAAAAAATATTTACTCTTTTCCCAAGTGTATATAACTACTACTGTAAGAAAATATCAGAATTCAGAACATACTTTCTGTATTATCTTTGCTTGAACTGAGCCGATCTAATCCTGTTTATATGAATTGAACCTGCTCCCGATCAGGTTTAAGCTAACAGAACTGTTGCTATGACGACAACTCTCGAATCAGCTTTGAAGAACGAAACGATCCTGGATCGTGTCAAATCGTCAATATCCAAATCCAGCTAACTGAGTAATCCACGTACGAAGAACGGACCCCATATCTCGAAACTACTGAAATGATCGATGCTTTGAATTGCTTTAGTCACATGACCAAGGCTTTTCAAAACAGTTTAGTCATGTGACCTGTGTATTTCGGATCATGTTTACTGTGCCGTGACTATTGCTGAGTGAAGTTGTTGGTGATCTTTGAAAGGTGAGGTTTTTTTTGTGTGTGTGTGCTTATTTTAACATCCTGATTACACCAATTCCTTTATCTTTTGTATATTATTAGCCTTAGTAACCGTAACCTACATAGCCGGGTATGTCTTGTTATATTTGCATGCAGTGTGAGGACTTGCATTTTGTTTTTTAATGTGTTTACATGGTGAGGATTTGCAACAGGTTTGCTGTTAAACCAATGAGGATCTTTTCTTAGTTTGCTGGTGTTTTTGTGATTGCATGTGTGTTCTTCAACTGCAGCACATTTAAGCTCTCTTGGCCACTGTATATTTGTTTATTTTTGGACAAAGTGACAGCTTGTGACACAGTTATTTTTTTTTTACCATGCTACTTTGACAATTTAGTCTAAAATTGCATGTAAATATGACTTTACAACAACCTCAGCACTATTTGATTGACAGTGATTGATGTACTTTGATATTCATTGGATGCTAATATGATTTCACTGTTTACAATTAGCACTTTTATGAAATTAGATAGTTAAAGAGAATGTCTAAATGTGCAAATATGAAATGAACTAAACTAAATACTATTGAATGCTTTATTTTTTTTTTCATCTTTTATCCAAAGTAATTAAGACAGTAAATAGGATAAGTAATTGTTCTACATGATGCATAATGTGCATTCAGCTGTTGGATATTGCAGAATAAATCCCAACATTTTTATCAGCAATTTTTGTATGAGACTTGAGTGCTTCATTCTGTGAAAATAACCTTCTATATGAACATTATCAGGATTATAACACAGCTGTTTGCCGCAAACATTATCAGACACAAAACATTGATTTGAGCTGTAATAATTAAGAATTAAATAAATTACTAGCTCATTAATTAAAGGATCCGTAAATGATTTCGAAAGGCTAATCTACTTGTTGTTGTTGTTATTATAATTATTCAGTCACAAGATGGCGCAAAACAGCCAAAAACCACAAATAAGCCTATGCCATATAAGAATATATAGACTTAAGGTCAAGATTAATAGTTTCACACTTACGAATCTGTCATTTTGGTTTAAATGGTTGTGATTGGAGAATATTATTCCTTGGAATATTATTCCCGGTGACTGATCAATCAGAAACAAGTGTTTCTGAATTAAATATTCCAGAGAGCCTTCAGAAAGAGTTTATTGTCTGGTGTTTTTACATAATTACGTGATAAAAATATCAGGTCACTTTATTTTTAATGGTCCGTTTGTTGAATTTTTGCAACTAATTCTCTTTAGACTGTAAGTAGGAATCTGCAGACGCTTATTGCTATTTATGCGGAGAATCTTGGTAAAAATCTGCGGATTTATGCGGAATTATTTTGGGAGTATAATAACTAAAACCTTAAAATATGAAATAAAAAATAATATATTTTAAACTTTCATTTAATGTTTAAAATGCAAATCCAATTAGATCCACTTATTTGGTAAACAAAGCAAGTCTCTCATATAATATCTCTACTAAAAATATGACTTTACAAACTGTTTTGTACGTAAATCAGATGTACATTTTCGCATTAGTCAATAATATTACTGTAATTAATTTAAGTTTAAATTTAATAAATTTAGTTTTAAGGATGAATTAATGAATTAATGATGGGCTAAAAATCTGTGGAAAATCTGCGGAATTCTGCACGCGCAGATTCCGTGTGGGCCTAATTATAATTGGACTTAGGTTAGGGTTAGTGTTAGTTGACATGTACTTGCAAAGTCTCTTATAGTCAGTTAAATGTCTGTTTAGCAGCAGTATCAGCAAGTAGTATTAAGCAGACACTAATACTCAAATGGACCATCAAAATAAAGTGTTACCAAAATATTACACAGATAACAAAGGTGTTTTATAATATGTAAAACAGAGAGCATAAAATAGTCAAACTGACAAATGTATGCATACAGGTATATTACTATGTACAATATTAAGATGTGTTATGTAAGATCTTACCTTCTCCAAGCACTCGTACAGGAGTCAGATGAGCTGCTCTGAATAGCAGAATAATAATAAATGTCTGTAAATCAAATGAAACAGTAATAATGTAACGTTTTGTGAAGAGTGTTGATTATATGTCTCATCTCTGAGTGAATTATTTCAAGAATTAATTTTGTTTTCTGCTTCCTAATATAGTTATTATATTAACTTTTTATTAATTTTTATATTTTTGACTTCCATTTGCAGATATTGGCAAGTTTATCCAAAATAGGTGCCTGAGATTACTGATTTTCCTTTTATTTTCTTTCTTTTTGGGGGAAAGACAAGAATGCACTGCAAATTTCTCAGGTTTTTTTTCTCAGCACTTGTTTCATATAGACATATATTTTAAATGAAGAGTTTATATATATATATATATATATATATATATATATATATATATATATATATATATATATATATATATATATATATGACAATCAGTAAATAAACAAACAAAAGAATTACAAAGTTGAAATAAACTAAAGAGCGTTGCCATATATATATATATATATATATATATATATATATATATATATATATATATATATATATATATATATATATATATATATATATATATATAATTTTTGGAACATTAGTCATTTAAATCTTATATAAAAATATAAATGTTATGCTAATTGTGCATGTTAGTTGAGTTTCTTTGTACACTGAAAAAAAATGTTTGACTGAATTATACTTTAAACTAAAAATATACTTTTAAAATAATTAAAATAAAAAAGTTTTAACTAAAATTTAGTGTTTAATAAATGTTGCTGCTCCTGTCATGTCAACTTATATTTTATACCTTATTGTCAATAGTTTATATATGACTTGCAATTTGAATGTCATAACTGAACTTATAAAAGAAAATTTGATTTGATATTCAATTAAGTAATTGTAAGTTCTGTTATTTTAACAAGTTCAAAGACATTGCCATGACTTATTAATCATATAGTTTCTACAGTTAAGTCAACTATTGAGTGTTTATGAGTGTGTGTGTGATTCTCACCTGGTGAAGCTGCTGTTGCTGTTTGTATGAAGAGATGCAGGAAATCAGCAGATGAAGAAAAAACTCTCTGATCATCTCAAGAGTGCTTATATATGGCATTGAGAATCTGATATCAACATCTCAGACTGATTACATCTCACGGTTTCTTCAACAAACTGTAAACAAATCTGACATTTTTGGAAAAAAAACACATTTTTTTGGGGGGGGGGAGATGCTCTGTTTCTACAAAAATGCTGTGATTAAAAACTCATTTTAGGGAAAAAAAAAGATGCACTGTTTCTACAATATACTGTGAAATAAATAGATTTAGGGGAAAAGATGCACTGATTGTGTACTATGATGAAACAAAACAGATTTTTTGGAGGGGGGAAGATGCACTGTTTCTGCAAAAATACTGTGATAAAAAACTCATTTTAGGGAAAAAGGATACACAGTTTTTGCAATATACTGTGAAAAAAAATACAAATATTGTAGGATTATCTGTCTTAATTACAAATCCCAGTTTAGACAATAATACCAAAACTATGATTTCTTTTTCAACATTAATAGCTAGACATCTTACTTCTTAACTGGCAGGAAACATTTCTTCCAACTATTAATCATTGGATTAGGGATTTTATGTGCCATCTTATAATGGAAAAGATCTGGTACTCCACCAAAGGTTGCAGTCACATAATGTGTCTTATTTGGCAGCCAGTGCTGACATATATACAGCAAATCAATCCAAACTTAATATTTGCAGTTTGATCGTTGCCTATTTGTTTCTCACATTTTTCCCCCCTTTTTTTATTTTTTTTAAATATCTATCTATATTACTATTTTTTTATTTTATATTTGCTAAACCTATATATATACATATATGTACAAATTTTAGGGAAGAAATATACAGTGGTTTTGCAATATACTATAAAAAAATAAACAAGTTTTAAGGAAAAAGATGCACTGTTTCTGCAATATACTGTGAAATAAATAGATTTAGGGGAGAAAGATGCACTGTTTCTGCAATATACTGTGAAATAAATAGATTTAGGGGAGTAAGATGCACTGTTTCTGCAATATACTGTGAAATAAATAGATTTAGGGGAGTAAGATGCACTGTTTCTGCAATATACTGTAAAATAAATAGATTTAGGGGAGTAAGATGCACTGTTTCTGCAATATACTGTAAAATAAATAGATTTAGGGGAGAAAGATGCACTGTTTCTGCAATATACTGTGAAATAAATAGATTTAGGGGAGTAAGATGCACTGTTTCTGCAATATACTGTAAAATAAATAGATTTAGGGGAGAAAGATGCACTGTTTCTGCAATATACTGTGAAATAAATAGATTTAGGGGAGTAAGATGCACTGTTTCTGCAATATACTGTAAAATAAATAGATTTAGGGGAGAAAGATGCACTGTTTCTGCAATATACTGTGAAATAAATAGATTTAGGGGAGTAAGATGCACTGTTTCTGCAATATACTGTGAAATAAATAGATTTAGGGGAGTAAGATGCACTGTTTCTGCAATATACTGTACTTTTTTAATGTTACAGTTTGTGCAATATAATGTGGAAAAAAAATAAGATACAATTTTAATGTAGATCTGTTGTTCATTTAGAAGACAAAAAGTGAGAGAAGCACAACACTTGTCTGCAGTTTTTGTCTGAGTCTTTATGTTCTTGTGTATGTTCAGCTGAAATCTCAGTGATCTTTGTTATCATCTTTAAGTGAAATAAAGTCAAAATAAGTCTGTTCCAGAGAAACACACACATCTGTAATCAGACGCTCTGCTTTCCACAGAACTTCAGGCTGGCTGCTGCCAGGGATTATATAATCTATGTGACTTTAGGTCAGCTTTAAGGAGGCTTCAAAGATTTAAGTTACTTCAAAGAAGTCATTAAATACTGGTTAATAATTAAGAAGTCATTAAAGTTGTATTTAAATTAACTCTCTAACCACAATGTCTTAAAGATAACTACTCAATAAATATAGTAACTCAATAAGGAACTTAATAAAGGTGAATCAGTATTAGTTATATATTATAATATTAGTGGCTCAGTGGTTAGCACCCAAGAAGGCCGCTGGTTTGAGTCCCGGCTGGGTCAGTTGGCGCTTCTGTGTGGAGTTTGCATGGTCTCTCTGCATTCACGTGGGTTTCCTCTGGTTGCTCCAGATTCTCCCACAGTCGGTACAAGTAAATTGGGTAAGCTAAATTGTCCGTAGTTTATGAGTATGAATTAGTGTGTATGGGTGTTTCCCAGAGATAGGTTGCAGCTGGAAGGGCATCCGCTGCATAAAACAAATGCTGGATAAGTTGGCGGTTCATTCCGCTGTGGCGACCCCAGATTAATAAAGGGACTAAAGCCTGGTTTATACTTCTGCGTCAAGTGACCGGCGTAGCCCACGGCGCATGCAACGCGTGTAGCTGTGCATTTATACTTCTGCTGCTGTCTCTGTTGTTCTGCATTAACACTTCCGAAACGCTAGTTGGCAGTGAGGTGTAAATGTTCCTCTGTGTCGAGTTTCTTCGCTGCGGTTTTGCTTTTCCTGAACACTTCCGGGATGTACAAGTGACTCAAACTCGCTCATTTTGAGGCAGGAACCGGCCGACGTGCAACAACTTTAACCATGAGGTAAACACAAAACAAAACTTTCCATCCGGAGCTTCTTCACGGTACTCCACACTTGTAAACAATCGCTCGCGCCATTCGTGCGGCTCTCTGTCCCGCCCAGACTCTTCAGCGCTACCAAGCTGACCAATCACAGAGCTCACGCTACGCGTCGTTGCGACGTGTAGTTACATTTTTTGAGAGGTGCACGTCAGTGACGCCGACGGCCACGGCGAAGGGCTATGCATCAGCGCCGTAGCATACGCCGACGTTTGACGAAGAAGTATAAATCAGCCGACAAGAAAATGAATAAATGAATGAATGAAACACAATCTGAACTGATTTATACAGAAATGTTGAATGTGTTGTTTTTCAGTATTCATAGCCGGTGTTTTACAAGAACTGTACATCCACATATATATTATGTTTGTCTGTATTCTAGAGTAATCTGTTCAGTTTCATTGGAAAATCTTTATCAGTAGTCTGGAGATGACAGAGATGTAGAATAAGATGTGTCTCAAGCTGAACTCTCAACCCAGATAACATCAAAACACATCTGTAAATGAGCACTTTTCTGTATTTTGTGATTCATGTTATTATTTTATCTCATTTATTTCTGCTTTTTTATTGCATTATGGCATCTTGATCTTTCTTCAACAACTTTTAACCTTAAAAAGTTGTAAAAAGTGACTTTTATGATCATATATAATAGTGTGCAGTCAGTGCTGTATTGTCTGGGTTGGTCTTGGATATTTCACCACAGAAACATGCACATTTTCTGTTATTTTACACTCTCATTTCTCTAGATATTATACATTATATTATTTCAAACGACTAAAATGTCACTTTGTTAAACTGTAGGGTTGAATTTTCAACATCAAAAGTGGACAGAGAACATCCCATAATGCAATTCACCACCGCAAATAAACACAAAACACAGTACAATAACAGAAATCTGTAGAAAAATATAATTTAAAAGGGGCTCTGTGGTTAGCACTGTCACCTCACAGCAAGGTGGGGTCAGTTGGCATTCCTGTATGGAGTTTGCATGTTCTCCTCGTGTTGGCCTGGGTTTCCTTTGGGTGCTCTGGTTTCCCCCACAGTCCAAACACATGCGCTATAGGGGAACTGATTAACTAAATTGGCCGTAGTGAATGAGTGTGTGTGTGTGTGTGTGTGAATGAGTGTGTATGGGTGTTTCCCAGTACAGGGTTGCATCCGCTGTGGAAAACATATGCTGGAAGAGTTGGCGGGTAATTCCGCTGTGGCAACCACTGATAAATCAGAAACCAAGCCAAAGGAAAATTAATGAATAAATAAATGAATGAATAAATGAATGAATGAATAAATGAATGAAAGAATGAAAGAATGAATAATTGAATGAATGAATGAATGAATGAATGAATGAATGAATGAATGAATGAATGAATGAATGAAAAATGTCTTTAAAAGTATGAATGTGTGATGGAACATTTATAAATCTGTACTCATCAGATAATGACAGATATCTGAAAGCATCTCTTATCTGTCCGGCTGTGAGATATAAACTGTTTCTGAAGAAAGCAGATTAAAATTCCTTTAAAGTGGACCCAATATGCCCCTTTTTACAAAATGTAAATGCTGTCTCTAGAGTGTGTGTGTGTGTGTGTGTGTGAAGTTTCAGTTCAAAATACCACAAAAATAATGTTTGCTAACTCTCTGAAACTGACCCTTTTAGGCTTCGATCCTACCTTCTCTGTTGTGGTGACTGTCACTTAAAATGCAAATTAGATTGTGTTTTATTCAAAAGAGGGCGGAGCTACAAATGCCTGTGTGTCAGCATAGTGGCAGATTTAAAAACAAGTCTAATGTCATATTCTAATGAGGGAGAGGGGGTCACTAGTGGGCGGGGCTTTCCCCCTCTGATGACATGTACAAAGGGAGAATGTCAATCAAAGTGTTTCTGCAGACTGTTTTAATCAAGTCTGATTTTAAAAAACAGAGCTAATACATGTTTATCATTAGAAGGTGGATGTATTTACAGACTGCTGCCAAACAACTGTGTTTAAACCCCTTATAAAAGTGATTTTCACATAATAGGTGCCCCTTTAATATGAATTCACTTGATATATTTCTCAATACTAAACACCACAAACAGAAAGAGCAGATACATACAGCGTATCAAAAATAAGAGCAGATAAGAGTTTATAAGAGAAAATAAGAGTTTATTTCTAAAAGTCCTAGTTGTGAAGTCAGAAGTGTATTTACAGCCTGATCTCACGAGAAAACGTAAATATTTTACGTTTTGCCAGTTTAGTGGCTAATTCGTACGAATTCGTATGAGTTCAGTCGTACGAAATGGTACGATTTTAAAAAGGAGGCGTGGCACCTAACCCCACCCCTAACCCCAACCGTCATTGGGGGATGAGCAAATCATACTAAATTGTACAAATTAGTTCGAACGAATTTATACGAATTAGCCACTAAATGAAAAAGTTATGAATTGCCGTGAGATTGTGTTGTATTTACAGTTATTGTGAAGGCGGTCATGATTCACTGTTAAAACATACTGTTCAGGTCATTCTCAGATATTAAAATCTGATGTATGGCAATAGATGATGACATAAAAGTTCACAAGTTTGGATTAAATTGTCATATACAGTGTACATATATTCCAAATGTCACAAAACAGCCGATCATATTTATTTTCTCAGCCATTATGCATGTCTAAAATATATTAAACATGATTTCAGATGTATGCTAATACTGCAAATGCACACAGATTTCCAGTGTTAAGAAATATATATATATATACAGTTGAAGTCAGAATTATTAGCCCCCCTGAATTATTTGCTCCCTGTTTATTTTTTCCCCAATTTCTGTTTATGGTTTTCTTTCTAATCATAATAGTTTTAATAACTCATCTCTAATAACTGATTTATTTTCTCTTTGCCATGATGACAATAAATAATATTAGACTAGATATTCCTTAAGACACTTCTATACAGCTTAAAGTGACATTTAAAGGCTTAACTAGGTTAATTAGGGTAACTACGCAGGTTAGGGTAATTAGGCAAGTTATTGTATAACGATGGTTTGTTCTGTAGACTATCTAGAAAAAAAATATAGCTTAAGAGGGCTAATAATATTGTCCCTAAAATGGTGTTTAAAAAATGTAAAACTGCTTTTATTCTAGCCGAAATAAAACAAATAGGACTCTCTCCAGAGGAAAAAATATTATCAGAGATACTGTGAACATTTCCTAAATCTGTTAAACATCATTTGAGAAATATTTTAAAAAGAAGAAAAAAAATCGAAGGGGGCTAATAATTCTGACTTCAACTGTATGTGTATGTATGCATATATATTTCTCAGTGGGAAAGTCTGAAGGCTTATTTAAAGAAGGCTTTAAACTTCAGAGCTTCTCAGTCATCTATAACTTTCCTAACACCATCTACGACGCCCTTCACAACTTTCCCCGGCGCCCGGACAATCTCTTTGGTTCCCCCCATCACCGCACCCGCCAACGGTGACGTCAGCAGACCGAATGCTGCGTTTATTTCTTCACCGGCTGAACTGGCGCTGTCCATGTTGTCTTTGGCTTCTTTGAAGCTCTCGACGGCTCCTGTCACAATTCCCACCGGAACCTCCACGACTGCTCTGACCACACCCACCGTTCCCTCGGCAAGGCCCGACGCCACTGCGCCTACTGCTTTGAAGAAATCCATCGCTATTCGGTTACTAGAGGGGAAAACATATACATACGTGTAAATAATCTGTTTAAACGATTTAAGCAGACACATTTATATAGCTGTTTTCTTTTGTTGATAAATTTATTTTGTAATTTTGTACACTTGCTGGGGGATATACACTCACCGGCCACTTTATTAGGTACACCTGTCCAATGGCTCGTTAACGCAAATTCCTAATCAGCCAATAACATGGCAGCAACTCAATGCTCATCTAGGCATGTAGACATGATCAAGAGGATCTGCTGCAGTTCAAAGCGAGCGTCAGAATGGGGAAGAAAGGGGATTTAAGTGACTTTGAATGTGGCATGGTTGTTGATGCCAGACGGGCTGCTCTGAGTATTTCAGAAACTGCTGATCTACTGGGATATTCATGCACAACCATCTCTATGGTTTAGTGAATGGTCTGACAAAGAGGAAATATACAGTGAGTGGCAGTTCTGTGGGCGCAAACGCCTTGTTGATGCCAGAGGTCAGAGGAGAATGGCCAGACTGGTTCCAGCTGATAGAAAGGCAGTAACTCAAATAATCACTCGTTACAACCGAGCTCTGCAGAAGAGCATCTCTGAACACACAACACGTCCAACCTTGAGGCGGATGGGCTACAGCAGCAGAAGAGCACACCGGGTGCCGCTCCTGTCAGCTAAGAACAGGAAACTGAGGCTACAATTCACACAGACTCACCAAAACTGGACAATAGAAGATTGGAGAAACGTTGCTGCTCTGATGAGTCTCCATTTCTGCTGACACATTCAGATGGTCGGGTCAGAATTTGGCCTCAACAACATGAAAGCATGGATCCATCCTGCATTGTATCAGCGGTTCAGGCTGGTGGTGGTGGTGTAATGGTGTGGGGGAGATTTTCTTGCCACACTTTGGGTCTATTAGTACCAATTGCAATATTTGCAGTACCTTGTTAAATCCTTGTTGAAGGATTGAGGCAGTTCTGATGGCAAAAGAGGGTCCAACCCGGTACTAGTAAGGTGTACCTAATAAAATGTCCGGTGAGTGTCTATCAATATAAATGATGATAATAATAATAATAACATTTAAAATGTTCTTTTAATATAATCTAAAAAATGAAATACAAACTAAAGTGACAAGACAAAATCTATAATAATACATAACATTAAAATTAATAATGTGGACAACAAATGGAAATGTCATTCTTGATACTGGAGAAGCCTAACACTTATTTCAGATAATCAAAATTAGTCAAATATCTGTAGCTTAATTAATATTATGGTATATTATTATATATTATTTCAAACTTTCCACTTCCCTTTGTTGCCTGTTCTTAAATGGAAGATAAATGAATCATGTATTTTTATTGTAATACTATTATCTTGTTTCCATTGATCATATATGTTTTATGACTCGATAATATAACTCTCTCACACACAGATTATATATTTTCAATATTATAATAAAAAACACCCAAAAAAATGGGTTGTATATTAACCCAATGTTAAGTCAAATAGATTATACAAAATATGGGCAAACACAATATTTTACTTTGAATTTAAATTACATTTTTAATTCAGCTGTTGATTTGTCTATATTTGACCCACCCAGAATTGGGTTATTACAACCAAGCATTATTTAGAGCAGTGTTTCTCAACTGGTGGGTCGCAACCCAAAAGTGGGTCACGGGAACATTTTCAGTGGGTCGCAGAGTGTGTGGTCAAAAAAACAACAAATGTTTAATTTTTAACTTATTTTGCTTACACAAGACTTTTATTTTGAAATGCGCGAGCGACAACTGTACTGTTTAACATGTGAAATTTCATTTAATTATAGCAACAAATATGTCTAAGCGCAGTGTCATATGTAGCGGTTTGGGTTTTCGAAAAGCGCATTATAAATAAAATGTATTATTATTATTATTATTATTATTATTATTATTATTATTATTATTATTATTAGTGATGTGCTCTCACAAGAGCACTTTTAGAAACCAAACATTTGTCGTTTTTACTTTATAATATTTCTATAATTTGAGACATTTTGTTAAATGACAATAATAAAATATTGTTTATTTGCAAGTCTTGGTGATTTTCTCATGATTTATCTGTCACTACTTGTGTATGTTAATAAATAAATACAAATTAATTATAATTCCTAAAATTATATTATAGTCCTAAAAATTTGGATCGCGGGTTGATGACCATGTAAAAATGTGGGTCCCATGGCCAAACCAAGTGAGAACCCCTGATTCAGAGTATAATAAGGTATCCATTAATTGTTTTCTTACCGTCACCAGAGAAACTCTCAGGAGCAGAAAGAGTCTTAAAGTTTAATACTTGAGTTCACCTGTAAATACAGATCAAGTTAAGAAGTTTATAATCATTCTAAACATGCCAAACACGCACACACACACACACACACACACGAATGTGTCAAAGTCAACTAAAATGTAATCATCATTTAAAGAGGCTTACTTATTAATACAGCTACATCTAAGAAGTTAATATTCATCATAAATGTGATACATCTATACACACACTTAGAGTCCACTGACATGTAATCAGACTGTACACTGACCTGAGCTCGTGGATTGTGGAGTTTGAAAGATAAGGTTGTGCAGTGGCTTTCAGCTTGGGGTGTTTATATATTGATGGGAGGGATGGAAGTTTTGGGGTGGGCTTGTTTTACAGGAGGCTGTGAACTACTAAACTAGTCTGAAACCGAAACACTCGCTGGTAACGTTTCACACCAGCTCTGAACTCTCAGGTGACAGTTACAGCAGATGAACCAGTGAAGCATGAACATCAGAAAAATGATCTGAATCTGTTTTTATTTATTAATTTGTTGGTCATTTTATTGCTATTATTATGGTAGTGCTTTTAATGCTGCATTTGTTAGGTAATGCGTGTTAGTTGACATGAATTACAGCGAACAAGACATTACTTAATCTTTGATCATTTAAATTTACTTAATTTAGTTTCTTGTATTCCTAGAAAGAGCTTGATTAGCTGGTTCAGGTGTGTTTAATTGAAGTTGGAACTAAAATATGTTGGACACCGGCCCTCTAAGACCAAGTTTGGACACCCCTGACCTACAATAGTGCATTTGTTCATAGTTTAGATTGTCTTTATGTATTTATTTTTTTTTTCATTAATTAATTAATTAACTTTTGTTTTATATATTTATTTATTTATTTATTTTTATTTTTTATTTTTATTAATTAATTTTTTTATTTATTTATTTATTTTTTTATTTATTTTTTATTTTTTTTTTATTTAGAGGACACTGCTACTTTAGTTTATCCATTAAGATTTTTAAATCGTCTTTTTTTCCCTCTGTGAATAACATGTTTATCTTGAAACACTTTGGGTTTGACTTTCTTTCACTTTCTGTTTAAAGCGCTGCACTTTCACCCAGCTACTGCAGATATGAAGATGCTGTAAAATGTAATGACTGACATTGTAGCCCACATAATTGTTGATTAGATAAGTTGTTGGCTGTTGATTTATTTCATTTTGTTACATTTTTATTTTTGCTTGTTCTGTAGGTCGTTCACAGCTGCTAAGTCCACTGTTAAGATGTTGTACGTTGAGAGTTTATTTGTCAGGTTTTTGTCCTCAAGTGTCTTCTGTGTGTAGCACTAGTGTCTTCCACATCTCCTCCAAACCCTTCTCGTGTGTTCTGATGTGATTTCTGACTGTTGTAGCTGTGAAATAACTCATTCAGTGGAGTGATATGGAGCTGTAATGTGCCCAAAACCTGCCGGATCTACTTTAGCTGAGCATTTATCTGAAAGTAAACACATTAGACTGCTCATCGGCCAGTCAGAATTAGGCATTCAACAGACACAGAGTGCAAACTGAATATTGCATCATCTGTTGAAGACAAAAACATGCATTTTCCTTTATACATATTAAAAATATATTCTTTTACAGCTCAACTTAAAAAATGGTCTGCTAAATGTTCTTAAATTTAAACTTTATGACAGTCCTACATCCTCAAAGCCAAAATAATCTTGTTTTAATACTTGAGTTCACCTGTAAATACAGATAAATGTACAACCTCAAATCAGAAAGTCCTGGCTGCAAAGGAAGAGTGCTTGACTGGCCTACCTGTAGTCCCGACCTGTCTCCAATAGAGAATGTGTGGTGCATTTTGAAGCTATAATGTAGTCATCTATTAAGAGTCTTTTAAGTTTAATAAGCAAAATATTTTTATAGTTGTAGTTTATTTAAAATCTTGAATAATGTTTAAATATAATCAACATTAGGTTCCTTAACGCAGCTTGTATTTTGCACATTTCAAAAACTACATTATGGTCAACTCTATAATGATGCAGCCTTTAAAAATATAAAGTGCATCGTGCTCTTTTGGGAATAAACAAATGCTCTGAAATGACATTGTTCCCCTTTGAAACTGATTTCCAAATCCTTGAGTTTTGCTCAAGTTGTCGATTGTTTCATTTCCTCTTGACTTTTATATAAGACTCTCTCATTTCCCATGTTTGTTTCTGCTCCTCTCAGTGAAACCCAACCCAGGCTCATTCTGAAAACATGCCCCTATATACATTTCTGGAGAGCACCAAATATGTCCCAGGAGCTGCGTTTTTTTGGAGTTTTTGTTTTTGTGAATTCACCAGAGGCCGCTTTGTGCACTTTTTTAAATCTCAACTTTCTCTCGCAGATGCCATTCACGCCTGCTGTTCTGTCGACTGACTGACTGATTGACTGACTGACCGACCGATTCCCCCACCCCCTATCTCCCCTAAATCCAACAAATAGTGTTTTACAAAGCACCATTTGACGTGCCCACCCCTTCTCTAAACCCAACAGACAGTGTTATCAAAAGCAACGACTGACCCACCCACAGCCTTTCCTAAACCCAACCGATAGTGTTTTTAAAAGCACAGATTGACCCGCCCACCCCCTTCCTTAAATTCAAGCGACAGTGTTTTTAAAAGCACAGATTGACCCGCCCACTGCCTTTCCTAAACGCAACCCACAGTGTTTTTAAAAGCACAGATTGACCCGCCCACTGCCTTCCTTAAACCTAATATTTTAATCCTTTATATTTATATTATATATCTATTCTTATTATATCCTATATATATCCTTAATATTTAATTTTTTTCATTTGTAAAGATATTTGCGTATTGCTCTACATCTTGTGTGTATTAAGCAGTGTGTGAGCGAGGCGCAACTCTGCGCTGGACTTTAGGCTGAGTTTGTTTTGGTCTATTGAAAAATCTATTATAGTTTCTCAAAATAGTAACGCGCCAGCAGTGCGCCTCAGAACGCCTTCCTTTTAGACCAGAACGCCTATGGGCGCACATAAGAGCGCAAATGCATTTGCTATTTAAACAGCGTAGCGCAACGCCTCAAAACCACTCTTGCGCCGGGTGTATGATAGAGCTCACTGTCCCATGATCAGTCACCTTTCGCGAGTCTGAAAAAGTTCCTCCAAGACATCCCACTATTTTGACACCAAATTGTAATATTGACATACTATGCAACAAAGAAATGCTGAACAAGAACTTTTCACCCAACAGTTGTTTCATCACACTTAAATATAGTAAAAGTGTCTCTTATAATTTAATTAAAGCAAACCCACTGACATTGTGTAGCCTACAGGACTAATTAGCAAACTGCATTAAAAGTGGGGTATGCGTTATTTAAAAAACATAGCCTAGCGGTTAGTTTTGTCTATATATTACACAATTAAAGATGAAATAACCCAGCATTGTGTGTGTGTGTGTGTGTACTGTGAAAGAGCCTTGTTGTTTGTCTGCAAGTGGATGAGGCATTCTGCAGTGAAAAGTGAAAGTATCCTACAGTGCTCTGTCTGAAATAGCCCTCATTTACAAGAAGAGTTTATAAATAAAAGAGGTTGTGTCTCGCCCTTGTTATTTCCTTGCTGCTGAATATCCGTTTGCTGTATTCATACTGAAACTAAAACTAAGATCACAGTTTTAACTGCACTGCTGTTTAATGTTTTATCCCAGTGTTTCTTTCCAATATAGCATGAGTTGAAATACAAATCCCTGTGCAAAAATCAAATGTTCATTTTTTTATTTAGTACCTACTCATGAAGTGAACATGCACTGAAAGAATTTATTGTCACTATATTTCTATTTTATTACTTCATGAACAGTGACTTGAGAAACTCAAAATGTCTTTTATGAGGGAACATAAAGATACAAAACTTATTTGATAAGATTAAAAGATTAAACAAATATTTCGTAAATACATTTAGCAAAATAAAATTTCATACAAAACACAAGCTCCACAAATATTATTATTATTATTATTATTATTATTATTATTATTATTATTATTATTATTATTATTATTATTATTTAATACACAACATATTGAACATTCATTCATTCATCTATTTATTTTATTTTCCGCTTAGTCACTTTATTAATCCGGGGTCGCCACAGTGGAATGAACCGCCAACTTATCCAGCGTATGTTTTACGCAGCAGATGCCCTTCCAGCCGCAACCCATCACTGGTAAACATCCATAAACACTCATTCACACTCAAACACTACAGCCAATTTAGCTTATCCAATTGCCCTATAGCACAAGAGTTTGGACTGTGGGGGAAACCAGAGCACCCGGAGGAAACCCACACCAACACATTTTTTTATTTTATCAAGCTGAACAAATGCATTATGAATATACACCATATATAAAATTATAGTTAACATATTTGAACAAACCTGTACACATACTCTAATGGTTAAGAGCAAATTGTATGTATGTAGACATCCATTTTGCAATCTTTTGAAATATGTTTATGATATTTTTATGTAAACATGAACTTTTATGTTATAATGTATATGCAATTCGCATATAATACCAAAAATCTGATTTCTATTTGTAAGTGGTTTACAGAGTTAGTTCTCAGGTCAAAATTGTGCTTTGATGACTTTGAATTTTAATTTTAGAGTGACTTGCTGCCATCTGGTGGTGTGACGGATTTCTAAAACACTTGTTTTTCTTCCTATTTTCTTTCTTTCTTTCTTTCTTTCTTTCTTTCTTTCTTTCTTTCTTTCTTTCTTTCTTTCATTAATTATTTCTTCATTTAACAATCTGGTTTAGTTTTCCCTTTTTATAATCTCTCTTTCTGAACTGATTCTGTGTTTGGAGCAGTGCTGCTCTTTGAACCAGTAAATATGTTGTATTGTAATGCTGCCTAGTGTGTTCTTATCTGTCTTTGCTGTTTTTAAGATATAACTGAGCCAATACATTTTCGTAGTGGATTTTGGAAGTGAGATGAAAATGTGTGCTGACAATTGGTAACTAGAACTGAGTGACAGATTCTAACCCAGGCTGCAATGAAAAAAGTAAATAGTAATTTATAGTAAAATCTACCGTTTGTTTTACCCATAATATAGTAAATTAGTCTGTTGTCATAAATCTACAGTTGCTGTGGTAACACAACAGCTACAGTAATTAATCTGCTGTGATCATTCTATAGTTGCGATGGTAACACAACAGCTAAGTAATTAATCTGCTGTGGTGATTCTATAGTTGCCATGGTAACACAACAACTACAGCAATTAATCTGTTGAGGTGATTCTACAGTTGCTATGGTAACACAACAACTACAGCAATTAATCTGCTGTGATCATTCTACAGTTGCTATGGTAACACAACAGCTACAGTAATTAATCTGCTGTGATCATTCTATAGTTGCTATGGTAACACAACAGCTAAGTAATTAAACTGCTGTGGTGATTCTATAGTTGCCATGGTAACACAACAACTATAGCAATTAATCTGTTGAGGTGATTCTACAGTTGCTATGGAAACACAACAGCTACAGTAATTAATCTGCTGTGATCATTCTATAGTTGCTATGGTAACACAACAGCTAAGTAATTAATCTACTGTGGTGATTCTATAGTTGCCATGGTAACACAACAACTACAGTAATTAATCTGCTGTGGGGATTCTACAGTTACTATGGTAACACAACAACTACAGCAATTAATCTGCTGTGATGATTCTACAGTTGCTATGGTAACACAACAACTACAGTAATTAATCTGCTGTGGGGATTCTACAGTTGCTATGGTAACACAACAACTACAGCAATTAATCTGCTGTGATGATTCTACAGTTGCTATGGTAACACAACAGCTACAGTAGTTAATCTGCTGTGATGATTCTAATGTTGCTATGTTAACACAACAAATAGAATAAGTAATCTGTTGTGGGGATTCTACAGTTGCTATGGTAACACAACAGCTAAGTAATTAATCTGCTGTGGATATTCTACAGTTGCTATGGTAACACAACAGCTACAGTAATTTAAATAATTGATTTAATACTGTAGTTTTCCACAACTATAGAGTACATTATACTACAACAGACCACAGTTTACTGTAGTAAAAGCTAAAGTATACTACAGTGTTTATTACAGTTGATCAGTTCACTTGAGTTAACACTACATTATGCTGGAGCCTTCATTAACAAAGAGTTTTAAATACTTTAATGCATACAGTATAATAAATTTTAATATAGTGTAGTTCAAAACACTTTACTAGGATAAATTACTATAGTATGTTCAGGTAGGCAATACCGCCACCCAATGGTAGAAGAAAGGTAATGTGTGGAAAGTGGCCTAATTTAAACCAGGTCACAAAAATCATCCATTTTTACAGTATTAAATATTAATCTCCAAAAATGCAAACAAGATTGACCACAAAGTGACTTTTCATGAAGTCAGCTTTAAAAAGACTGCAGCTTTACCTAGTTTTACTTGATGAAGCATCAGCCTTGACTGATGAATGCTTCATGTGTTGTTGAATTCCAGTGAGAGGGTTTGAGATCAGCCAGGATGTGAGTTCATGTCTGTTTTGTATTTCTTGTGATCTACAGCTGAATAAATCTCATTGAAATCTATTGAATGCTTTGGTTTTGAAGGCCGCAGATCTTCCACGAGACTCTGAAACGCGTGTCCTCGCTGAGAGATCTGCCACAATAGTGTTTTCATCAGATGATTATTCTATAATGCCACACGGTATAATCATACAGAGGGCTGGTCTGGGGTCAGCCTTTATTTCAGGGTTTTTTCACACAAATAAACTCATTTGCAGAGCGATGTTTTAAATCTGAGGTGTTTTTTGGAGGAGGTTTCCCATTAGCATGATGATAGGCATAATATAGTCACGCGTGACTGAGTGTCAGTCATGTCATTAAACACACACCCAAACCCTCATGTGGAGGACCACTGCGTCAATAATGCTGAACATAACAATGATGAATGAAGCTTATTATCTCTGTCATTACACAAACAGTGTCCAGAAGTACCAACATTTTATTTTTAGACCTATTCATTATATCTAGTCCTCTATGTTAGATTGAAATGGCATGTATTATAGTTAACTTATTTGAACAAATGTATTTTTTTGTAATTCTAATGTTTGTATTTCCAATTCAGTTTTTTCTGTTGAATACTAAAGAAGACACTTTAAAGAATGTTGAACACCTGTAACCATTGACTTCCATTGTAGGAAAAGCAAATCATTCTTCAAAAAATCAAAGGAACTCAAGGAAAAAAACTCAAGGAAAACTCAAGGAAAATTATTTTCATTTTTGGGTGAACTATCCCTTTAATACATTTTAGAAACCAAACCCTTGATTTAAAAAGTGGTATATGTTTTAGCTTGACAAATCTGACCTAATTTTATGCACAATCTTTAGTAATAATAATATAAATTGTAATATTATTGGTTTTAAAATGACCACCGTTTATAATTATACACTATACAGTTGAAAGTTTGCATACACTCTAAAAAAAGGAAGATTACCATTTTTTAAAAAAATGTCTGATGATAAATCATTCTAAATGTTTAATATTTTAGGTCCGTTAGGATTACCTAAATGATTTAAATTTGCTAAATGCCAGAATAATGAGAGAATTTCGTTATTAATCTCTAAAGTTTATACACATTTCCTAGGTATTTATTTGCTTTGCTGTTACACTGTATAACTTTGGTCAAATGTTTTGGGTCTCCTTCCAAAAGCTTCTCACAATAGTTTGCAGGAATTTTGGCCCATTCCTCCTGACAGAATTGCTGTAACTGAGTCAGATTTGTTGGCTGTCTTGCTCACACAAGCTTTTTCAACTTTGCCCACAAATTTTCTATAGGATTGAGATCAGGGCTTTGTGATGGCCACTCCAAAACCTTCACTCTGTTGTCCTTAAAGCACAGTTTAACTAATTTGGCAGTATGCTTAGGCTCATGGTCTGTTTGGAGACCCATTTGTGGCCAAGTTGTAATTTCCTGGCTGATGTCTTGAGATGTTGCTTCAGTATTTCTCCATAATGTTCTGTCTTCATGATGCCATCTATGCTGTGAAGTGGACCAGTCCCTCCTGCAGCAGAACAGCCCCACAACATGATGCTGCCGCCCCAATACTTCACAGTTGGGATGGTGTTGCTAGGCTTGTGCACTTTCCCCTTTGTCCTCCAAATGTAACGCTGGTCATTATGGCCAAACAGTTCAATCTTAGCTCCATCAGAGCACAGGACATGTCTCCAAACATTAGTCTTTTCCCCAGAGTAATTTAGCTAATGGTAATCTGGCTTTGTTGTTAATTCTGGCTTGTTGATTTGCCCATGTTGTCACACAAGGAAGCAGTGTGTTTGAGCTTTTCCTTCAATACTATTCTACAGTTGTGCCTCACATTAAGTCAAATGTTGTCAATTAGCCTATCAGAAACCTCCAAAACCTTGACATCATCATCTGAGCTTTTCCAGAGGCAGAATAATCTTATTGTGTGTAAACTTGACTTTCAAGAAAAGACATAACAATTTCTCAACAAATCTCTCTCTCATTATTCAGCTATTAAGCACAACAGAAACACATCTGACAATCCTAACTTACCTAAAAGAGAAATTGATTAGTCACATTAACATGACTCTTTAACATTAACATGTGTTTTTTTTTAATACAGTGTATGTAAACTTCTGGTTTCAACTGTTTATGGTCACACAATACAGTAACACACAGGAAGCAGACATAATGTTTATCATTTCAGTATTTACACTGTTTTAGTTTTATAGCGCACAGATTCATGAAGACTGCATGTCAAAGTACTTTTGTGAAACAAAATTCCCAACAAACAAATCTGCAGAACTCACAAACTGCTTTCTGACTTTCTTCTGTTGAACAAAAGAAGATATTTTGAAAAACGCTGAACACCTGTAGCCATTGACTTCCATAGTAGGAAAAACAAATGGAAGTCAATGGTTACCAGCTTCCAGCATTCTTCAAAATATCTTCATTTTTGAAAAACAGACATGTTTAAAACAAACGAGAGCAAATAATGACAGGATTTTAATTTCTGTAGGAACTATCCCTTCAAAAGTGACCTATTATACCACTTTTTTACAAGATGTAAAATAAGTCTGATGTCTCTAGTGTGTGTGTGTGTGTGTGTGTGTGTGTGTGTGTGTGTGTGTGTGTGTGTGTGTGTTTCAGCTCAAAATAGCACACAGATGTTTTCTAAGTCTCTGAAACTGACCCTTTCAGGCTTTGTTCTTAATTGTGGTGTTTTCTGGTGCTTTTAATGCAAATGAGATAGACCTTTTTTTTAGAAGTGGGCGGAGCTACAAACACCTGTGTGTCAGCATAGTGGCAGATTCAAAACTCCAATGCAGAGGTCACCAACATAGTGCCCATGGGCACCAGGTAGCCCGCCAGGTTCACATGAGTTGCCCGCGTGCCTTTTCTAAAAATAGCTCACCATAGCACCACATATGAGTAAGCTGCATCTAATATTTTATAGGTATTCTTTTTAAATCACACTTGCATTGGTGTAAATTTGAAAATTACTTTAAGTTATATATTTAAAAAAAACTTTTTCAGACAAATGAAGTGTTGCATGTTGTTATTTATCCAACTTGTTAAATCATTGTTGACAACTACTGTGAGAAATCATTAACATGATCAATGTCTTCACATAGATGAATATTATTAGATATTAATAATAACATATAATTAAAAGTAAATTAAGAAAAATGTGTTATTTAATAACTGGTAGCCCTTCACACTAATTTGTACCCAAGAAGTAGCTCTCAGTATTTAAAAGGTTGGTGACCCCTGCTCTAATGGCTAATGGACAGACGGCTGCTTCTCACTCAGGGCTGCTGTTTATGCTAATGAGGGAGAGATGGGCACTAGTGGGCGTGGCTTTCCCCCTCTGATGACACAAACAAATGGAGAATGTCAATCTAAGTGTTTCTGCAGACTGATTTAATCAAGTCTGATTATAAACAATACAATTAATTCATGTTTTCCATTAGAGGCTGGAGATATTCACACACTGCTGACAAACAACTGTGTTTAAACCCCTTATAGAAGTGATTTCTGCATAATAGGTGCCCTTTGACTAATGGATATTTCTTACAGTGCATGCATAATAAATAATGTCTGGTTTCGTGAGAAGCGTCCTACACAACAATCACAGCAGTGTTCTGGCCTCTTTCTTCCTCTCTGACGTCTTCTGTGCGCCGTCAACACTTCTTTTCTCTTCTCCTCCATCAGTGTGTGATTAGATCTCTGTGCTGTTTCCTCGCGTGACAGTCCTGCTGTAAATCCCACATCTTCTCCTAAAGCACCTGTCTGTTCCTTATCATCATCATCATCATCACACACACACGCACACCGCTCTGATCTGCAGAAGCACTCAGAAACGTCATCATGATTACTGATCTTTTACGCAGCATCTGTATACGTCAACAAAAGAACTATATGCACTTTGAATTACTATAAATAACATCTGTTAATGATCAGTTTCTTTAATTTGAGAATCAAATGTCTGCTCTGTCCACTTTTGATGTTGAAAATTCAACTCTACAGTTTAACAAAGTGACTTTTACTGTCATTTTAGTAGTTTGAGATAATATAAGAAATAATATAGAGAAATAAGTCTGTAAAATGGGCCACATGGTGGCTCAGTGGTTAGCACTGTGGCCTCACAGCAAGAAGGTCACTGGTTTGAGTCCCGGTTGGACCAGATGTCCTTTCGGTGTTGAGTCTGCATGTTCTCCCCGTGTTGCCATGGGTTTCCTCCGGGTGCTCCAGTTTCCCCCACAGTCCAAAGACATGTGCTATTGGGGAATTGATAAAACTAAATTGGCTGTAGTGTATGAGTGTGTGTGTGTGAGAATAAGTGCGTGTTTCCCAGTAATGGGTTGCAGCTGGAAGGGCCTCTGCTGTGTAAATTATTTGCTGGAATAGTTGGCCGTTCATACCGCTGTGGTGACCCCTGATGAACACAGGGACTCAACCCCCGGTAAGATCACACGAATTTGTCAAGATTTCAGCATGATTTCCTTGACGTAGGGTGTCGTGGGGATACTTAAACAATAAATGGGCATCGTGACACAAGATTCAGTCATTTCTTCTTGTGTAATTTGGTTCACGACAACTGATACCATGTCTGCGACTCCTCACGACACCATCGCAGAAAGTATAGCATGTTTCATTTACTTCTTGTTCTACACAACGAGTTCTGTTACTTGAGTGACTGAGCAATCCGCTTGTTAAGTGTGACGTCACATAAAGCGACTTCAGGGTCCAATCGCTCTATCAAACTGAATAGAGACTCATTAAATGGTAACGTTTGAAAAGCGATGTAATACTTTTGAGAATCACGATACATATAGAGGTTATCCATGCCTAATATCCGATGGCCAGAAAGTGATCGATATTTTATAAGTTGTTAAAATATTGGTGTCTATGATGTAGCAAGTCCAAAGACCAAGTCCAAAGTGTTGTGTACACTATGATTTTATATAAAAGTCACTTTAATGTGTGATAGGCAGGGCCAGGCGGAATCTGCAGACGTTTTTTGCTATTTCTGCAGAGAATTTTGGTAAAAATCTGAGGATTTCTGCGGAATTATTTTGGGAGTATCCAGCGGAGTATCATAACTAAAACCTTAATATATGAAATAAAAAGTAATAAATTACTGAATAAAAACTGAATAAATTCAGATTTACACATTTACTCAAGTAAATAAACAGAATTAATAATGGACTAAAAATCTGCAGAAATCTGTGGAATTCTGCGGAAAATGTGCGGAAAATGTGCGGAATTCTGTGTGCGCAGATTCCGTGTGGGCCTAGTGATGGGACTAAAAAGTGGCCAAACTAATATTTTCTCAATTTAATGAATAGCGGCTTGGACCGGGAAATAATATTCCATACGTCACTGATACTTCACGACTTGACAGTAAAGTCTAGATTTGATATGCGGCCGGCCGGAAGTGCGATATGCACATTTAATATAGCAGCATCTTTTTAAGACACTGTATAACAAAGGAATAATATTTTTACAGTACTGTGTTGGGTTTAGGGTTAGGGTAGGCGTTAAAAAATACAATTTATTAGGTAATTTAATAGATAACATAAATAATAATCTGTACAATTACTGTTTTTACATTACTGTGACGGTTGGGTTTAGGGTTGGGGTGGGGTAGACGTTAATAAAATACAATTAATGAGAAACTTAATGTATTTTAATTATGATAATTTGAATAATGAAGCTTTTGTTATTAACCTATTTGTTTTGCTAATTAAGTTTCATATTCATAAGTGTAAATTTTCCAACAAAAAACCTTGTTTTACTGTGTTTTATAAGGAACTGAAAAATTACTTTTGCACTATTCAGCATAGTGCTAATCGAAAGGCCATTAAAACTGTCCAACTGTGCTCTAGTTTCAATATCTTTGATTAATGTAAAGGTCCTGCTTGTTTATATTTGTAAGAATTTTTAGTTAAGTATTTATACTCTTATTTTTATGTTTGTTTTATTTTATGTTATTTTATGTATTGTTGTTATCGTTTACTTTCTATCACCCTGGCATTGTTTTGTTTGCTGTATTGTCATGTATATGTTGTTTAAAGCATAATAAAAAAATAAAAAATAAAAAAAACGCTGAAGAACGCATGTTGAGAAACAGCCTATCAGGTTTATACCTTCTAAACACGGATGTTGTCACTGTTTTGTAGCACTCTGTAGCTTACAGATATCCTTGAAACCAACACACCGACACTTGATTTTTAACTTCACGGAACCTTTTTAAACAGGAGAAGAAGAATATAAACACTCGAGTTTGGCGCGTGAAGGACGCCGCTGTTGGGCGCGCGCGTGTTCCTCGTGCACTCTGCTGAGTTCTGTTGCTAAGACAACAGCGTCGCCACAGAAACACACGGTAACCGGAGCTGCTGCTGTCCGTCCTCAACATCGGTGATAAACACGGACACGATAAAAACAAGATCAACACTCAACATCCACAGACATTCAGAAGCTTTCAGAGCACAGACAGCACTCAGGTTTGATTTATAATGTAGAGGAGATCACTCATATATTACACAGAGGTCTGCAGTCCAGTCACTGAGAGCTCCGTTCAGTTATACACGGAGTTAATGTAAACATTAAACATTTTAGAGGAAAATATGAGGATTGTTTTACAAAACATTCATTAGAAACATAGTAAAACTACTTTAACGTTTTTGTATGCAGTTGCTTATGACAAAAAAATGATTTAAATTAGAATTATAGTATATTAAAGTGGAGTTTGAGGAGCTAAACAAATATGTATCGAAATAATGAAGAGACCTGTGGATTTAGTTTTTACTTGTATTTGTCAGTTCTTTTTGGTACAAATTATCAAAAGAGTGTTGTTAAAATGAATTGTTAAACTTTTTTTTAACAATGTTCTAACTTCAATATTCAGTATTTGCCTCTATGACTATGTTTCATAGGAAATTTCAGAGAATATGTGACAAACATTTGCAATGTAAATCAATATATTCACATTAATGTTAATTGCAAATAATACAGCAGAATAAAATAAATGCTATTGTAGTATGCCATTTCAAACATATTCATTTAATAACTAATCAGATTATGATAAATGTTCACACTTTTGGCAGTGAAGAATCGATGATCTTTCTAATATATTGTGCAAAGACTTCAGCATTCAACAGTTGGACATTAATAAACAGGAATAAACAATTAAAAACTTATTTTTTACTGTCAAGCACCCCTTAATGAAACAATGATTAAAAGCTGTACAGTGATAAGCGGAGCAAACCATTACAAACAAAAAAAGGGGGGGGGGGTGGTTAATAAATGTACACATAAACTAAACATAGAAGAGCTGAAATGTTTTCTCTTTTACAAAACATTTTAGTCAATTTTTAAGGGTTTGTATGCAGTTGCCCATGACAAAATCTTTGAGATTTTAGTATTATAGTCTATTAAACGAGTAGATTAAATATAACACGTGTCAAAAACGGTGAAGAGACCTGTGGATTTATTATTTTTACTTATATGTGTGTTTTTTTTTTGTTTTTTTTTTTGTATAAACTGTCAAAAAGTGTGTTATTCAAATTAATTTTTTCAGCCTGATCTCACGAGGAAACGTTCTGTCAGTTTAGTGGCTAATTCAAATTCGTACAAGTTCAGTCGAATGAAAATGCACGATTTTGAAAAGGAGGCGTGGCACCCAGCCCCACCCTTAACCCCAACCGTCATTGGGTGATGAGTAAATCGTACTAAATTGTACTAATTAGATCGTACGAATTTATATGAATAAGCCACTAAATCAAAAACTTACGATTTCCCGTGAGATTGCGTTTAACTTCAATAATAAATATTTGGTGTTATGACAATGTTTCATAGGAAATTTTGAAGAAAATGTGCCAATCATTTAAAATGTAATTCAATATATTCACATTAAACAACGTATGGCAAAAATATATTATATTGTATTATCCATTTCAAACAATTTGATAACTATTCAGATTATGATAACTCTACACACATTTGGCAATGAAGAATCGATAATCTTTATAATATATTTGGCAAAGACCTTAATATTCAATAGTTTTCTGGACATTAATAAACAAATAAACAATCAAAAACTGTTTTTACTGTTTATTTAAAGCTCCCCTTAATGATAACTTAAAACAGTCCAATGATAGGTGGAGCAAACCATCACAAACAAACATAGGGGGATTAATAAATGTATACAGTATACACTGAACATAGAAATCTGTATGTTTTTTTTTTTCTTTTACAAAACGATCTTAGAAACTCAGTCAATTTTAAAGTTTTGTTGCCAATTTCATAAGTTTAATCATTATTTTGTCTCGTTACATGTTTGCTAGCATTGTGGGTCACAGAAATTCAGATTTTTTTCCAATTCATCAAAATAAATGTAAATGTTTCCATGCAAACGGTAGGAAAGTTTTTCCATAAGCTGCCTCTCGAACTTATATTAATATTTGAACAAATTACTACCAATGTTTTGGATTCAATATTCAATATTTGGCACTTTATGACAACATTTTATAGGAAATTTGAAAGAGATGTTACCAGACAATGTTGTCTGAGGCTCACAGTATGGCCGTGATCTCTTATTATTCGACTATGCCTAGATTTAAGCAGATTTTCTCAAATTAAGGCACCTTTAAAGATCATTAAAGCCCTCTTTTCAGCTCAAACACACTCTGTTGAGTCAGCAATGACCTTCACACACACACAGAAACAGCACATGCATGTAGGTGTAATGCAGGGTGATGGAGGCTGAATGCACTGCAGAAAATCCTGTTCTTACTTAGTGTTTTCATCTTGTTTCTACTCCAAATAGCTCAAAATGATTAAATTAAGAAGCGTTTTTAGATAATCAAAATATATTGTCTTGTTTTAAGAAAAACATGTCAAAATTAAGCGAGTTTTTCCTTAAAACAAGCAAAATAATCTGCCAATGGGTTAAGCAGAATATTCATGTTATTAATTTTGGCATAAGATTATTTCACTTACCCCATTGGCAGATTATTTAGCTTGTTTTAAGGGAAAACTCACTTAATTTTGGCATATGACATAATATTTCTAAAAACAAGGGCTTCTTAATTTAAGAGTTTTTAGACATTAGGACTAGAAACAACCCATTTTAGCAGTGTGTAATATGTGTTTGTTTGCTGCTCGCTGTGCTTAAGCTTTTGTCATGTCGACATGATTTCTGTAGCTTCACACTGAGTGTTTTAGCAGGCAGCTGTAATTGTTGAGCATCTGTGTGATCACATGTGCTGTAAATGTGTTCACTCGTTGTGCAGCTCAATCTCCAGCAAATGCTTTCAGCAGGACATAAACACGGCCTTGAGGAGCTCACTGAGATACAGACACAGCACATACTGTCAGGATAAAATCCTCACTGTGTTTCTGTGTGTGCTGTGTGCAACTAAAGGATGCTTTACATGCATACATGGTTATTCTGTGTCTTTAATGATAATATTTATTTTATATATTTGTGTATTTGAGGCAATTAAGTATTTTCAAGATTGATTATAATTAATATAAATAATAATGATAAATAATGTTATTTAAAGTTATTTATTTTATTAAATAAATGTTTTCACATCATGATTTCCAATACACTAAGTTTATATTTGTTACGGTTATTTTCATTATTATTATTAATACAAAATAATATCTTAATTCTTTTGTTTGTTTTTGACATCATATTTTACAGTACACTATAACTGTTTATTTGTTCAAGTTAAGTATTTTCATTATTATAAAATAAGAATAATTTACTATTAATAATAATAATGCCTGAAATAAATATGTTTTTGGTTACGACATAATATTTTCTCAAATATTACAATTGTTTATTTGATGCAATTAAGTCTTTTAAGATAAATAATAATAATAATGATAATGATGATAATAATGTCTGAATTAAATGTTTTTTGTTTTGCCATAATCATTTTCAGTATTCAATAATTGTTAATTAATGCAGTCAAGTATTTTTAAGATTACTAATAATTGTTAATAATATAATAATAATAATTATTATTATTATGGGTTTTTAATTATTGTTATTAAAATAAAATAAAAACTTCATTGTCATTTTTTAATGTACTGTGATAAATATAGTAATATATAAGATTTTATAATATAAATTAATAAGTCTTTGCAGGTTAATAGTAATATTAATGTCTGAAATATTTTTTAACATAGTATTTTCCAGTAAACTATGTTTGTTTATTTGCTTCAATTAAGTATTTTGATTATTATTATTATTATTAATAATAATGATTATTATTATTAATGATAATAATATTGTCTGAAATAAATATGTTTTGTTTGATTTTGACATATTATTTTCCAGTATAATTGTTTATTTGCAACAATATTTTTAAGATTAATAATAATTAATAATAATTAATATTATTAATATTATTATTTTTATTTTTATGACTACTAATATTCTTATTATTAATTGTTTATAATCTTGAAAATACTTATTATTATCAATATTATTATGATTATTTTGACTACTACTATTATTACTATAATTAATAATTTTGAAAATACTTATTTTTATTTTCATTATTATTTTTACTATTATTATTATTGTTGTTGTTATTAAATATTTATAATCTTGAAAATACTTAATATTATAATTATTACTATTATTATTACCACTAATATTTTGATTATTAATTATTAATAATCCTGAAAATACTTTATTATTATTATTATTATTATTATTATTATTATTATGTCTCAAAATAATTTCTTCATCATATTTCCTAATACATTAATACGCTGAACGTTGGTTGTAATATGTACAAAATGTATCAGTTGGCTTAAAACATTTCATTTTCATTTAATTTTAAAATTCTCCATTTTTGACCAAACCTGGGGTTACAACAACCCAGCAATTATTAGAGTGTGAAACTGATTAAATACACCCAGTATACAATTTAAAGTGTACAGATATGCAAATAATATTACTATCATTGATTTTCAAATATATTTAGTTAGATGTAGTTATCCGACGCTTTGGCTGTTTGTTTGTTTTTTTAAGAAACATGTATAAATATACATTAAAGCTCTAAGTAGATTTATAAATTCTAAAACATATATGTAAATATCTCTCATTCACCCAAAGTGCATTTTAGGATTGGATATTTCTAATATATTTGGCTAAATTTTGTCGTTTATTTTAGTAAATAAATATTTCAAAATCCTAATCTGCATTTTTTACAACATGTTTACAGTAATCTCTGAAAGCTACACTTTTAGTTCAGAGCAACTTCTTTAATTGCATACAATTAAGCGTAAGCTGTGTAAAAACTACATTTATGACTAAATTTTGTAATATATTTTGCTGTTAAATAAATGTTTTAACAATCTTAATTTTACAACATTCATTTAATCTTAATTTTTTTTCAATAATGTTGTATATTTATGTCCAAAATATATATTTAAACATGGCAAATTACACTTTCCCCCCTAAAACCCTAATTCTTTAACTGTACACTGCAAATTTAGGGAAAATATTAGGTCATGGTGACATGAAATGTGCACAAATAGTGCAATATTAAAGCATAGAATCATTTCAAACAGTCCCAAAACACCTCAAACTGTGAAAGCGTCAGTGCGGATCGTTCTCTCAGTGGGTCAGTGTTTCATCTCAGCGCTTTTATGCATCATTTCTGCATTTGTGTTGTGATAAATACTGTGTCCTCAGATCTGAATAGGTGTAATCATGAATCTACACTCTGGAGGACGAATAACAGCCTCTCGGTTCAGCCACATAAATGTCAGGCAGCGCAAAACAAATATCACACACATTAACCCTGCACAGACTGACCAAAACACACACTCACACACAGCTTCAGCGATGGATGGATGGATGGATACAGATAGACAGACAGACAGACAGACATGGACAGATGGATGGATTAATAGAGGGAGAGTGAGAAAGAGAAATGGTCAGACAGACGGATGAACGAACAGATGGATGGATAGATAAAAAAATTGAGAGATTGATAGAGGGAGATAGACCAGTAGATAGTAAGAGACAAATGGATGAATAGAGAGAGAGAGAGAGAGAGAGAGAGAGAGAGAGAAATGGATGGATAGAGAAAGAAACAGATGAATGGATGGATGAAGGAATGGATGGATAGAGAATGAAATGGATGGATGGATGGATAGAGAAAGAAACAGATGAATGGATGGATGGATAGAGAAAGGGATGGATGGATGGATGGATGGATAGAGAAAGAAACAGATGACTGTATGGATGAATGGATGGATGGATAGATATAAAATGGATGGATGGATGGATGGATGGATGGATGGATGGATGGATGGATGGATGGATGGATGGCGAGAGAAACAGACTGATGGATAGATAGAGAAACAGACAAATGGATGGATATGTGAATGGATTAATAGGAAAAGAGAAAGAAACAGATGGACTGACAGATGGATGGATGGATAGAGAAAGAAAGAGATGGATGGGCAGATAGATAGAAAGACAAACAGATGGATGTACAGATGAATGGAAAGTAAGAGGAAAAGAGGGGTGGGTGGATAGAGAGAGAAACAGATGGATGGATGGACAGATAGAAACAGAAACAGATGGATGAATGAGTGGGTGTATAGAGAGAGATGGATGAATGAGTGGATGGATGGATGGATGGGTTAATGGATTGATAGCGAGAAAGAAACAGATGGACTGACGGATAGATGGATGGATGGATGGATGGATGGATGGATGGATGGATGGATGGATGGATAGCAAAAAAACAGATGGACGGGCAGATAGATGGATAGAAAGATGGATGTACGGATGGGATGGATGGATGGATAGATGGATGAATAGAAAGAGAAACAGATGGATGGATGGATAGATAGAAAGAGAAACAGGGAGTTGGATGGATGGATGATGGATGGATAGAGAGAGAAACAGATGGATGGATGGACAGATAGAAACAGAAAAAGATGGATACATGGGTGGATAGAGAGAGAAATGGAAGGATGGACAAATAAAGAAATAGAGAAGGATGAATGGATGGGTGAATGGGTAGATAGAGAGAAACAGATGGATGGATGGATGGATGGATGGATGGATGGATGGATGGATGGATGGATGGATGGATGGATAGAGAAAGAAATAGATGAATGGATGGATAGAGAGAGAAACAGATATGGATGGATGATGGATGGATGGAGAAACAGATGGATGAATGGACAGATAGCAACGGAAACAGATGGATAAATAAATGGGATGATGATGGATTTATAGAAGGATGGATAGAAAGAAACAGATGGATGGATAGCGAGAGAAACAGACTGATGGATGGATAGAGAGAGAAACAGACAGACGGATGGACGGACGGATGGACGGACAGACAGAAAGACAGATAGACAGATAGATAGATAGATAGATAGATAGATAGATAGATAGATAGATAGATAGATAGATAGATAGATAGATAGATAGATAGATAGATAGATAGATAGATAGATAGATAGATAGATAGATAGATAGATAGATAGACAGACAGACAGTCAGACAGGTTGTTTATTGAATGTGTGTGTGCAGTCGTTGATTTCCTGCTCTTTCTCTCGGCACATCCTGTACACTGCAGTGTCTCTCTCTCTAAAGGCTCTTATGCAATCAGAGTCAAGGCTTTCTCATTTCATCTGAACGCCCACACACACACACTCATTTATTCATTTACACTCGGTGAATCGTGACACACTTCTGTCAGCGCAGCTTCCCCAAATCACTGCACTCATGACGAGGTGTTCATATCAAAATCTTTTATTTCAAATGTCACATATTACACAACATCATGCACCAGCGAGCGTCTCAGTCAGTCATGCTCAGAGGATATTCAGCAGAGAGTCCACACAACACTGCCATGAGTGATGCAGCGGCCTGAGTCAGCTCAGATGGTCAAACCCTGAACATAATCACAGTATATTGTGTTCATTCAAGTCATTCAACATGGCGGAGGTCTTCATAATCAGACAACATTAAGATCGGCTGAATTCTCTCAGAACACAGTAAATACATTCATTTAAAGGTTGAACATACAGTACTGCGGTAAACATTTGGATGGCTTTGCAGCATCAGCACTCTAAATAAAATGCTGGGTTGTCTTAACTTAATGTTGGGTCAAATATAAACAAACCCAAAGTTTTTTGGTATTAAACTGATTGAGTTTGTCCATATTTGACCCAGCATTGTTTTGGAGTTAGCAAAGGCAGCATTACGCATTTGTAAGGCCAGGATTAAAATCTATAATTCTATATATACTCTAAAAATGCTTGGGTTGTTTTACCCGAACGTTTGGTCACATGTGGACAAATCCAATCATTGGGTGTAGAAGTGCCATTTAAAAATACTCATTTAAATTTTAACTGAGGCGGCACGGTGGTGCGGTGCTGTCGCCTCATAGCAAGAAGGTCGCTGGTTCGAGCCTTAGTTGGGTCAGTTGACATTTCTGTGTGGAGTTTGCATGTTCTCCCTGCGTTCGCGTGGGTTTCCTCCGGGTGCTCCGGTTTCCCCCACAAGTCCAAACATGTTGTATATCAGCCTGATCTCACAAGTGTTTTACGTTTTGTCAGTTTAGTAGCTAATTCGTACGAGTTAAGTGTACGAAATTGTACGATTTTAAAAAGGAGGCGTGGCACCTAACCCCACCCCTAAACCCAACTGTCATTGGGGGATGAGCAAATCGTACTAAATTGTACAAATTAGATCGTACGAATTCATACGAATTAGCCACTAAATGAAAAAGTTACGAATTGCCGTGAGATTGTGTTGGATAGGTGAATTGGGTAAGCTAAATTGTCAGTAGTGTATGAGTGTGGACGAGTGTGTATGGGTGTTTCCCAGTGATGGGTTGCAGCTGGAAATGCATTTGCTGCGTAAAACATATGCTGGAAAAGTTGGCAGTTCATTCCACTGTGGAACCCCAGATTTATAAAGGGACTGAGCTGAAAAGAAAATGAATCAATCAATCAATTTAACTGAATAAAATTGAACCCAACTTTTGGGTGTCCATATTTGACCCAGAATTTTTTTTAATGATCAAAGGCAACGTCATGCATTTAAGGCCAGGGCTGAAATTGAAAATTCTACTCTATAATATAACATTTACTCTAAAAAAGGTGGTGGTAACCCCAACCCCGACCCAACATT
Source organism: Danio rerio (assembly GCF_049306965.1). NCBI lineage: Eukaryota > Metazoa > Chordata > Actinopteri > Cypriniformes > Danionidae > Danio > Danio rerio. The sequence continues at coordinate 60,555,530 of NC_133176.1, forward strand.
TGGCCTTGTATGGACAAACTCAACCACTGTTAAAGAAGTGTAAATAAATATAATAGAAGTACAAAACAATTTTGAATTTGTCCATATTTAACCCAAGTTTTTTTTTTTTAGCATTAAAGGTGTTATATCTGCATTTTCAGTATATAAACACTCTGATCCATGCTCAAATGATGAATAAAGTTGTTTTTTGTTGCTTTCTGGCAAACATAAATATCTGTATTTTGTTTTCAGTTTCTTTGAGTCTGTAAAGTTTCACTGGATCTGGCATTTGTCCAGCGCTTTGCTCTGTTTTCTGTTGCCTTTGGGTCCAAGAACCAACCGCAGGTCTGTGCCGAAGCTCGGCCGTCGCGCCAGCGGATACAGCGCCCCGCATGGAGCTTCACACGCCGGCGCTTTGCTTCCTTTCTCGGCCTGCCGCGCTGCTCGGAGCGCCTGGTAAGAGCGGATGGACACTTTCCGGTGCTGTGAGGGCCCGGTCTCCAGCGGGAGCCCACCGCGCTGCGCCAGCGCCTCGAACACCTGCTCCAGATTGACGCTGTCCTTCGCGGAGGTCTCGAACAGCGCGCAGGAGCTGCCCAGCGCACTCAGCACCTCAGGCCGCGACACCGCGCGCTGCTCCGCCGGCAAGTCTACTTTATTAGCGCACACCACCGTGGGCACGCAGAGCGGCTGCTTTGAGCGACGCAGAGCCGCTTTGGCAGCCACAATCTCGGTGTGCAGAGCGCGAACCTCCTCAAACGAGCTGCGGTCATCCAGACTGAAGACGAGCAGGAATATATCACCTGAAACACGGAGGAGAGAGGATCAGAACATGCCTTTTTAGTGCATTTTGGAAATACAAAGAAGCGTTTAAAGTATATATAAACTTTAGTAGTTTGACACAGCTTTGAAGTAAATTATTGGAAACAGTGCACGTGTTCTTTTGGTCTAAGGGGTACACTGAAAAGAAATGCTAAGTTATACCAACGTTGGGTCAGTGGAAAATCCAACTTTGGGTTAGGACGACCATTTTTAGAGAGAATTTTAGAGTATTTTAATTAATTTTAAATGTTTTTATTGAAAAGCATAGTCATTCCATCACTTTAAAATGGGTTTTAACCCATATGGGTCAAATATGGACAAGCCCAACGTTTTTTCTTGTGGGTTTTTCCAATTGAGGGTATTTTTTATTTACATTTAAATAACACTTTTAGTTCGTATTTTTGATCCAACATTGAGTTAAAACAACCCAACATTTGTTGATTGATCATATGATTATTGCCTGCGGTTTTAATGATGTTTCATTTTACGCAAGTGCGTCCAATCACCAAAATGCTGGGTAATTTTAACCCAACATTGGGTAAATTATGCTCTAAAATACGAACTCAAAAGTGTAATTTAAATGTAAATGACAAATACCCTCAACATTGGGGTTGTCAATATTTTGACCCAACATTATTTAAACAACGCAGCATTTATAAAGTGTTTTAAAAACCAAAATAATTTCATAGGCACTTTATCAGTATGATTGAACCCAATACAGTCATACAAAAAGCCAAGGTGCCACCAAGGACTCCAAAACAACCGCAATGTTGCGTTATTAAACTTTTACGCACCAGTGAGAATGGAGAGTCTCCTCTTGGCGGGGAAGCTCCTCTCCCCGGACGCGTCCAGTATGTCTATCTGGTATGTTTCTCCTCGTATTTGGTAGAGTTTTCTGTGGAAATCTTCGCATGTGGGCTCGTATTGCTCCTCAAAGCCATCTCGCAGGAACCGGCGCAGGATGGAGGTCTTCCCAACGCGCGGCGCGCCGAGCACCACTATGCGCCTGCAGTTCTGCGGTTTGGTGGCGTGCGACTCGTGCGCGATGGGCTGTAGACGCGCGTGGCCGTGCAAAACCAGTGCAGCCAGTTGATCCAAAGGAGACTTTTTGTCAATAGGTGGATGCGCTTTTCCCTGACTGGACGCGCGCACCACCCTCGCCTTCTTCTCCTGCTGTTTTAGCTGCGTCGTGGCCAGCTTCAGGATGCCCATTCCTGCTTTGGAGAGCGCGCTGACTTTGAACCCGCTCGCGCCGAGTCTTTGCGTCGCGTTTTTGTACGCGAGCAGGACGCTAGGTGTGCTGGTGCCGCCGGGCAGAGCGCGCGTCTGGTGCTGCATGACTTGGTCCATCACTGGACACATTGAAGACAGACAGATCTGTTTTATGTTCATTGGATACATCCACCTGCTTCTGTGCGCTCTGGACATGGACTTCAGTGAGCTCCCGCGAGCTCCTGCTTTTATATGCGCGTCCACGTCATCAGTTTGATTGACAGCTACGCGTGTACCCGCAAGGAACAAAACGTTTCCCGGAGCAGTGCACGGTGATATAGGGCAGTTCTCATAATGAGCACGGCAATGTTTTAAAGGTTTAATTAGGCCATTAATAAATTAACATGGATAAAGAGGAAGAGGAAAACCAGTGTTGGATAATAAATCATTTCATAATGCAAATATACGTGAGTATTTAAAAAAAAAAAAAAAAAAATATATATATATATATATATATATATATATATATATATATATATATATATATAAAGTATTTTTACATTTTTAATAGTATTTTTATGTAAAGTTATCTTATTAATATCTGCAATATACTTCGAAAATGCATAATAATAATAATAATAGTTTTATTTATAATGCGCTTTTCTAAAACCCAAACTGCTACAACAACAGAGAACTCAAACATGCAATAAAATACAAGTAAAAAAATGTATATATTGGCACATTAGAATAATCAGGAATCTAAAAATACAGTAAAAAGATGAGTTGAATATCAGGATTTTTAAGGACATATTTTAAGTGTTCTGTTGTTAATAAGTCATTAGTTATTTAAGCCTAAGTAGCCTGTAATATAATATAGGTAAATAATATACTATTAAATATATTAATATTGTTTAATGTTTATTTTAAAGGTACAATGTTTAATAATAATTAATAAAACACTTAATATTGTCTTAAGTTTTCTTGTCATGACCTAAATGGCTTCCAGTTAAACATCACTTTCAGCTTTTGAATATGACGTTTTAAACTATAAGATAGCTAACAAAGTAAAACAAAAATATATATATATATATATTAACAAATCCATTATAAAACGTGTGTAATGCGTTTTGGTGTATTTGATTTGAAAATATATTAAGCTATTAACCCATAAATGTACACAAAATTAGGCAAACGCTGCTTTTTCTATGCTATTTTACGGATCTTATTTCCTCTGCTGTGGCTATAGGAATTCTACATCAGGGAAATGTCATAAAACAGGACTTTTAAACTTACCTCAGTGACTTGTTTTCGCGGTACCTGGACACTGCGCGCGCGCAGCCGTTGCTAAGACAACGCGACTGAAGCGAGCGACAGCTGTAAACAGAGGAGCAGCAGGTTTTCAGTGAGTGAACTTTCTTTTATGATTTACAATTCACAGTCGTTTCAAAAGAGAATTAAACTCATTTTTTATTAAACTTCTCGCCTTATTCTGTGTGTAGATATGTCGACTGTCGGAAAATCAACCAGCAAAGTTTCTAAAAGAGAAACGAAGCCTCGAAGTCCATCAGGTAAGCCTGTAAACAGATGTCTATACTGCACAATAACGATTTACTTACTTAAATATTTGTCTTGTTTATAGTCCAAATATCTCAACATGCTTAGTCCAAGAAACATTTTCTAGACAAGCAAAACATACGGTCTTGTTTTAAGAAAGATGAGTCAAAATGAAGTGAGTTTTTCCTTAAAACAAGCAAAATAATCAGGGTAACGTTGACAAAATCATCTTGTTTTTCGTTTTGACATAACATTATTTGCTAATTTTAAGGAGAAACTCCTTAATTTTGATATATTACTTTTAAAAACAAGACAGTTATTTTTGCTTGTCTATAAAATGCTTTGTCATTTATGCATTTTTAGATATTTGAATTAGAATTAAGACAAAAAAAAAATTGAGTAAGAAGCATTTTTTTTGGCGGTGTATATATATGATCTTTCTAACATATATACTGCTTTACTTGCTTTTTGTCTTGTTTCTAATCCTTATATCTCAGAATTCCTAATTCAAGCATTTTCTAGACAAGAAAAACATTTTTTTTTGTATCACGAAATAATGAGTCAGAATTAAGTGAGTTTTTCCTTAAAACAAGCTAAATAATCTGACAACAGGGAAACGTAAGCCAAATACTTTTGTTTTTCGTTTTTTGACAGATTATTTTGCGTGATCAAGGAAACCACTTAGTTTTGGTATATTATTTCTGAAAACAAGACAATATTTTTTGCTTGTCTAAAAAATGCATCTTGATTTAAGAGTTTTTAGATATTCAGACTAGAAACAAGATACAAATCCAAGTAAGAGAATAATAATTAATTCTGCTAAATCATAGACCCAAATGATTACTTATGATCTAAAGTTATTTCAATGTTGACAAACCATCCCTCAGATCAGAAAGGCATAAAGCTTTTTGTCGATCTGATTTGTTTTTGATAATTTATTGTAGGGATTTTCACACATTTCTATTCCAGAACCCACACACACACACACAAGTTTAATCAAACACAAAATGCATTATAACTCACACACATCCTGTGCAGTTCATTTTTATTATTGTAGTCATGTGAATGGACTAATTACAATACAAAAAAGTCTTAGTCAAATCACCAGACTAATGGATATATAATAGTCATGCAGGACCCCAAAATAGCATGATGATGACACAGCAGAGCTGCTGTATGTGTTATATTTATAATATTAAAGGTTTAGTCTCGCAGTGTTTTCTCTGACAGTGTCTTGAGTCAAGTGTTGCAGGAGCATGAGTGTGGATCCAGATGTAGATCTATCTTTATCAGCAACAGCAGCACTCTCTGTAAACATGTTGAATTTATATGTACAGATGGCCCTGGAACAGTCTCATCTGTTCATCTGATTTGTAGATGATCGTGCAGAATAACCACTGCACTAGCATAGTCAAAAGTAGCTTTATCAGTGGTCAGCACTGTCGCCTCATAGCAAGAAGGTCGCTGGTTCGAGTCCCGGCTGGGTCAGTTGGTGTTTCTGTGTGGAGTTTGCATGTTCTCCCCTTGTTGGCGTGGGTTTCCTCCAGGTGCTCTGGTTTCCCCCACAGTCCAAACCCATGCGCTCTAAGGGAATTGATGAGCTACATTGACCGAAGTGTATGTGTGCAAATGAGTGTGTATGGGTGTTTCCCAGTACTTGGCTGCGGCTGGAAGGGCATCTGCTGTATAAAACATATGTTGGACAAGTTGCCGGTTCATTCCGCTGTGGTGACCCCTGATTAATAATGGGACTAAGACGAATGAAAATGAATGAATGACATTTCTGAAAAAACTCAAGAGTTGTGTGTGTGTGTGTGTGTGTTTATGTGAGTTTGTTTATGTGAGTGTTTGTATGTGAGTGTGTGTTTGTGTGTGTCTGTGTTTTTATGTGAGCTTGTGTGTTTTTATCTGTGTGTGTGTGTGTGCATCTGTATGTGTTTATGTGTGTGTAAGTATTTGAATGAGTGTGTGTTTATGTGTGTGTGTGTGTGAGTGTAAGTGTGAATCTAACACAATATGAGTGTTTCTCCGGTCAGCTTCACTTTCTCAGCTCCACAAACGGCCCATGGTGCTCTCCTGTGCACAGTGTGTGTGTGTGTGCACAGTGTGTGTGTGTGTGTGTGTGTGTGTGTGTGTGTGTGTGTGTGTGTGTGTGTGTGTGTGTGTGTGTGTGTGTGTGTGAATCTGAGATCAGTGTCAGAAACACAGGATGTTCTGACTCAGGAGCAGAGGACGCTGGGAAACCTGTTTCTATGGGAGAGAAGTTATTGTGTGTTTTTACCTTGTTAACAGCAGCGTTTCTCCACAGCTCTGAGGATGCACAGCCTTATATAACTGTGTGTTTGTGCGTGTGTGTGTGTGTTTGCGCGTGCACGTGTGTGTGTGTGATAGAGTACATTGGGTCAGCTGGAGTCAGTGTGCAGCTTTATAGTGAATCATTAGTATTCTGCATGATCTGTGTGGGCTGTCCTCCTCTTTTTATTATACACATATCTGTTTTTGGCTTGGATATTTATTTTAATAATATTTTATTATTTTTTATTGTATAAATAAGTATATATTTTTTGCCTTCTATTTGTTTCATGTATAGTCCACAATATATTATATTATTATGTTATATTATATTATATTATATTATATTATATTATATTATATTATATTATATTATATTATATTATATTATATTATATTATATATAATTGATATAAATATAATTAATATTATATTATATTAAATTATAATTATTTAATCTTTCTAGAATGTAGTCTTTTTAATTTAATTAATTATTTTAATGTCGTCTATTTTTAATTTAATGTAATACATTTTAATGGAGTCTTACTTTTAATTTTTAATTTATTTTATTTTTTAATGTAGTTTATTTTTAATTTCATACATTGTTAAATGTAATCTTACTTTTTATTTTGCTTTTTAATGTAGTTTATTTTTAATTTAATACATTGTTTAATGTAATCTTACTTTTTATTTTATTTTTTAAATGAAGTCTACTGTTAATTTAATACATTTTTTAATGGAGTCTATTTTTCATTTTGTTTTAATAAATTTTTTAAATGTAGTCTATATTCAATTTAATTTATTTACATTTTTAATGTGGTCTATATTTAATTTAATTTTTTTAATGTAGTTTATTTTTAATTTAATTTAATGAATTTATTTATGTAATCTAACTTTTTACATGTAGACTATTTTTAATTTTATTAAATTTAGTTTTAAATGTAGTCTATTTTTAATTTTATTTAATTTTATTTTTAAATGTAGTCTATTTTTAACTATTTTACTTTAATTTTTTTGTTAAATGTAGTCTATTTTTTATTTAACTTAATCATTTTTAATGGAGTCTATTTTTAACTATTTTATTTAATTTTTTATGTTGTCTATTTTTTATTTTATTTAATTTTTAAAATGTAGTTTATTATTATTTTTTAACTGTATTATTATTGTTTATTATAACTGTATAATTATTGTTTTTTAACTTAAATGTAGCCAATTTTACGCCCGTTTTCCTATCTGAATGTATTTTCCCAGCTTGTTTTCCCGGCACTACAGTAATGTACAGTAGCACTGCTGTCTGTTTCCACTCGCCCTGCAGCTGTTTTTCCAGAGCTCTTATTTGATGATAGTTCAGATATCATTCATTCTCCATCATCATCACTGCACGTCACACTCTTTGTCTCCTCATTTACTGACCTTTAAAGCTCTGCTTGTGTTTCCTGCTCTTTTGTGGACCGATGTTTTGCTTTCTCTGGATAATAACACGCATTGTGCAGAGAAATGACATATTGTTGTAATAGTCATTAAGCTTACTGGGAATCTTTACAATGAGGAAAGTCAATTGTTTTACAGATATTTCCCAAGGGTTGCTTAATGGAGAGATGATTTTTCTAAACATTTAATAACTCATTTCTAATAACTGATTTCTTTTATCTTTGCCATGATAACTGTACATGACTAGATATTTAGCAAGAAAGGGCGACACGGTGTCTCAGTGCTTAGCACTGTCGCCTCACAGTACTGTAGGTTGCTGGTTCTCCCAGTGTTGGCGTGGCCTGTTTCCTACAGGTACTCCGGTTTCCCCCACAGTCCAAACACATGAGCTATAGGGGAATTGATGAACTAAATTAGCTGTAGTGAATGTGTGTATGGGTGTTTCCCAGAACTGGGTTGCAGCTGGAGTGGCATTCGCTGTATAAAACATGACAGAATATTTGGTGGTTCGTTCCGCTGTGGTGACCCCTGATATATAAGGGGCTAAGCTGAAGGAAATTGAATGAATGAAGAATGAATTAACCACGGTGGCTTGAGTACAGGTAGTATGTGTTGTATATGTATATTGTATGTATTGAGCTGTGTGTGTGTGTGTGTGTGTGTGTGTGTGTGTGTATGTGCGATGAGTGTCTTCATCCTCCCGTTCTCTGTGTGTCAGAAAAGAAGCAGTTTTCACCCTCATCACCTTCCTCATTATCTTCATCATCATGTGTGGGTGAAGAAGATCACAGTTCTGCTCTGAACACACACGATATCCAGAGTCTGGCCATCACTGCACAACACCTGCAGAAGGTGAGGATATAATATAATATAATATAATATAATATAATATAATATAATATAATATAATATAATATAATATAATAAAATATAATATAATATAGCATCATGGTGGCTCAGTGGTTAGCACTGTTGTCTCACAGCAAGAAGGTCGCTGGTTCGAGCCTCGGCTGGGTCAGTTTTTGTTTTTGTGTGGGAGTTTGCATGTTCTCCCCGTGTTGGCGTGGGTTTCCTCCGGGTGCTCCGGTTTCCCCAACAGTCCAAACACATGCACCATAGGTGAATTAAATAACTTAATTGGCCGTAGTGTGTTTGTGTGTGAATGAGAGTTTATGGGTGTTTCCCAGTGTTGGGTTGCAGCTGGAAAAACACATGCTGGATAAGTTGGTGGTTCATTCTACTGTGGCAACCCCTGATTAATAAAGGGACTAAGCCGAAAAGAAAATTAATGAATAATATAATGCAATATAATATAATATAATATAATATAATATAATATAATATAATATAATATAATATAATATAATGTAATGTAATGTAATGTAATGTAATGTAATATGATATAATATAATAATGAATTCAAATATCATAAATATATAATTGAATATAGGTATTACAGTAAACTATTTGCTGTATACCCTGTTTTTTCATCTTATATATATCAAAACACTTATTGTTTTATATTGTTACTTTTCATATAATTGAATAGAATATTTGTTGTTATTTTATATTAAATTTCTTCATTTACAAACTTATTTGCAATATCTACAAACAGATGCATTATAATTGTATACTGTTAAAATATAATTTGCTTATATATTGTTCTGTTAATTTCATATGCTTTTATGTTTTTTTTCTTTGTTTTTCTAAATGTGTTATATACGATAATTCTATAATTTAATAGTATAATTGTTATATTGTGCTAATGTGAATTCATTGTTATGTTGCATTTAATATAATAGAATATAATAATTGTTATATTTTGTAAAAAAATTCAATGAGCAGTATTAAAATTATAACATTTTATATATATTTTTGGTTACATTTTTTAATTTGTCATTTTTTAAATACAATATTTCTGTAATAAATTAAATTTTATATATTCATGTAAATTTATACACTATTTTTGTATTTTTTAAATGACACTTTTGAATTTGCAATATATTTTTATATGTAATAATAGTCATATTTTTATTGCTAGGTTGTTTTTAGATTTTGTACATACATTTTTTTAGTTATTTTTTATACAATATTTCAATATAATATAATATATTAAATACTTCACTATACTATACTATAATAATAATGTATTGCACTGCACACATGTTAAATTGTATAACCTGCTTTTCATAATATATGAGCAAATTAATTTCTTAAACATTATCAATTTTGTCTAATATCTGATCATTCATTTATTCGTTCATTCACTTTTCAGCTTAGTCCCTTTATTAAATCTGGTATAGCCACCGTGGAATGAACCACCAACTTATCCAGCATATGTTGCAGAACATGAAAACTCCACACAGAAATGCCAACTGACCCAGCCGAGGCTCGAACCAGTGATTTTTCTTGCTGTGAGGCGATCATGCTACCCACTGTGCCACCGTGACACCCTAATATAATATAATATAATTTAATATAATTTAATATAATTTAATATAATATAATATAATATAATATAATATAATATAATATAATATAATATAATATAATATAATATAATGTAATATAGTATAATATAATATAATATAATGTCTTGTTGTGTTTCTGTGTAGCTGCGAGTTCCTAAACCACCTCCAGATTCCCAAAAGCCCAGAGCCATGACACGTGTGCTCGTTCGTAAGACACGCCCACCTGATGATGTCAGCAGAAATGTCAGGGTCACAGTAGCAAGGCCCCTCCCACATGACATTGCTCCGCCACAGACTCTTGAATATACAGGTAGTGGGCGTGGCCTCGGGTCAGGAACTACGATCAAACTCAGCCCATGTAAATTTGATGCAATTCTGAACACATTTAGTCATTTCTCTACTGTGTGTGTGTGTGTGTATATGAAGGTCCCGGCGGGCCCCGGTTTGACGCACAGGGTATGTTGCTGCCACACAGCATTCTGGGAAACCTGGAGGATTTCAGGTCAGAGATGCAGCTGCGGGGAGAGACGGAGGTGAGACTCAGCGACATTTAAACTCAGTGATAATAACAAGACGTCTGTTCAGCACACATATGAATGTGATAGATAAACTATATTAATTAGTGTTTCTGATCTTCAGCTAGTTCAGCGCATTCCTGACTGCGAGAAACAGCCTCCTCTAGTGGCTGACACTCACAATGACAGTCATCAACCTGAAGCTCATTATTATTCAGGAAGACAGAGCCACGCCCTCCAGCACTGGTTCCGTCACATGACTGACAGGCGCCGACAGCAGGACTTCATTGCACGTCAGTAAAACTCTTATATTTCCCAGGACTTTAGTAGAAAAGTGAAGTCATTTATTCATTTTCTTTTCAGCTTAGTCCCTTTATTAATCATAGGTCGCCACAGTGGATTGAACCGCCAACTATTCCAGCACATGTTTTATGCAGTGGATGCCCTTCCAGCCAACAAAATTTACGTATTCATGAAAGATACTGATACCTTATAGTGTTTAATTTAAGCGTTTAGTAAATTTAATTATATTACATCAAAACTGAATCCTGCGTTCTGTCAGAATTCATCAGGTTCATGCTTAATGCTTTATTGTAATGAGCAAAATGCGAAAAACAAAAAGCATCTACACGTACAGTCGTTTTGTGTTTATTGCAGATTTTGTTGGTTTATCTGAAATTATATTCAAATTAAATATTCATATATATTATGCTTTTAAATATTTCTGCACACTACATTCTAAAGATTGTGTTTGATAACATTTTCCACTATTTATTTTTATTATATAATCAATGATTCGGTTGGCTTGACAATATCACATTACTCAGACCCCCAAGTATTTAAAATGACTTTTAAAATTTAGTGATGGTAAATCCCAGAAATTTGCAGGAAATTTTGTTATAAAAAAAAAAAAAGTGTGTATATATATATATATATATATATATATATATATATATATATATATATATATATACATATATATATATATATATATATATATACATATATATAAAAATATATTTATATCTTGTTTACAATATTAGGTAACCTACTATTAGGTGTGCAATCTGACACAATGACAATGACACAAATCATACAAATAAAGCTTCTTTATTTTGGTCTCTCGTCCAGATAAGATCTAGAACAGATCTAAAAAGTTTGTTACTTTTATGCACAAACTTACTTTTTCTCTCCTTCTCAGATTTCTCACCCCGGTGCATCTTACATGTACATCACAAACATGTTAGGGCTTCCCCTACCGTAATACACCTAAAACACGGATTGCCGTAAAACTCGTTACAGGGAAACGTTTTCTCTCATTAACTGTTGAGAAAGAATTAAACTAAATCATTTGGATTCTAGTGCATGGTGCTCACAACGCACTTCAAACCACCTGACCTCCTTGTTGCCGCTTGGTTGGCCGCAACAACAGCTGTCGGTGACTGAGGATTTTTGTCTGTTTGTTCTTTATTGTCCACTACATAACTTCTTTTTTCAACTTTATTATTAATATCACAACTATTTGGCCGTTTAAAGACACTTCTCACACTCAGCTGCTGTGAGATTTTTGCAACTATATGCAGCGGTGACAAAGAGAAGACAAAACAAGGGCAATCGCCATCTGCTGGACAGGACTGGGAATTACAGTTAGCTACAAATTACAATAGAGGGGGGGCTTGTTGTGCGCGTACTGAAGAGCGGTGTTGTCGCGCACGTTCTGATCAGCTGTGTTGTCGCGCGCATACTCAAGAGCGTTGTTGTTGCGCCTACTGAAGGGTGGGACCGAGGGTGTGCCGCGTCGCGGGGGCACTTTTGATCATTTTGGAAGGGCACTTTCTATCCAAGACTATAAAGGGCATGTGCACTGCACAGGTTGAGCCCTATGTGTGCACGTGCCTGGTCAAAATGACGGATTACATTCAGATTTTTCTGTCACTGCAGAAAAAAATCTGTCAATGACGGAAAATATTCGGTTAATGCGACCTCTGATATACAGTATATATATATATATATATATATATATATATATATATATATATATATATATATATATATATATATATATATATATATATATATCTTAATACTACAAATATTTTTACCACAAATATAATATTTTTATTGTCAATTTGCAGGAAAAGGCTTTTTTCAAGACTTCATTTTATTTATTTCATTGTTTCACATTCTCACAGAATTTCCTATCATATTTGTCTTCATATATTTATATATTTCTTTGAGTTTGACTGGAATAAAAATCAAGAAAGAAAGAGTAATGGTAATGAATTACATCTAAAATGATGTCTGTGTTTACTCACTGTACAAATATTGCACATATATAAATACAAGATTTTATTTAGGATGTGATTAATATTTTGACAGCTTTATTATAAACGTGTTGAACAATCTATTTGAAAAGGAATTCAATTTTCGCATTTAGTGTTCATCCCTAACGTATAAACTGCTGCATTTAGAGTCAGATGTTCATCCTAACATCAGAATAAAGCTGTAGGGTCTTCATTCAGGCTCCATATATGGAGAATCTGTGCTAAAATGAGTCAGTAAAGGCTTCAGCCCACTCCAGACAGCATTAAAGGCCATTTCCTATAGCCAGCCTTTATCTGTGTGTGTGTTTGGCCTATTATCATTACATAAAACACACCTCTTCAGACTGTGTGTTTTGTAACTGGATGATGTGCTGTAATAGGTGTGTGTTTGTGTGTGTGTTTCAGGGTTCCTGCAGAAGCCGGCGGGCTCTTTATTAATGAACCGCTCCAGCAGATTCAGAAGTGTTCAGGAGCAGAGGACTCTGATTGATCGAGGACTGGCTGCTGTTTACACTGAGCATGTCAGTCCTGCAGTCACTGTACACTGTGTCTGAATCTCAGAAATATGTGTTGAAGATCCTGTGAAGGGCTTTGAAATGTGCAGTATTGTTCGATGTATTACATAATTTCTACTGAAACATGAAGACAGGGTGAGACATAGTTGTCCCTCCTCTATGAAAACCATCCAACAGGGTGTTGTTTTTATCACAGCTCTGCCAGTGAGAGCGGTTAAGCTCAGGTGCGTGCATTAAATGAAAAGCAAATGAAGAGGAGACGGGGCATGTCAGATACTAGAGAGCACTTTATGATTGATCAGTTTATGAATTTTATAGAAAATCAGGATATTTACATGGAATTTTAGAAAAGTTTGATCATTCTAGACACAATATTATTTGTTTTTCTCTGTCTCACCTGTGAAAAAAAGTTTAAACCAAACTAAGCAGAACATTTTTAGATCTCAGAGTACTACAGTGATTTATTCAAGAATGATGTCGAATGATGGAATGATGTCGGTGATTCAATGATTCATTTTTAAAAACACCTGCTTTTTGTCGCCACCTACTGATGCTCATAATCCCATATTTATGGATTCATAACAGATCAAAACCAGCAGAAAATAAACTCAGCAAAATCCTGGGTAAAATAACCCACCCATAAGCCCTGCTAACCCTACCCTAAACGACTGATAACCCTGCACTAATGGACTAATAGACCTGCCCTAAAGCCGTTATAACTCCGCCCTAAATGACTGATAGCCCCGCCCTAAAGCACTGATAACCCTGCCCTAAACAACTGATAGCCCCACCCTAAAGCATTGATTACCCTGCCCTAAATGACTGATAGCCCCACCCTAAAGTACTGATAACTCTGCCCTAAAAGACTGATAGCCAAACCATAATGAACTGATTCATAATGACCCTGCCCTACAGCCGTTATAACCCCACCCTAAAGCACTGATAGCCCCGCCCTAAAGCCCTTATAGCCTTACCCTAAAGCACTAAAATAGCCCCACCCTAAAGCACTGATAGCCCCGCTCTAAACATCTGCTAGCCCTATCCTAATGGACTGATAGCACTGCCCTAAAGCCTTTATAACCCCACCCTAAATCACTGATAGCCCCACCCAAAAGCCCTGATAACGCCATACTATATTACTGATAGCCCCATACTAAAGCACTGATAGCCCTGCCCTAAAGGACTCATAGCCCCACCCTAATGGACTGATAGCACTGCCCTAAACATCTGCTAGCCCCATCCTAATGGACTGATAGCACTGCCCTAAAGCCCCTATAACCCTGACCTAAATTACTGATAGCCCCACCCTAAAGCAATGATTGCACCGCCCTAAAGCCCTGATAACCCCATCCTAAATTACTAATAGCCCTGCCCTAAAGGACTGATAGCCCTGCCCTAAAGCCCCTATAACCCCGCCCTAAATCACTGATAGCCCCACCCTAAATCACTGATAGCCCCACCCTAAAGCCCTGATAACCCCATACTGTATTACTGATCGGCTCATACTAAAGCACTGATAGCGCTGCCCTAAATGACTGATAGCCCCACCCTAAAGCAATGATAGCACCGCGCTAAAGCCCTGATAACCCCATCCTAAATTACCGATAGCCCCACCCTAAAGCAATGATAGCACCGCCCTAAAGCCCTAATAACCCCATCCTAAACTGATAGCCCTGCCCAATGGACTGATAGCCCTGCCCTAAAGCCTTTATAACCTCGCCCTAAATGACTGATAGCCCCACCCTAAAGCAATGATAGCACCGCCCAAAAGCCCTGATAACGCCATACTATATTACTGATAGGCCCATACTAAAGCACTGATAGCCCTGCCCTAAAGGCCTGATAACCCCACCCTAAATTACTGATAGCCCCACCCTAAAGCCATTCCATGTGACGAGAAGTGAAGACAAGTCGTTAAAAAAGAGGGAGGGAACGTTACATAATTTATGACAAGCAATACTAGATGCATATACAAATAAGAAGAGAACATGTTGATTTCATTCTGACTTTAACACCTCTTTAAGCATATAAAGCTGAGCGCAGGATTTCTCTTCTTCACACACTGCTGAGTGCTGTTTGCTGGTGTGTGTGTGTGTAGGGTCGGCGTGTGGGCAGTGAGTTCTGGAGCGTCCCGCAGCATTATGGAGACGAGATGAGTGGAATAACAGCCACACTCACACAGACTGAGAGAGGAAACCCTGCTGAACTCACACGCATCGCTCAGCCAATCAGCACACGCCTGGAGACAGGTACACTACACACTGCATACTGCACACTACACTCTGCACAGTACACCCTGCATACCACCCTCTAATATATACTGCATGCTGCATACTACACTCTGCACAGTACACCCTGCATACTACACTTCACAATACACTGCACACTAAGTACTGCATTCTACGCTACACAGTACACATGGCATACTACATGCTACACACTACACTGCATTCAACACCCTACACAATACATACTGCATACTACACACTGCATACTACACAATACACAAGGCTAAATAATACACACTACATACTACACAATGTGTACTACACTAGTCTACACACAGCATACTACTCACTACACAATACACAATATGCTCTACATTCTACATTAGATACTATAAACTACAATGTATATACTACAAATACGACATTATATACCACACACTCCATACTACACTCTACACAATACACGGCTCACTACAGACTGCATTCTACTCTCTACACAACATACAGCACACTACACACTGCATTCTACACTCTACATACTGCAAACTACAATTCACTGCATACTACACTACACAGGTCACATGACATACCACCCTCTAAACAATACACTCTACACAATACATACTGCATACTACACACAACATTCTACACACAACATTCTACACACTACATTCTACACTGTACACAATACACACGCCATACTATACACTGCATACTACACAATACACTCTACACTGTTTTCTAGACTCCACACAATACATACTGCATCCTATGTTCTACATTCTACACACAACATTCTACACACTACATGCTGCACACTACATTCTACACTACACAATACACACGCCATACGATACACTGCATACTACACGCTACACACTGCAGTTTTCTACACTCTACACAATACATACTGCATCCTATGCACTACATTCTACACACAACATTCTACACACTACACAATACACACGCCATACTATACACTGCATACTACACGATATACACTACACTGTTTTCTACACTCTACACAATACATACTGCATACTATGTTCTACATTCTACACACAAAATTCTACACACTACATGCTACACACTACATTCTACACTTTACACAATACACACGCCATACTATACACTGCATACTACACGCTACACACTGTTTTCTACACTCTACACAATACATACTGCATCCTATGCACTACATTCTACACAATACATGCTACACACTACATTCTACACTCCACACAATACACACTCCATACCATACACTGCATACTACGCTGTACACACCACACTGTATTCTACACTCTACACAATGCATACTGCATACTATGCTCTGCATTCTACACACTACATGCTACACACTACATTATACACTCCACACAATACACCCTCCATACCATACACTGCATACTAGGCTGTTCACACTACACTGCATTCTACACTCTACACAATACATACTGCATACCATACACTGCACAAAACAACATTCACTACATTCTACATTAGATACTATAAACTACGATGTATATACTGCATAATACACTTTATATACCACACATAATGCATACCACTCACTACACACAGCATAATACTCTACACACTGCATACTATATATTATAATGTTATGTTTGTTCATTTAAATATCAGTTTCTGCACTGAATTGCTTCTATGTTCTCACTCTATAAGCCATGAAAGCTTGATGTGTCGAATCCGGAGCAACTTAAGTCACATACGTAAACTATCAAAAGTTTTCCTGACTTTCATTTCACGTTGCATATAACATTTAGTATGCTTTAACGGCAAAGTCCACATGTGACAGAACCACATGCTTCATTTCTCAAGATCTTATGATTGCATAACTGTAACTACAGATTGCAAACGACCAGTTTCTCACAGACGAGTTTGTTCGGTGCATTTTGTAAACATTATAATAATGCAGCTTATAATCCATCCCACATGTTCAGTCTCCATAGCAACCGTCTGTTCATCATGACAAGCAAAGATGGAGGAAGCTCTTGCTTTATATTAGACTCAATCAGAAGATCATTCGTCGTGATTCAGTCAAAGCGAAGGGAATCATCTGTCTGCTATCCTTCTTTCTTTAACACAATCACCGCTCGTCTTACTTAAACATCATACATAGAGCACAGGTGTCATTTGTGTAATGTGTTTGTTGTGATTATAGCTGATGGTGTGTGTGTGTGTGTGTCTGCAGGTGATGTTCAAGGTGATGCAGTGAACAGTGTTTGGCAGCAGAGTTTGTATCTGCAGCAGCGGCGGAGAGAACTCAAGGACATGCTGAGAGACTTCAGTCCACCTGTAAGACACACACACATACACATACACACATGCACACATATACAAGCACACAAACATGTAAACACATACACAAGCACATGTATAAGCACAAACTCAAACAAGCATAAGCACACAAACACACAGACAAACACACACACACACAAACACCCATGCATAAGCTTAAGCACATGCACACTTATGCGAGCACACAAACATGCAAACACACACACACACACACACACACAAGTGCAGATGCAGGTTCACACACAAATGCAAGCATACAGAAACATACATACACAAACACACACACACACACACACACACACACACACACACTCAAACATGCATAAACACGCACAAGCACATGTACAAACACACAGACAAACATGCAAACACACACACAAGCGCACATGCAGGCTCAAACACACACACATGCACAAACATGCATACACACAAGCACATGCACACATGTACAAACATGCAAACACACACACAAACAAACACACACACACATACACAAACATGCATACACACAAGCACATGTACAAACACACAAACACACACACACACACACTCTCAAACATGCATAAACACGCACAAACACACAGACAAACTTGCAAACACACACACAAGCGCACATGCAGGCTCAAACACAAACACACACACATGCATAAACATGCATACACACAAGCACATGCACACATGTACAAACATGCAAACACACACACAAACAAACACACACACATACACAAACATGCATACACACAAGCACATGTACGAACACACACACACATTTAAACACGAATAAGCACACGCACACAAATACAAGCACACAAACACACAAACATGCAAACACACACACACACACAAGTGCAGATGCAGGCTCACACACAAATGCAAACATACAGAAACATGCATACACATAAGCACATGTACAAACACACACACACTCTCTCAAACATGCATAAACACGCACAAGCACACAAACACACAGACAAACATGCAAACACACACACAAGTGCACATGCAGGCTCAAACACAAACACACACACATGCACAAACATGCATACACACAAGCACATGCACACATGTACAAACATGCAAACACACACACACATACACAAACATGCATACACACAAGCACATGTACAAACACACACACACATCCAAACACGAATAAGCAAACGCACACATATACAAGCACACAAACATACACACAAGCATGCAAACACACACACAAGCGCACATGCAGGCTCATACACACACATGCACAAACATGCATACACACAACCACATGTACAAACAAACACTCAAACAAGCAAACACACACACAAGCGCACATACAGGTTCACACACAAACACACACACATACACAAACATGTATGCACATGCACACATGTACCAGCACACACACACACACACAAATGTAAACACACAAATACACACGCATATACAAACACACACACATACACAAACATGTATGCACATGCACACATGTACAAGCACACAAACACACGCACAAATGCACACACATACACAAGCATGCATACACACAAGCACGTACAAACACACACACAAACATGCATACACACAACCACATGTACAAACATACACACACAAACATGCATAAACACAAGCTCATGCACGCATGCACAGACACACTCACAAATATGCAAACGCACACACAAGTGCAGATGCAGGCTCACACACAAACATGCATACACACATGCACATGTACAAACACACACCAAACCGGCACACACACACCCACATGTACATGTACAAATACGCACACACACCAAACATGCATACACACAAGCACATGTACATGTACAAATACGCACACACACCAAACATGCATACACACAACCACATATACAAATACACACACAAACACACATACACACAAGCACATGCACACAAGCACTCCCAGCACTTGAAGTTAAAGTTGTTTTAAAGTCTCATCCTCCAGACCCTGACCTGCGTCTTGTGTCTTTAATCACAATAGAACTCTTGAAGTTTGGTGCATGTAGGTGTTTCTCTAGGTTTATAAAGATGAAATGCATTCCTGTAGATCAGACTGCAGAGGAAAACACTCCTAATGCCAAGAGAACTCATGAAAATCTAACCTTGAACACTTTGTGTGGTATAAAAGCATCTGCCAAATGCATGAATGTGAAACAGAATGAATAAAAATCCATTCAGGATGTTAAAACAGTCATGTCAGGGCCTCGGTTTGGTTCCTTTCTTCACTTATATTCAGAAATGCGGCATTCAATTAATCAAACAGTGACACTAAAGGACAAAACGTGCTAGAAAGTGTTAGATTTCTGTTTCTATAATGAAAGTTTTCTTTCAAATTTCTTCCTTTTCGTCAAACAATTCTGATGTTTCCAACAAAAATATCTATTATCATTATTGATCGTCATATCTGTTAATTATACTGACTTCTGAAGAATCACATGAGACTGAAAACTAGAGTGATGATGATGAAAATATCATGTCATTTTCATCCGCTTATCTGGGGCCGGGTCACGGGGGCAGTAGTCTTAGGAGAGAACCCCAGACTTCCCTCTCCCCAGACACTTCCTCCATCTCCTCCTGGGGGATCCCCAGGCGTTCCCAGACCAGCTGGTAGACATAAGACCTTGTATGTGTGAACAGGTCCTTTTTGAAAATACCGGTAAATTCGTTCTGGCTATTTTCCGGAAAGAGAAGTTGTAACATTACCGGTAATTTGCCGGAATGCTGCGCTGTGTGAATGCAGAAGGAAGATTCCCGTAATAAGCGCGTGCACGTCTAGAATGTGCTGACGTAAGACGTCTGCTTTAGCCAATCACAACAGTCAGGCGCATTTACGTCCGCGCGGTTTGTGAGAATAAAAGCCTTTGAATATTTTTCCAGACACATTTAGCTGCTAGAAGTTAGTCAGATCACGTTTATATGTTCTTCTTAATGCCAACTGTGCAAATAATCATCGATGAGATGCTTATGATAAGCCGTTGTTTGTTTACCTTCAAGCTTTGCGTGTGCCTGTGAAACAGCCTGTGAGCGCCTGCACACATCCTGCGAAAGTTGTTCACAATATTGATCATCCACAGAGTTTGTAATTTAGTCAAATGTTTACAAACACAAGCGCAGCCGTTTAAAGCTCATTTGTGGTGAATGATGTCAGAATTTATCGGTATTTTGGAATGGATGTGTGAATGCTCTTTTCCGGAAAATTTCCGTAACGTCCTCGCCTGTGTGAACAGCACTTTTTTGAATATACCGGTAAAGTCGTTCCGGAAATTTTCCAGATATTTACCGGTATTACTGTGTGAAAGGGGCTATAGTCCCTCCAGCGTGTCCTGAGTCTTCCCCGAGGCCTCCCCCCACAGTGGGACATGCCTGGAACACCTCCCCAGGCAGGCGTTCTGGAGGCATCTGAAACAGATGACAGAGCCACCTCAGCTGACTTCTCTCAATGTGGAGGAGCAGCAGCTCTACTCTGAGCTCCACCCAGAACTTCAGAACTGTCAGAACTTCTCACCCCCTTTCTATAAGTGTGCACCCTGCCACTCTATGAAGGAAACTTATTTCGGCTGCTTGTATTCAAGATCTTGTCCTTTTGGTCATGACTGTAGATGAGAGTAGGAAAGTAGATTGACCGATAAATCGAGAGCTTTGCCTTTCGGCTCAGCTCCTTCTTTACCACAACGGACTGGTTCATTGACCGCATTACTGCTGCCGCTGCACCGATCCGCCTGTCAATCTCACGCTCCATCCTTCCCTCACTCTTGAACAAAACCCTGAGATACTTGAACTACTCCACCTGGGGTAAAGACTTTCCTCCAACCTGGAGATGGCAAACACCTTTTTCCAGTGGAGCACCATGGCCTCCAATTGAGGAGCTGGTGATGAAAATAGAGAGCAATAAATCCTGCTGGAAGTAGCCATCAGAAGATGGAGACACTGTGCTCATAAAGGGATGGACATGGTCAGCAACAATACTCAGGTAGGCTGTGGTGTTGGCGTTGATGCTCAATTGGTACTAATGGACCCAAAGAAAATCTCCCCCACACCATTACACCACCACCACCAGTCTGAACGCTGATACAAGGCAGGATGGATCCATGCCTTCATGTTGTTGAGGCCAAATTCTGACCCGAGCATCCAAATGTGTCAGCAGAAATGGACACTCATCAGAGCAGGCAACGTTTCTCCAATCTTCTATTGTCCAGTTTTGGTGAGTCTGTGTGAATTGTAGCCTCAGTTTCCTGTTCTTAGCTGACAGGAGCGGCACCCGGTGTGCTCTTCTGCTGCTGTAGCCCGTCCGCCTCAAGGTTGGCCGTGTTGTGTGTTCAGAGATGCTCTTCTGCAGAGCTCGGTTGTAGCGAGTGCTTATTTGAGTTACTGTTGCCTTTCCATCAGCTAGAACCAGTCAGGCCATTCTCCTCTGACCTCTGGCCTCATCAACAAGGCATTTGCGCCCACAGAACTGCCGCTCGCTGGATATTTCCTCTTTGTCAGACCATTCACTGTAAACACTAGAGATGGTTGTGCATGAAAATCCCAGTAGATCAGCAGTTTCTGAAATACTCAGAGCAGCCCGTCAGGCACCAACAACCATGCTACGTTCAAAATCACTTAAATCCCCTTTCCTCCCCATTCTAATGCTCGCTTTGAACCGATCCTCTTGATCATGTCTACATGCCTAAATGCATGAGAAATTTGTGTTAACAAGCAGTTGGACAGGTGTACCTAATAAAATGGCCAGTGAGTGTATTTTTGAACTATAATTTTACATTAAGTAAGCCTTAACGAGCTCTTTTAAAAGCATTTTAAATTCTTACTTTTGATTGTATGTTTAATTACGAACTGTAATCTTGATTTATTAAAAATAATCACCTCTTATTGTGTGCTTTATCTTCTAATAAATCATTATTAGTTGCGTATTAATAACATATTATATCGCTTTAATCATATCAGCCTTAACAAGCAAGAAAGTTTTTAAAATCCAACTTTAAAAGCACAATCTAATAACAAACATCCGCAATGAGCTAATGATGAGCTGAAGTGTGCATGGCGTCTGCACACGGGCTAAATCCGTCGCAGATCATTGTGTAGAAGTGGACATCACATGCGCTTTAAACCCTTCGTTGCACAAACCGAGAGCTGGCAAAACTCAAATGCGAGCGACAGACTGAAGGACGATCATTAGCGCTCTCAAGCTATTCTTACAGTGCATTTACAGCACGTGCCGGAGATAACAGCCCGACACACAAGCAGAGAGACTGAAAATCTGCTCATCACGTGCAGCAGATTGGCATAAATGCAGCCCGAGGGTCTCCTGGAGGTGTTAATGTCCTGTTTTCCGCTCATTTCGAGACCCCTTAATCTGTCCTGCGGGTCGTAATGCGGGTCTCTAGACGTTGATAGTGTGTGATTGTGTTTATTATTCAGCAGCACACATGTTCCCATCAGCCCCGCAGAGACCAAGCCTGCATCTCCTGCTCTGATTACCAGCATTATCAGCTTCTTCAGCTCCTTATTAAAGAGAGAACGAGAGCAATGAGGCTGTTCATCATGCCATGGTAGTCCCTGAAGGCTTGGCTGTTATCGTTTGGAGGGAACAGGGACAGAACATGTTCATCGGTTTATTAAATGTACAATTATTAAACAATGAGGGTCTGCGGTGAGAGTGCTGCATGTAAATGATGGTGGAGTTTCAGAAATATGGGGACGGTTGTGTAAACTGCTTAGACTGCTCTTAAACTGATTATCAAGCAGTTTATTTCATTAAGACTGGCTGACTCTTTAAAGTCAGTGTGTTTAAGGTTAAATTGGTCTCGTTTTAATGAGGCAAGTAAGATTACACCACGATTTCCCAGAATTGGCCAAACTAGTTCTAAAGCAGTGATTGGTGAGTGATCAGTTATAGAAACTAGTATTTGCACATGTGAGTAGTGTGTGTGTGTGTGTGTGTGATCTGCTGAATAAATGTTGCATTTTGATTGGCTGTGTTTGGAAAACGAAAGCAAGTAATGTTTTAAAGAGGGTGGCATGGTGGCTTACTTTCACCTCAGCAAGAAGGTCACTGGTTCGAGTCCCAGCTGGGCAGCAGGTCCTTGTTTTGACGTGGGTTTCCTCTGGGTGCTCCGGTTTCCCCCACAGTCCATGCGCTATAGGGAGATTGATAATTGGCCTTAGTGTATGAGTGTGTGTGTGAATGTGAGAGTGTATGAGTGTTTCCCAGTACTGGGTTGCAGCTGAAAGGGCATCCGCAGTGAAAACCATATAATGGAATTGTTGGTGGTTCCTTCCACTGTGGTGACCACCGAAATAGAGACTGAGGGTCCTTTTACACCTGCCTTATTTAGGCCCCGTTTACACTAGTGCATTTTAGTTTTAAAACGGCGTTTTAGATCAAAAACAATTCGCTTCCACACTAGCGTTTCACCTAGCGTTTCATAGTTTGAATTCTGATGTTTAAGAACATGCTGTGCTCAGCATATATAAGTACACCCCTTACAAATCTATCTTTTAAATTCATATTATATTAGTGCATATACATTAGATTAGTCAGTACTGAAGCCAGATCTGGAGCTTATCTAACAAAATAACTTACGGTAACGGTCCAAAAACTAGTACACCCAAATGTATATGTCGTAGAAAAATATTAAATACAAATTTTAAAAAAGAGGAAAAATCAAGAAATAGAAAATTTTAGTTGAAGTTTTTGTATGTATTTTTTTATAAATGTTGTTATTAATTTTAATTAATTTCTTATACTTGTTTGTTTTATTCTTGTTTATTTAAAACACTTTGAGTTGCCATTGTGTATGAAACATGCCGTATAATTAAACTTGCCTTGCCTATATATATATATATATATATATATATATATATATATATATATATATATATATATATATATATATATATTTATATATAAAGAGAGAGAGAGAGAGATACATACATTTATTGTCATTCATTTTCTTTTTCGTCTTAGTCCCTTTACCAATCAGTGGTCCCCACAGCGGAATGAACCACCAATTTTTCCAGCATATGCTTTATGCAGCACATTCCCTGCCAGCTGCAACCCAGTACTGGAAAACACCCTTACACACTCATTCGCGCGCGCACACACATACCTGTACAGACAATTTAGTTAATCAATTCTCCTACAGCGCATGTGTTTGGACTGTGGGGAAATCGGAGCACCTGGTGGAAACCCACATGCCACCTTGTAGTTAGTTAGTGAGTCAAAATTATTAGACCTGTGAATTTTTTTTGCATAATATTTTAAGAACTATTTTACACTATTTTTGGTTGTTTTTGCCATGATGATGGTTCAAAATAATTGTCTAATATTGCAAGATACTAGTGTTCAGCTTAAAGTATAATTTAAATGTTATTTAACTAGGTTATTATGTTAATTGGGTAAATTAAGTCAATTAGTTCTTAATTAATTAGGCATATATATAAATTTTAATATTTATTTTTATATATTTTTATTTATTTATTTATGTAATTATTTATTTTTGATTTATTTTAAGTAAATTCTTTTAACTTTATTATTACATATTACACTTTCTGATTCTTTGAGCTGGTTAGTTGATTCTGTGCCAAACTGTGTACGTGTATGTGTGTGTGTGTGTTTATGTTTGTGTGTGTGTGTGTGTGTTCTCTCTGTTTGTTCTCTTTGGACTCACTGTACTTTTCCATCTTCTCTGAATCAGTCTCAGCTCATCTGCAGATCGGCTGTCTCAAATGAAGCCTCTCAGACAGTCACAAGCACACTGGCGTTCAGCAGGAGAGTTTCTCATCTTCTCGCTCCACTCAGCTCTGCTTTTTCAGACATCTCCAGAATAGTTTGCTTAAGATGTTTCTTAAACTAAAACAGAGTGAATGAATCACTGGCTGCCGCAGTACAAGAGTTCACATCGAGACCTCTGAGTTCTTATAATGAATCTTTTTCAGGAAATGTATGAAAGAGCAGAGGTGTTTTTCCCTGAAGAAACATCTCAGCCGGAGTCTGTGAGTGCCCCTATTATGCTCGCTCAAATATTATCCTTCATGCAGTGTGTGTTATTTAGCTTTTTGTGAATGGTCAGAGTGCAGATAGATGCAGTTTTCGTCTCCCAACAGAAAGATGAGATTGTGAATTGCTTGTTCTGAGTCATCCATGATTCCAGCTTCACCTCCTGAACAAACCTACGCAGGTCTCGCAAACACGTTTTGAATAATTTAAACCTGTGGATTCACAATCACTTCAGGCCATTGTCGATGCTTGTGTGTGTGTGTGTGTTTAGAAGTACTGGTAATGGAGTTTAGTTTCCAACACACACTTTAAACAGTAAGAAAAAATCAATCTGAGGCTTCTGACCAATAGGGTAGAGCCATGCAATCAATCAGAGGAGAATAGAGCCATCTGACCAATAACAGCTGAGTAGAGTCATCAGAGTAGAGCCATTGGACCAATCAGAGCAGAGTAGAGTCATCATAGTAGAGCCACTGGACCAATCAGAGCAGAGTAGAGCCATTAGAGTAGAGCCATTGGACCAATTAGAGCAGAGTAGAGGCATCAGAGTAGAGCCATTGGACCAATCAAAGCAAAGTAGAGTTATCAAAGTAGAGCCATCTGACCAATCAGAGCTGAGGAGAGTTATCAGAGTAGAGCCATCTGACCAATCAGAGCTGAGGAGAGTTATCAGAGTAGAGCCATCTGACCAATCAGAGCTAAGGAGAGTTATCAGAGTAAAGCCATCTGACCAATCAGAGCTGAGGAGAGTTATCAGAGTAAAGCCATCTGACCAATCAGAGCTGAGGATAGTTATCAGAGTAGAGCCATCTGACCAATTAGAGCTGAGTAGATCCATCAGAGTAGAGCCATTGGACCAATTAGGGCAGAGTAGAGTCATCAGAGTAGAGCCATCTGACCAATCAGGGCAGAATAGAGTCATCAGAGTAGAGCCATTGGACCAATCAGGGCAGAGTAGAGTCATCAGAGTAGAGCCATTGGACCAATCATGGCAGAGTCATCAGAGTAGAGCCATTGGACCAATCAGGGCAGAGTAGAGTCGTCAGAATAGAGCCATTGGACCAATCAGGGCAGAGTAGAGTCATCAGAGTACAGCCATTGGACAAATCAAAGCAAAGTAGAGCCATCTGACCGATCAGAGCTGAGTAGATCCATCCCAGTAGAGCCACTGGACCAATCAGGGCAGAGTAGAGTCATCAGAGTAGAGCCATCTGACCAATCAGAGCAGAATTTAACCATTTGACCAATCAGAGATGAGTAGAGTCATCAAAGTAAAACCATTTCACCAATCAGAGCAGAATTAAGCCATCTGACCAATCAGAGATGAGGAGAGTCATCAGAGTAGAGCCATTAGACCAATCAGAGCTGAGTAGATCCATCAGAGTAGAGCCATTGGACCAATCAGGGCAGAGTAGAGCCATCTGACCCATCAGAGCTGAGCAGAGTCATCAAAGTAGAGCCATTGGACCAATCAGAGCAGAGTAAAGTTGTCAGAGTAGAGCCATCAGAGCAGAGCCATCAGAGTAGAGTGATTGGACCAATCAGTGCTGAGTAAAGCCATCAGAGTAGAGCGATCAGACCAATTAGAGCAGAGTAGAGCTTAAAGAATAGAGCCATCTGACCCATCAGAGCGGAGGAGAGTCATCACAATAGAACCATTGGACCAATCAGAGCTGAGTAGAGTCGTCAAAGTAGACTTATTGGACCAATACACTACCATACATCACATTACACTACACTACACTACACTACACTACACTAAACATGTAGTCTTGGAGAAGCAGATGCCTGATAGAGCTCGTGTGTGGTTTGTTTGTCAGGATGTTGATGGTCTGGAGGTGCTGGGCTGTGGTCTGCCTGTTCCACCATCACCTCTGCTTGACGAGAGACAGGAAAAAGAAGAAGAAGAGCAGAAGGAAAACCAGTACGCCTCCATAATAGTGTTGTCATGATGCTGGAACGTCTAATTTTGATGCAATACAATACAAATTAAAAATGCTAATGTTCAATACCGAAACACATCCACATTCGGCATTCGATCTGATATTCGATTTTCAATACAGCGAGATTAAAATATTCAAATGTGCTAAGACTAATACTGGGTTCACACCAAATGTACACACCATATCTATGCATTTTTGCAGTGTATAATGTGAAAGCAAAACATATGAGCTTGAGGGTAAAAACATCCCATGAGGAACTCGGGGCTAGTGATGCTGTGATATAAAAGTAGGACGGTATCGTCTTAGATGCTCCAGTATCGAAATGTATTGAAGTATTAACATTTTTGAGGACGCCTCTCCAAATATCACACAAGTCTGAATGTTGATGGTTTGCTCTCTCCCACAGAGACCCTCTGGCTCAGTTTGATGACATCATCATGGACGTGGAACTGCGACCCGCTCTGAGTGTGTGTGGAGAAGCGCTGTGTTGGACCGGCAGCTCGTCCTCCCACCAGGTAGAAGAGCTGAAGGTGGACGAGTGAGGCTTATATGTGTGTGTGAGGCTTATATCAGCACATGACTCACTCATACCGTTTATACATGTGTGTGTTACGATCATGAGGGATTGAGAGGGGATGTGTTTAAAAGAGAAGCAACTTTCAGCTCTAGGTTATGTTTTCTACACATCTTTTACATCTGATGGTGACACGGAGAACACAACTTATGTTGTGTGTGTGTGTGTGTTTGTTCAGGGTCAAGAGGGCGTCTCAGTCAGACTGATGTTTGAAACAGTCACAGGTCAGAGTGTGAACGCCGATCTGGAGCTGAAAAATGAAGGAAGCACCGTCATTTACTACAGCTGGGAGAAACTGACACCAACACACACACAACACTTCTACTTCAACAACACTACAGGTACACACACACACATACACTTCTATTTCAATAACACTGGTGGTACACACACACACAAACACACACACAATGGAATGTCATGTTTTATAGGGTTCTCCTATAGATGCAATGATATGACACACACACATTCACAAACACACACACTCATCAACAAACGTGTAAAAACAAACAAACACACACACACACACACACAACACTTATGCAAATTTACATTATTTTATATTATTATATAGGTACACACACACACTTCTATTTCAAAAACACTGGAGTTACAAGCACACACACACACACACACACACACACACACTTCTATATTAACAAAACTTAAAGTACAATCTCACACACACACAATGGAATGTCATGTTTTATGGGGTCCTCCCATAGTCACAATGATATGACACACACATACACACACACATACACACACACCCTTCCACAAACATGAAGAAACAAACAAATAAACACACACACACACACAACACTTATGCAAATTTACATTATTTTATATTATTATTTAGGTACACACACACTTCTATGTCAACAACACTGTAGCTACAAGCACACACACACACCATAGATTGTCATGGTTTATGGGTTCCTTCCATAGACACAATCACTCTGTGTGATATGAAGAAACAAGCACACAAGCACACACACACACACACATCCAACCCTTATGCAAATTAACATTATTTTATATTATTATACAGGTACACACACTTCTATTTCATCAACTCTGGAGTTATAAGCACACACACACTTCTGTATTAACAACACGGAAAGTACAATCATACACACACACACAATGGAATGTCATGTTTTATAGAGTCCTCCCATAGACGCAATGATATGACACACATTCACAAACATAAAGAAACAAACACACACGCAAACACACACACAACACTTATGCAAATTAACATTATTTTATATTATTATACAGGTACACACACACTTCTACGTCAACAACACTGGAGGTACAAGCACACACACACATGCACACACACACACACAATGGATTGTCATGTTTATAGGGTCCTTCTGTAGACGCAATGATATAACATACACACACACACTCATCCACTAACATGAAGAAACACACACACACAGACACACACACACACACCACTTATGCAAATTTGCATAATTTTATATTATTATACAGGTACACACACACACTTTCATGTCAACAACACTACAGGGACACGCACACACACACTATTTCATGAATATATATCCATCTACTTGAAATATAAATCTTTTGTAACTGAATATCTCCATCAACATGTTCTATAAATCAATATTATATAGACGCCATATTATAGACACATACAATATTATAGACAGCACATTCCTCTTCATGACTACATAAGTTTGCTAACTCCTGTGTAGACCGTTATTCTCCGCTAAAAAATTAAACACACTCAGGGTCTTGTGTAAACTCGCTCTGCTGTTTGTTTGTGTGTGTGTGTGTGTGTGTGTGTGTGTGTTTCTCCTTCAGCGGTGATTTTACCCAGCAGCACCAAACACATCTGTGTGACCTTCAAAAGCGCGTCTGCAGGCATCTTGACTGAGGTCTCACTCTTAATGAACACTATTGAATGTCTCCTGATAATAGTGTGTGAGGTGTAACTGTGTTCATGAACTTGACTCGAGGTCTGGCGCCTGAACACACACCCGGTGCTGATGGGCGGAGCTTCAGTGCATGTCATCCTGAGGGGCGTGGCTTTAGACCAGGACAAAAGTGCAGAGCAGAGGATGGCACTGCAGGTGTGTGTGTGTGTGTGTGTGTGTGTGTGTGTTTAATGTATATGTATGTGTGTTTTGTGTGTGTGTTTACATTTGATTTAATCCTATAAAATTCTTGGGAACTCACCTTTTGTGTATATGTGTGTATGCATGTGTGTGTACATGTTTGTGTGTGTTCATTTTTGTGTGTATGCTTGCATGCATGCATGTGTGTGTGTGTGTGCATGTTTGTCTATTTATGTTTGTGTGTGTGTGTGTGTGTGTGTGTGTGTGTGTGCATGTTCTCGTGTATTTATGTGTATGCCTGTTTTGTGTGTATGTATGTGTGTGTGTTTGTGTGCATGTTCACATGTATGTATGTGTGTGCATGTTTATGTTCATGCCTGTGTGTATACATGTTTTGTGTGTATGTGTGTGTGTGTGCATGTTTGTGTGCATGTTTGCGTGTATATGTGTGCATGTTTGCGTGTATGTATGTGTGTGTGTGCATGTTTGCGCAAATGTATGTGTGTGCATGTTTTTGTCTGTGTATGTGTGTGTGTGCATGTTTGTGTGTATGTATGTGTACATGGTTGTGTGTATGCCCGTGTGTGTGCATGTTTGTGTGCATGTTTGCGCAAATGTATGTGTGTGCAGGTGTGTGTGCATGCATGTGTTTGTGTGTGCATGTCTGTGGATCTTCATGAATGTGTGTGTGTGTTTGTTTGTGCTTGTGTGAATGCATGTGTGTGTGTGTGCATATATGCGTGTGTGTTTGTGTGTGTGTGTTTGCAGAAGGAGCTGGAGCAGAAAGCCTGTGTGTGTTTTTGCAGTCGGCTGATCCTGGATCTGCTGACTGGAGTCGAGTCTCCAGAAAGACCCCGATCTCCAGATGAGCTGTATATCACTGATGAGGAGCGCTTTCACACCCACAATCCTAATGTACGTCATCACACACACACACATGCACACACACACACACACACACTCATTATTCATCACACTATTGTGCTGTTCTGAATGGTCAGACTGCAGAACGGACACGTGTGTGTCATTACACCAAAACTGACACCATCACACTGAGACTGCACGATCTGAAATCTGATTGGATGAATCATACGCACAATTTATTCAATAAACAATTTATTGAACATTTATCAGTGTTATAATAGGGCATAGGGGGGATAACTGGGAAAAGAACACAGCAAGAACTATGCTTTAACTACAGTTCTACAGGTGTAGTTGCAAGCATACAAGTTTGCGAATGTTAGTTGGATCGATGGATATGGGAAACACCAAATCAATGAACTATGCTTGTAACGACACAATTTACAACCTTAGTTGGCTAACAATTGATTTCGGAAACGCAACCCTGGCCAGTACAGTATATTCCACTATTTTAGTCAAAATTTGGCCATTTCAATAATAAAAAAAAATCTAACATAATAATAATAATAAATAATTAAATAAATAAATAATAATAATAATCTAACTTCTGGTCTTTCAAACCACCCAAACCCTCCTTGTCTATAGGCCTGACTATTAAATCAATTAATAATATATTTTAATAACAGTTAAATAAGTAGTAGCAACACACACACACACACACTCACACACATATATATTAGAGGTGTGAACCTACACTAGTCTGATGGTTCGGTTTGGTTACAATTATCATGCCATCAATTCGGTTCAATTAGATATCTCTGTGCATCACG